>NC_135868.1:9406777-10006777 GCF_031162955.1 Sander vitreus
TAACGACAACTCTGCCTAGACTCTCAGAATGACATTAATGTGTTGCACATGTACAGAACACACACAGACAGAGTCAGGAATGAACTTAGCTGACCCAAGGGTTCTCTCGAGTAACAGGCTCTGATTAAGTTTCTCTTTCACGTCACATTTTCTGTGCTGGTAGTATTCAAATTTTTATATATTGGTTATTGGTTTAAAGGCTGTTTCCTTGGTACTGAATTATGATCTCACTAAAAGCCAAACACTTGCTAGTTTTAGCCTCTTAGAGGTGAGTGCTTGCTGCTTTTTCTCTGATTCATATCATTGTAATTGATAAACTTTGGATTTTGGACTATTGGTCCAACAACGAAAGCAATTTCAAGAAGTCAACTTGGGCTCTGGTAAATTGTGATGAATTATTTCACTATTCATTTTATAACATTTTAAATGACCCTTTGGTTAATTATTCGAAAAAAGTCATATCTCTCATCTCAATAATGGGTGTCATTGTATGCCTGCCTCCGCGTATGTGTGTATAAACATGTGTGGCTGGCGTCTGCTGTTATTGATCTGCAGCGACCCGCGATCAAACACAATTAGGTGTGAATTCTCCAGATTGTATATCGACATGTCTCCTTCTGCCGCTGCTGCTGCGTGTTTGTGTGATCATACTGAATCAATCCGTACGCAGACACTTCACACACACTTTAGAGGTGTTATCACACTGAGCTGAAGCTCTGTAGTATGAGCTGATCAATTAAATGCTTGGTATTGTAATGGGCCGGTTTGCCCATTTGTAACATAAAAAATGCAAACATAACCACATGTCCATGCGCACTCTTTTCTGTCTTCTTGCACATATTGATATCTCCAGATCGAACCTCTTCACTTTGTGTGTGTGTGCTTTGGGGTTGCACTTCTCTGCATTGATCTGAATAGTCTGCATCTCAATTTGTTATTGATTCACCAGTCTCTGTGTGTGTGTGTGTGTGTGTGTGGTGCACACATACGTCTTGTCCACCACAGACTGGTCTCAAACCTCCTGCCAACTGTTGTCTTGACAACCTTTGTTTACTCCGTCATTCCAAGATCAATCTAATTGGCGAGCTCTGTCTGGCTCAGAACAACCCCTTCCCCCTCCTTCCCTTCTATGTTCTTTTCCCACCACCCACCACCAGCAACCAATCACATGCACTCAATGAGAGACGGGTATAAATAAATGGAAGGATGGATGGAGGAATGAATGGCTTTTGTCATTTATTGACCACTGTGTATTACATCCCAGCATGTTGTGGTCTTTTGTCTTACTGCTCGTGTGTGTGTGTGTGTGTGTCGGGGGTATGAAATGTGGTTTTGCAGCTCAGCAAAGGTCATGCATTATTTTGCTGTGCCAGTGAATGAATACAATATGATGTATTTTTTTTCCTTTGTGGATTTTTTGTGTGTTTGGCACTTGTACGTGTGTGTGTGTGTTTGTATATTCTATGTGTGTGAGCAAGGAGCAATATGAGGGGCTTGGCTCTGTGTCAGCTGAAAAACAAGCAGACAAATTCAGACAAAGGTACTACCCTTGTACAGAGAAGCATGTCTACTCTTTGTTTGAATACTACCCAACAGGTTTTGTGGCCATTTAGCTCAGGAACTATGAGTGTGGGGCCCATTTAGAGTCATCAGAACCCATTCTAGTCTAATTATACCGGCACTCAGTGGTAGATAACACAACAAGTGTCTTGAGGAAATACTAATGAGGACTCTTCATAGACACAGTGGGACGCACACACGCAAACACATGCCCAAATGCAAACCAACCTAGCAGAAAGAAATAATTTGGTACAAAGAGTAGCATAGCTGGGCAGGCCTGGCAAAGCTAATGCATTAAATTGAATTAGCAACTCCAGTTAACAACTCATTACATAGCGACAGCAGTTATGGAATTTATTCATCCAATAAAGGAACAATGAGGCCTCAACAAACAATATTAACTGTTAGAAGCTATTTAATCATGTATAAGCTGTGATTATGTACATTTTTACGGTTTGCGGGCTCCTCTGTGGGAGTTATTGAAGAATTGGACTATAATCAGAATGTGTCGCCTGTAATCAGCCCACATCAGTTGCGTTGTCTAAAGTAATTTGGCGTAACATGTTCTGCTAGCAGCGCTGCTCATGCTAATTGTTTGTGTTTGTTGCCAGTTCCATTTATGGCCACAACTGTGAAGCTGGAGGAAAACATTTCTCCTGTGTCACTCACTTTCTTCAGTCCCTCTGCTGGCTGCCTGTAGCTGCTCCGGGCAAAATCAAAACCCTGCTGCTGGTGTAGAAAGTAGCTCCGTACCTCCAGGCCTGAGGCCTAGACCTGAACACCAGCCTTTGATCTGTGCTCTGCCCCTACCAGCTGCTGGATGGCCCTACTCCTTTGCATGCATGCTGACACCCAGCTCTGATCCTCATACCTTCCCAGTAATAGATTGACTCTCCTTCCACCCTCAGAGAACTGTAGTGTCACCCCCGCTTCCCATCATGGTTTGAAAACTCATCTTTTAGAGAATAACTTAAAATAATTATAAAATAATAATAGCTTTTTCTGTACCATGCTGTTTGCTTTTGCTCAGTGGCCATTGCTGTTGCACTGTAATGTTTCTGCATTCTGCACTTACATACCTCTCCTTACACTGTGGTGGTGCTGGGCAGGTAGGGTACAGTGGGTATATCAGAGCTTTTTCCCCTTAGACCAGCTTCCGGTTGTGTCTGATGATAAGAGTAGTGAGACTGAACCAAAACAGTAAAGTTGCAGTTTGTTAAACCAAAACATTGAGCTCAAAGACACAAAACACTCCATAGAGCTCAGAGAAGTGTGTCAGGTGATGTTATCTGTTGGTTCGCCACAATAAGTGATACCTTTCACATTACACAGTCATTTTACCCAAAAGAAATGTCACTAACTAATGACAAGAGAAAAGATAGTGGGAGAGTTGAGGTGGAATGACTTTTGGAAAAGGTGGGGTGGAAAAACAAGTTTCAAACACTTTACTACGTTTCATAAACTGGAAAAATGTCATATGGACACATTCTGCATCATAAAAATGCACATATTGCAGGAATCTCTGAAGACCATCTCTGTGTGTGTTTGTGGTATTACAGAACTGACATCTGCATCTTTCAAAGAGGTTTGTGTGTGTGTGTGTGTGTTTTCTGTGTTGGGTGGAAGTGGATTTAGCTGTGAATATGATGCTTGCGCTGTATCCTGTCTTGCTCACTTCCTCTCTAAGAAACTGTCATACTGTCTAATCTGCCCAGCTGGCACTGTCAAATCATATGTCTGGATGAGTAGGATAGAGATGGGGTGTGTGTGTGTGTGTGTGTGTGTGTGTGTGTGTGTGTGTGTGTGTGTGTGTGTGTTTGTTTGTTTGCATTGTGAGGATATGTTAAAAAAAAAAAAAAAAATTATTATATACCATATTATAAAAAAATAATTTCTGTTTATTTGAGGTCAATGATGGATGAAAGAATGGAAGAATGATACTCAAAACTAGGGTTAGTAGTTTTTATATGTTAGAATTAGGGTAAGTAGTTTTTAATTGTTAGAATTAAGGCTACTTCAGTGTCCACTTAATTGTTGGTGTGAGTAATAGACATTAACATACAACATACTGTTATGTAAAGCAAATTATGGTACTGTAAAAGCACCAGCAAAGTAAGCATTTTACGTCGCAATTACTGCTACCTATTGTTTTTTTTAACAGGAATACTGAATGCTAATAAGATCCTTGGTAAAGCATCTTTAGCACTTTAGCATCCTGTGACTCTGGACTGTTATGAAAAAGCCTATTTCTGTGTACAATATTTGCTGTTCTTCCACAAATCAAAATACCACACGCCTATTGAGCTCAACTACAGTCTACAGTTTGTGTGAGTGCTTTGTCATTCATTATCCTGATCAGAGGTTTATAAAATTTCCTAGGAATGTAACCAACTCTTCACCAATCAAGATGCACACAAACTCAACAACAGATCTTACAAACTGCAATCTAACTTTGTCACTCTCTTTTCATAGATCAGTTGTAAATACAGGTTTAGTATCACTTGTTTAAAGACTAGCAACTGACTGTGACCAATTAAAGCATACTGACTCCATTGCCTTCATTTGTAATGTCTTTTATTTGGTTCTGTATGTGCAGATCAGATTATTAGTAAAATTTAAATAACAAAATTGTATTCAGTCAAGCAGGAAACTACCTGTTCTTCACCTCAATCAAAGCGCACACAGTATGTGATTTACAGTGATGTAATCGTCACAGATTATGGTTCACAGCATTAAAGAGTGTGCGTGTAAACAGCAGAAAATAGCAAGTTGATGAATGTATGTGTGGGTGGGTGCATGTTATGCAAATGGATAACAGCTGAGGTCTGAAAAGTCAGATTTTTTTCAGCCAAATGCCTAAAAGAAAATGTATTTTAAATGCAATATTATTTCATTTTAATCTCTACCTGTTCCAGAGTTTTACTTGTTTGTACAATAATTTCATTTTGCTGAATCAGTTTTTTTCACAGTGTTTGAGCATTTGTAACTCTGGTTGTTCTGCCAGCATCATTCACAATCTTTCTACTGCCTTTTTGGCTCTTTCAGTTGGACAAATGCAAGTACATAAGGGAGGAAGACATGGAAAGAAAAGAAAAGCATAGAAAAAACTGGGAGACATTGAGTTGTGTAAATGTCAGTTTTGAGTGTGTCCTCAACTTTCCTGCGGGCTACAACACATCTATTTCCCTCCGCTCTCACATCGCTGTTGTAGGTTTCATTTTGTCCCCTGACACGCAGCAGGATGTCTGCAAAAAAGGTCTGTGTGCCTACAGCCCACCTGAAGACTGCATCAAGCACTGTGTGTGTGTGTGTGTGTGTGTGTGTGTGTGTGTGCCTATCATGTGCCCAGAAATCCACACACTTGTGACAAAACTGCTATCTATCTAACAATTGGCAGAGAAGAAACTAAACCTTCATAGGAAGGTTGACAGGGTCCTTGCAGGAGGGATACTTGTCTGTGTCTCTGCTTTCTCTGCTCTGTGACTATCTAAAAAAATGCAAAGGGGCAAGACTGACAGAGAGAAAGGGAACATTAATTGCAAGTTAAACAAAAAAACTGTCCAGAAGAACTCTATTGTGTATCCTTACATATCCGACACTTCCTCCTTCCACCCTTCCTGTTCCATATTCCTCTCCAGCCACCCACCTTCGTCCCTTCCTGTGCCCACCACCTCATCTCTACAAGCAGCTAAACTCCGCGGGGGATTCGGTCGAGACAGGCTCAATTCCCTTTGGTCATGTTGTGGTCATGTCGCATCAAGCTCCAACCATTTGTGCAGTATCCCTTTTTTATTTTATTTTATTTACAACATTCAGCCTCCAGTCCACACACAACTGCCTCTATTACAACTTTTTATTTACTTGCTGTGGATATCTGTGGGCTGGTGTGCTGGATCTTGTATTTCAATACAAAAGCATGTCCTTGAGGCTCCAGACGGTTAGTCCCTTAATGGTGCTATAATGTCTTGGAGCAAAGCTATGTACATTGAGGATTATATCAAAAGTGGTAAACTGTATAATTCCCACGTCTACATAAGGCAATCTGTGCTTTAACCACATCTTGTTCAGACTGTTAAATTCCCCAATACTCAACATGATATATTACCTGTGTCAGAATACAGAAGCTAGCTGGATTTCTTTTGGTTCTTTTATGGTGAAGATTCACCAAAGTGTGTTATATATTAGGTGAAAAAAGACTAGGCCCAGGTGTAGTTCATCATCCAAACAAACAATAGGAGTGTCAAAATTAAGGAAAAATGCCTTTTTAAATCAAGTTTTACACTATCAATAAATAAGGCAGATTATGTTTTGTCAACATGGTTCTTATAGCCATGAAATCATGACACACTCCTTTATCCATGCATATAAAAAAGCTGTGCATTGGAAATATCTGGACTTATGAGGCAAATCCAAACAAACTTCCAATTCTGTTGAACCTATTTTTATAACCTGTCCGAGAAAATGTATAGTACTACTGACGTGATAGTAGTTAAAGGTATTTCTGAGCCTTACCCTGAAAATGACAATATCTGACATACCTAGCTGATACCTGCAGTGAATATGTCATACACCTGTAAATAAAGAGATGGAAAACCAAAGAATAGCAGCCTAATTGTTAAAAGGGATGATGTAAAGTGAATACTCACTGATGTTAAAGGCAAACCCTTCCTTGTTCTCAGTTGTTCTTAAGGCCCTTAAAATGATCTCAGCTCTAGCCTTGTATTCATCATGTTATTGCAGTTTTAGCTATAACACTGCAATTGATTCCCTCATTACCATGGTAACTGCTCACTGCACTCTGTATACAATCCCCAAAGGCTCAACAGGGATTATTATTTTGCAACATGTGTAAAACTCACAACTTCCCTTGCAATTTCATCACCGTATATATTATTTGTGACACCAAACCAAGCATACTTATTTTATCTATAGGAATGGCTGGCTGCAAGCTAGCCAAATGGAAATTACATTAAGCAAACTGCCAGCTCTGTACATTTTCAGAGTTGCCACCAAGAAAGCTAAAAGCATATTTGGAGAAAGCCTGCTGATTATTAAGTAGTACATAGAAGGAATGGTGGAGGGTGTTTCTGCATCTGGGTTTTTGGGTGTGTGTGTGTGTGTGTGTGTGTGTGTGTACGCACCCTTTCATTTTTGACTTGGATCGCAGCCGCTCCTAACAGAGTCGGAATGATCCCACTCACTCGCTGCTCTTTCCTCAGGGCACGGAGATAGTGAGATGTATTAATGGAGAGTGGTGGGAGGAAAGAGACTGAGCAAGCGGGAGAAAACATGTTAAAATGAGAAGAGAGATGGACGGACAGAGGTGATGTGGGGGGTGAAAGAACAAGACGGATAGATGGATGGAGGAGAGTGGGTGGACGAGGTCAGTTTAGAGAGCTATGCATATCAACAGCGGGCAAGAGAAGGTAGAGGGGAGGATCCAGATGGGAAAGTATTTTGGCAAGCAACCCCGACTGGCCCGCTGCAGAAACTGCCATTAATGATTGGTGCGGTCCTGCCAGAAAGAAATCATACAGTAGTTTCAGCTCTCTAATAAAATTGCTCTCATTCACTCTCTCTCAGAGATGGGGACTCAAGTCTGAAACTCTGACTCAAGTCGCACTTAAGTCACACAAACAGTGACTCACTTTCAATAACTTCGTAAACAGTGGCAGTAAGCGAACAGCTACATGCAAGGTGTGTGGCAGCAAGATAAATGATGCCGGATCAACAACGTCGAACTTCATCAGGCATCTCAAAACACACCCAGATAGGTCAGTCACTGGCTAATGTTAAATTTAACATATATCGTCAAAGGTAACACTAACCATCGCAAAGTGTATCCATATGATGTGACAGATTTGGGTTAATATTTCACCAGGTTGTTGTTGTTAAATAGCAATACGGAAAGTATCAGTTCTCTTGTTTGCACCATGGTTGGTGTATTAACTTTCAATACAGATGTTTCCCTCACACTTTGAACACTGAAAAATGTAATGCATGATGAGGTTGGGCTTTACAGCCCAGTGTTAGTAACACAGACAAACATGTATTCTTTGGTGCAGATACCAAAATGTTGAAAAATACAGTTATGAAATTGAAACGGAGTTCTTAATTTGTGTTTCTTCAGATTGCATTGCAGTAGACCCCATAAAGTTATCCTACAACTGATTTTGATACTGTACTGTGTGGATGGTAGCTACAGGACATGCTTTGAATTCATAAGATTTAACAATACAGTGTTAGGGACAGAGCAGATGGCCAGAGACTTGAGACTTGACTAGGACTCGTGGCAAGAAAAATGACTTGTGAACATCTCTGCTGTCTCTACAGCGTCTTTGTTTGCTTCCTCCTTCCTGACCTCTCTCAAATAGTTTGAAACCGTTCTCTCTTTTGCTCTATGATGTAATATTCTGTTGTCTTTTTCCTTTAATTACTGCTTTCTGACCGACTGTTTAGGCCATACATGACCCCCAGTTACCAGTAAAAGCAAAAACGAAATAACTACACATAAGCAAGATGTGCAAAATCCTGAAATTCTGTCTCACTCTATTTGGAGTATTTGTTGCCTCTTCATAAGCTAGAGCTGTTGTGTACCCGAGTTGACCCTGTGTGTGAGGACAACTGGCTGATGTGCCAAAGGCAGGATTGTAATAAGGACACGGCACAGCAGAGAGCATGGAACAGGACTCTGCATGTGGAAAAGGTAAAGAGAAAGAAGTGGAATAACTGTGTTAGTGACAGGTGGAGAAAGGGATGGGGTGTGTGTGTGTGTGTGTGTCTGTCTGTCTGTCTGTGTGTGCGCATGTGTGTATGTTGTGTGTTTGGATGGGGAAGCCAAAAAAGTGAAGGGTTACAGGTTTTCTAAAAAAGCTCAGTCAACCATACAGAAGCCTCTGCTATGCAACACCAGGACCCCAGGGCCTTTTTTCAGACATTTATTCCAAGAAAGGGCCAGACAATACTTGAAACAATAAGCAGAGAGTAGAATAGTGCAACTCACAGATGACTTGAGTGTGTAATTGTTGGTAAAGGAATGTGTCCTATAAAAGACCAAAACCAACAATTGATCGTACTAAAAAGTTTTGTCTGTCTATCCAAAGCCTGATGTATAGTATTACTCTGTGCTATAGAACTCCAATGTTGTCTAAAAACACAGTATTATACACAGTATTATACAATAGAGTATTACACTGGCTAACAATGTTACTTCATTACGATAAACTTGGGCACTGTAGTTTACTTTGAGATAATAACATATACACCGTACTGCTTATGTAATAATCCGGAGATAAAAAAATAGTCCTCAACAAAAACACAATTTTCTCCCTTTTGACTAACTACAGTGCCCAGCTGTTTTAAGAAATTAATTAGTGTTTGTTTGTTTAATTAAAGTATATATTCTTGACCCAAGATCTACATCTTCAGTATGAATGGGCTTAGGGCTACAGACAGGGAAGGGAAGCTCGAGAAGGACTAACAGTATATTTTGGTCATCTCATTTAAACTTATTTGAAAACAGAAAAACAGGCAGCAAGTTGAGCAGTATTATTAAACACTGCACACATTGTATGATTTTACCTCACAAGACCTGAACTTGGTCTGATCAGTTGTGATGCCCAAATTATAACTATGATTGCCTCAACAGTTGCAATATGCATTCTGCCTTACAAGACGGAGAAGAATAACTCTTTCTAAAGTTACAAAATACCATATAACAGATCAGCATTAACCACACAATTGTACCCTTTGTTTCCTAGGTTTTCCCTGGCTGATTTCTTGAATAGTTGAGCTTCTTCATTATAACTAAAATGCATAAAAATGTACTGCATTTTTATACTGAGTACAGAATTATCTTGAAGTAAATCATTGGGTGGCATGGTGTTGGATCAATACTGCATGCAGTTTTGGTTGTATGGAGAACAGGGACTTGAACTGTATAGTAATTACTGTAGCCTTTTCTTACAATGGTGCCCCCACAGTGAGGCTCAGTTGCAAATACAGAGAGAGAGGGTTATATTGAACCACTTTGCTTACACACACACACTCACAAACACAGACACACCTACACTCACAGTCCATTTTGGCTCGCCTCCCAGCAGTAGCGAGCTCCATGTGTGGAGCGTGTGAGCCAACAGGAAAGCAAGGATTGAGGGAGTAAAAAGAAAGCGCAACTAATGCAAAGGGAGGGATGGTGCTACAATGCTTCAGGGCAAGGACAAATCAATACACTCACACACATAACACTCCCACGCAACAGCTAAATAATGCTGCTAGTTTGTCTTGCCTTCTCCCTCCGTGACCTCTGTCATCTTTACACACAACGTGGGAGAGTTTATTCTTGTTTTTGTAAAATTACAAAGTTTTAAACAATAGTTTCTGTAAATGTGTTTACAAAACAGTTTCTGTCTGCTTCCTCACTATTGAAAAGCAGTTTTATTAGTTTGCAAGTCACTTGAAGGACTTATTTCTCTTTGTCTCCAAAGCAGGGGCGGTTCTAGAGGGGGGTACAAGGGTGGCCAGTGCTTGATTGACTGATTGGGTATTCTTGTGTTTATTGTTATGTGTGTATCGTTAGTCCTTTGTAGAACCAAACCTATGGAGTGTTGGTGGTATGTACAGTAACACTTGTGCTTAATATATTTTGGTACCCCTAAAATCGCATGTGGCCCCAGCCTGGCCCCTCTAAATGAAATGGTCTAGAACCACCACTGCTCCAAATTCAAGCCAGTGAAGAACTTGGGACTCTCCCATCTGAACCTTTCTAACTATACAGTTAAAGACCGAATACATCAAAATGTTTCGGTTTACAATGCTTTCTCAAGCCAAAGGCCTCTCCAAATGTGGTCAAAGATGTACCACCAATTTGGGGGACACAACTGGTGTAATCTCCATTTTCACTTGACAGTTCTTTAATGATTCACAGAGCCCTCATCAATTCTTGAAGTTGAGAAATGTGCAAATGCCTTCAGTCATTTATTCATAAATAAACACCTCACATGACTCAATGCCAATTGTTTTTTACCTCACTGCAGACAGGTCAGGCATAAACTTTGCTGCTTGTTCTTGTAGACACCGTAACCATAAAGTTACAAAGAAAAATTTACTGTTAATCTGGCATATTGCTAGTCAATTGTCTGCCAAAGCTCATACTGAAAACTTGGATGTTATAATATTTACCCTATTCTCATATAAAATATTTGTCGTATTTGAGTTTAAGGTCTACCCCTAAGGTTTTTCCCCTGTGAACATTGTGTGGAGTTTTTTTTCACAACCACAATAGGGAAAAATGTGGGGAAGACTTTGCTCCCCAGTAAATGTATTATTCATTTAACATTACAGTAACTGCTCATGATAGACATCTCTTTATAATGAAGTGAAGTGGAGGCAGTTGAGGAACACTTGACCAGCTAAGCAGTAACCACAGCAATGTGTGATGTGCAGCAGGAAAGAGTGTGAAACAGGCCAGTTTAACTGGACTGCCTAGGGTCAGTGTTTGATTGTTACTTGTGCTGATGGCCACTTTGGTGTGAATGTCTGCTTGTTTTACCCAAATTATGACAAGCACTGTTGCCGACTGGTCAGTAGATTTTAACATCAGCCAGATTATGCCACTAAATGACAAGTCTTATTTACCAGCAATTTATGTTTGAAACTCTAGTGTGTGAAATGCCTAGATTTGGGTTTTTAGGATTTGTGGCCCTTAATTAGGAAAAAGCTAATGAGTCAGAGTATATTATGCAACACCCTCAGGTTTTGCACTGGCATGATGACATTAATCATAGACCAAAAAGCTAAATATGGGGGTTTGGCTATATGTTACACTTTTAAGAATGAGGCGACACTCACTCTTGGACTAACACATTTATTTCCTGTAGGAAATGTGAAAACACAGTTCAGATCAGGAGCTGTAGAATGTACACTTAAACTCGTTCATCAGGTACGCTGTGGCGTTAGCTTTTACTGGTGATTAGCATTAGCTTGGCCTGCTAAACAATACACACAGTTAAACAGTTTCCTAAAACATTTACTCGGTTCATCCCTCTTAACACCGTTTGTTCTTACTACTGTCTTAACCACATATGTCTCTAAACATGTGTTTCACTCCTTATAGCTCACACAGAAAGGTAGTAGCTTGTGTTAAGCGACCGAAGTCATTAATATCGGCGTCCGCCATCTTAGACACACGAGGCGGCACACATACACACGGTCAAATTCAATGTCTCTTAATGTCACAGTTGTTAACTAAACCTCTAATTAAATAAACTACTGATGTCTATTACCCGGGTGCTGATTACAGCCAGCTTACCTGTAGGAAATATGAAAACACAGTTCAGATCAGGAGCTGTAGCATGTACACTTAAACTCGTTCATCAGTACTGACTTCTACTTCTGCGCTACTGGCATCAGCTACTGATACCCAGTCAAGTGTAAAGCTTAGAGCGCCCCCTGCTGACGAAGCTGAGTTAAGCCAGAATAATATCACCCATTCAAAACACATTAATTCAGAATCCCTTGTGGCATATTATAGACGATAGAGACAGTAGTCACCTTGTGTTTTTAGACTTTAGCTGAGGGGGGGAGGGGTCAAATAGTTAACACACAGTGCCACACATACACACATCTTTTATAGACCAAAAAAGACAGAACACCCGATGCTTGATGTGTTCTCACTGCACTCATGGTTGCTATATCCAAACTTTACAGTCTGACTACTTCCCTTTCGACTGTTCACCCACTATTTTTAGAAACAATCTGATGGTGCAGTGAGTCTCCAGCCACCTGTTTGTCTACTTCTCCTACCTTTTTCAAGCTGAGACTCACCACAGCTCTCTGCCTGTATTAGGCGATGGTTGTTGACAGCACTAAGTGAGGCAGTAAATAGCACAGTAAAGTGGGTCTCGGAACGTCTGTCGCATCTGCTTGTGCAGCATGATTCTTTTTAGTTGCTCTCTGCTCTGTTTGAACAGTTGGTTTTAGGCAGTAAGGCCTCTTTTAAACACAGATTGTAAGCATCGTAAGCTGTCCTCTACAAATAACTTGCTGTGTCAGATGCACTCTGCCCGCCTGAGACCCTCATGGACTGGGATGCACACACACACACACACACACACACACACGCACATATACACACACACACACACTCACACACACACACACACACATATACACACACACACACACACACACACACACATATACGTACACACACACATATACACACACACACACACAATTGCATTCACACAAAAAATGCGCACATGCAATGTGATGCTTCTTGAGTCACTTTATTCGATGACTCACTGTCTGGTTCAGTCTGTCTCCACATGCTACAGCGTCTGGACCATAATTCCCAGCTAAGACCTCGGTAGAGTGTTCTGAGAGTTGTGTGCGTGTGCATGCTTGCTTGCAGTATATGCCAGGAGGATGATTGCACTGGGAGTAGTGTAAACCCTTCTAAGCAGCAACAAACAGTCATTGACTGGTCCCTAAACTTTTTGAGAAATGGTTGGAGGGTTCAGAACAGAAGATGTTGTGACAGATTGGTTCAGAAACAAGTGGCAGTCAGGGGAATTGAACAAGATAGAAGAGACTTTTTGAAGTATAAAAATACAAACGGAAACCATGAATGTGGTCGACCGAGACAACAAAGATTTCACTTTCTGTTCACCTCTTGTCTTGTCGCCCTCCCTCTCTTTCTTTTACTTGCACCCCTCCCTTCATCCCTTCTTTTCTCTGTCCCTTAATTGCTTGACTTATATCCCCTGACTCGTCGTGACGCCATCTTGCATGTCTTAATTAAATGGCTGCTTGGAAGGAGGAAGGCATTGAGTGAAAGAAGGGATGTAGGGGGGGATTGGGGGAGGGAAGGAATGGGTGGTGGGGATTAATGAAAGAAGAGTCCGTTAATTACACAACAAGGTCAAGGCCGCTTTGCCTTCACAGCTTAATTGCGGCCCCTGATTGTGTTGCAAGGCCTCATTTTAAATTCAAACAGCGGGCAGACTAAACTATGTTAATTGTGTGTGTGTGTGTTTGGGTAAGTGTGCATTTTATGCATCAGCTCACCCTTGACAGTGTGATTTCAGGGAGGGGTTACATTGTTTAAAGAACTTGTTTGAAGAAAGGATGGGTGCATAAATGTCTTGTGTGTATGTTATGTTTGTATTTGTATGTGTTTATGTATAAGCAGTCTTATCATTGTGGCTCTTTTAGAATTTGGGATCATGAGAACTTTTAGAAATACAATTTGCAGTGCAGGGGGACTCTCTCATAATCAGCAGCTCATTTGCATTTCTTCTCACTTGTCATTACAGGAATGATTTCCTGAGCTGTGGTGTCACAAGAAGACCTTGTTGACTGTAAACTGCAGTGACCATTGTGTTTTTACAGAAATAAACAGTCCTTTTTAGATGATGGGAGACATAGGGTCCTGTTTAAAATCTGTTTAAATGGATGCTCCTTTTTAAATTGTGACATTTTTCACTAAAAGTCATTAACAGCCGAAAACGATGAGCTCTAACCCTAACCCTCTAACACTTACTTTGTGTGTGTTGTCCATGTTTACAGTATGTGTGGCTGTTTTGATCCATGTCATGAAGCTTAGCCATTAAAACCAGTGGGGGGTGGGAGGGGTTGCAGGATCAGCCCACCTCATCCATCTCCTTGATAGCCCAACTGTTCCTCATCAGACGGGGTCTTGTGTACACACACACACACACACACACACACTGTGTACACACCCTCCAAAAACATTTTAACTGTCGTATGCTCTGACCGTGACTCCCCCCACCAGTGAAAACACTTAATCAGCCTTATGGTCCAAGTGACCCCCTACCACTATCTCCATCCATCTTTCCAGCCGCTCAGGTTTTTCTTAATAACTTTGGATCAGGACGCTGGATCACAGGGAATGAGCGATGAGCAGGGATTAGGTTTGCCTTAGATGGCCAACTGAACACAGTACTTTATCGGGTAGAAATCATAGAAACCTGTGTTGGACATTAATGTTTTACAGTGGAAAAGATGTGTGTCTGTAACATCTAAAACTAATAGTATCATGTATTTAAAGTGCTAATCAGTTATTCTGAGATGTTGGGGAAAAGTATTACCCCTATTGCTATTGAATCAAGCCTCCAAAAACACCAGCACACACCATTATCAAGATAAAACAACTTCTCATTTGTTTCCTTCCTTAAAGCCCTGATTTCTTTTTTATTTGTATATTAACTAAGATGCATCAGGAAAGAGGGACCTATATTCTTTATTGCTTCATTTTTTTATACGATTGATTCCCATTATTCCCTGATTCCCATTATTCCCTGGAGACTATGACCTCCTGAGATTATACCTCATGACCTTGGGTTAATACATACAGGTCATGTGTCAAATGAGGGTCAGGCAGATGAATCAGTGAGGCGGCTGGTCATATGCCAATGTGTGTGAGACAAAACGGAGCAGAGCAAGGCAGACAAAGAATTGAGTTGAATGCTCACATTGTCAAGCAAACTTGAACTGAGCAATGAGGAAAAATAAACACCTGTATGATGTAACGCAATACAATAGCTCTGCTTTAAATACTGCCACTAGTTGTTTGTCTTGACTGCTGCGTTTTGAAGCTGTACTGTGTGCATGTGGTGTATGGGGCTGCATCATATTGAAAGGTGTTTGCAAACATTTCCTCTGCTTTATTTGCATATTTGGAAGAGCAAAAATTATAGAAATCACATAATAATGCAAACCGGTAGAACAGCATGATGTGCAAAAACATATTACCACAGCATCAACACCACCCTTTGACAGTGTCAAAAATACAATTTGTAAGTTTCACACGATTGTATTTATTGCAAGACTGCTGTATTGGAATTCATTACAGTGCACAATGGTTTCTATTATAAGCAGATGGTTGTTCCCTCTCGATAGAGTCTGTCAGGAGACTAGTTTGCAACTAGAATTTGCACCTTTAATCCCCTTGCTACTGTGTATGCATGCATGCCCAAGCAAACCCTTTTTCATTCACACACATCAGACACTAATATGCTGTAAAAGATACACACCACCCTCATATAGGCCCTCATATACATGATTATACTGCATAGGCACACACAGATATGCATTTCCCTGTCCTGGTTTACGTAAGTGACTTTAATAGGTGTGTCTTCCAGGGTAGAGGAGCTATCTGATTACCCTTGACCTCCTCTCGTTTAACAATTCGACAAGACACTAGATTAAATGAACTGCTCTACAGTTTCTCTCTCTCTCTCTCTCTCTCTCTCTCTCTCTCTCCATTCCCTTCTTCTCCGCTGTATTTAAGGATATGCATGCATCTATCTGCACTCTTGGGAATGACATTTATCAGGCGTTTTTTTTTCTATATCTGGGTCACAGTCTTTATGAAAATGGCTGATTTGGATGAGGCAAATGAAAATGTAGTCATTAGTTGTTGAGACTCATTCAAGCTCACATCCCCGATTTAAATAGCTGATTTAAAAGAATCAAATGAAATTGGCGTGCCAAAACAGAGTGCAGGCTGAAATTTATGCTTGCTAATTTCCATAAGCAGGCCACGTCCAACACACACACACAAATAAGGGGTCTGCAAGAAAAAAACTCTTCTACTCTCCATATCCTCCCTAATGCTTCCACCAGTGAATGTGATTAGCTTCCAGTTGCACATATTATTAAATGTTTAGGAAATGTAAGATCTAAGTCTATGTGTCAAATTGAATCATGATCTGTATTGACTGAAACAAACATTTCTTCAGGATTACACACTGTTCTCTTTGTCTGAGGGTTCTTTTATTTCAGTTTCTTCCAAAAACACAAATATTGACAGCATTTTCATTCAATACTTTTTCATGACTCTGTGGTTGTTTTATACATCATACTCCTGGTGCAGACATACTGTAGACATGCACTTGATGCATTTTCATACATGGCAAATTGGATGTAGTGAAGAATGACATTACATATTGCCATTGCAAATGGGGAGAGATGTAAGTGTCTAAAATGCTGCTGTGTGTATAACCTTCAGCAGCATTACAAATCAATATTACTTCTCTGACCTTCGCTCTTAGTTTGAGGGAGGGATTGTATTTTAGTAAAGTATGACAGGCAGGAGAAACGGTGTGTACACACCCACATACACATAAACACACATGTGGCACAACAGCACACCTGTTCAAAAAGAGCAGAACATTAAATCTCATTTTGTGAGCGCTCGGCCTGAAATTGCCTGACATTCACATGCAAACATGTTAGCTGACTTGCGGCTAATATAGTTATGATGTAGATGACTGGGAAGCTCCCTACTTTTGCTCAAATGCACACAAACACAAACATACACAACCACACAATACAATATTACCCTAACCTTAACCTGTCATCTGCTGCAAGCTGTTTTCCATGCAGGCTGGGCATGTGCATTAAGAAGTGTGACTGTCCATCTGGATTTAATGGTGGTGATGATGATAATGGGTATCAGTTGGACGTGAAGGCTCAGAGCCTGCAGGCTGGCTTGCAAGGCTTGACGGATCAGTGTTAAATTTGTTTTTTGTCCGTCTTTCTTCCATGTGTCCTTCAGTCAGAAGAGTTATTTTTTGTCAGTGCACTATGGATTTGATTATGGGTTCTTAGACAGCAGTACTGCTTTGTAGTCTGCAAGGTGTTTGTGTCTGCATATGCACATTAGCATTTTGAGACATGGTATGTGTGCTGGTGGACACCTGCATCCTAAATTCGTCTGTTTGCTTTTTCCACATGTGCTTGCATGCAGGTGCCATGTCACTAGGATAGGTACAGACATAAATTAATTGATTTTGTGGTTAAGCTAAATGGGAGCCATCAATCACACACACGGGGAAACACCACAAAGTTCAACACAGAGACTACTGAACAAGGTTGCAGATCCCATAGTCAGGGTCTTATAATTGAGGTGAGGTTCGATGATGCGAGGCTTACAGTATTGACCGAAATAACCCAGTACCAAGTAGTATCGAAACTTCTTCAGTCAAACGATACCTGCATTTGATCATTTTTTTTACCCAGATCTACAGTAGAAAAGAATGACTATTTGCATGGTTTTGCTCGCAGCCAATCACCGCATTCTATTTAATGCAACATTTGATTGGCCCACCACTGCAGCATCTACAACCCATACAGTCTGTAGTGTGGTAATGTCATGCGCAATGTATTTGACTGGGTTGGCTGTTCAGTGTGCTGCATCCATTCATATGATGGGTATCGAATTAAGTACTCTATTGGTATCACTTTAAGGGTACTGGTGTTGGTACTGGTATTGTCAATTTTTAAATGATACGCCCTAAGAGAGAGTGAGGAGAAGGCCATACAACAAGGGCATGGCCTGGCAAGGGCAACCAGCATCCAACAAAGGACATTGTGATTACAAGGTATGCACCCCAGACCACTTGGCCATGGGGACCTCACAAAACCAGATAGCATTGATTACATTATGGTAAGGCAATGACTGCCTCTAGCCAGGGTCAATGATTGTGTCTGAAATCACTCCCTACCATACTGTATAGTGCACTATATTTACTGTCAGCCATTTTACTTAAGTGCCTGAATTATGTGTGAAATGTATGCACTATATAGTAGCCCCTAACATTTTCAACAATGGAACCAATAAAGTAATGTTCTTGGGGTGTTAACTACTTGTTGCTAAGAATTCTATAGTCTATAGTGAATATAGTGAATAAGGCAGTGATATTCAGGCACAGTTAGTGACTTGTTTGGCCAATGTCACAATGAGGCTGAGAAACATCAAGCCAGAGTTGCTGATGTCACAATCAGGGGGTAGAACTTGAGGCCTTATGTCTGTTAAGCTGTGAAGCATGAGCCTGAGTTGATGATGTTCCAATGATGCAAAGAGTAAATTAAAGGGTCAGTTTATAAAACAATATATTTACCTTGAACACATTAAGATATCTGTCTCTGAGATGTCTGCCTCCAATCCAATGGGGGTAAATGGAACTTAATTTGTACTGCTCAAAGCATTGAACCTTCATATTTGTTTTGGAGTATCTGAATGTAAAGGTTGTTCCAGGAGTTTCAAATGCATGGTATGTGATTGTCTGTAAAAGCCATACATTTAAAGAAAACAGGGAATCAGAAAGTCACAAATTCAATCCGCAAAACAATACGGGAGTTTATTGCAGCTCATTGTGAATGAGAACAACAGCTAAATACCTGAAATGTAAATGACCAGTGCATGTGTGTGTCTGTGAGATGGGTAGAGGATAGGAAGAGGCGATGATATCCTGAAATTGTTCCCTCTCAGTCTTTTGTTCCACGGCCTCTTATAAATCCTGCAAAAATGATAGCTGGAGCAGAAGTAGAGATGGGGAATTATAGACAAAAAGGAAGAGAGGATGGAAGAGAGCAAACATGATAGAGGGAGTGCAAGAGGGGGGTGGGTTGGGCAGGGCAGCATTTGGCAGGGAGCAGAGCTGATAGCAGTCAAGAGCTATTTGAGAAGATGAGATGGGAGAAAGGTAAACGTCAGAGTGACACAGGTATTAAAGAGAACCGTGAAAACATAGGGAAAGAAAAATAAGAGGCTTTGTCAACATTGATTGACATCTGTGTGTATTTGCTTGTGAATGTTGCATTTTGTATAATCAGCGCCTCAGCCTCGTGAGTCAGTGTGTTCATAAAATACAGTTATGCACCCTCCATCCATCTGTTTATTCTAATCATGTGTACGCAAGAGAAAATACATTTGTTTATTTGTATATTCAAATATACATGAGACATACTGAAATTTGTTTTTACAGTAAATACTGTTTAATATTGGATTACAATACACACCATAATACCACATAAAAAATGGTGACATTCACACATTCAAGTGAGACTAAATGTTTCATACCACATATGCATATTTTTGAACAAAATAAAGTAAAACAAGTTTTACACAAACAGAGTAGAGACCTACAATAGAAAGCATTTTCTAGCCATGCTAGCGGGATGGCTTTAGGGATGAGAAAGTCAGTCAGTTGGTCTGTCCACCACTTTGGTCCAGGCTACAATATACTAACAACTATTAGATGGTTTGCCATGCAATTTTGTACAGACATTCATAGTCCCCAGAGGATGAATTCTTTATTAACTTGGGTGATTCCCTTACTTTAAGTTTTGACTTATTTTGACGTTAAATATCTCTACATCTACTGAATGGATTGGCAAAACGTTTTATACAGACATTCATGGTTCCCAGACGATGAATCCTAATGACTTAGGTGAACCCTTGACATTTTCTTCTAGCTCCACCATGAGGTTGACAACTGAGGTTTTGAGTGAAACATCTTGATGCAGCTATTGCATGCATTGCGATGACATTTGTTTCAGACATTCATCTTCCGCTCAGGATAAATTGTGATAACTTTGGTGACACCCTGACTTTTCCTCTAGTCATCAAGTCAATTCTGATATTTTGATTTATGACCTAATACCTGCACAACTATGTGTTGTGCTCTATTTTGGTTATTTCCGGTTTCCTCAGTTGTTTTTGTGTGTTGGGATTTCTTTGATTTATTCCTATGTGTCCTGCTGAGTGTGAGTACATTTGTGTTTCAGGTGTATTTGTGTTTGTGCCTGTCTGTTCCTTTTTGCACCTTCTGTCTGATACAAACAGAACAGACCTGGCACTTCCGTGCTGTGATGTAACACAACAACTCTTTGTTTAGTCTCATTTGTGATGTAACCGCTCTGGTATTGTTAAATGTTCTGTGTCTAAGTGTGTGTGTGTGTGTGTGTGTGTGTGTGTGTGTGTGTGTGTGTGTGTGTGTGTGTGTGCGCGCATCTGTCGCTGTGCATATGTGCTGCATTGGCAGAATTAGACTTGTCTTTAGTGTAAAACTCGTACACAGCACCACTGACATTGATACCCTGGCGGCATTGTTCGCTAGTTATCCTCCTGTGTTCTCTGTATGATGTCTGTGGTAACCAGGGCAGAACAGAGAATAAATGATAAAGCAATGCATTGACCTGAATGGCATGGCTCAGAGCTTTCTCCCTGATTACACTGTGAGGCAGCAGTCAGTCAGTGGGTAGACTTAAATGAGGTCTTCACTTTGAGCTGATAACAGGGATTTTTGCTGTAATTCTGGGCTTGGTTATATCTTTAAAGCAGCTAGACACACAGACAGGTTGACACTGCATGTAGCGCATGACAAAATTGTTGTCTTTAAAAAGCAGACCATGGAAAGTGTCACAAAATTGCTTTTTTCATCAGTCACTTAATGTCAGCCTATAGCACTAGAAAACCAAAGCGGATGACTGCTGTGAGGTGATACTTAACCACCAATAAACTATACTGACTTGGATTTTTGTTTCAGTCAGACGTGCACTGTTTATGTACAGAGCCCGGGAGGTGTCATTGAAAAAAGAAAGCTGGTTTGTGCTCTCAATATAATGTGTGCTCTTGATTCAATAAGTCATGCTCTCAAATTGGCTAAGAAGATGATGGTTATGAATAAAAAATAAAAAAAAATATGCCCTTACATGCTGCACTTACATGTGGCACTTTGTAGTTTGGCTTATTTGAAGCTAATGTACTTGTATGTGATTCTTGCTGTTCTGAGATTGTACCTTCATGATTGAATGCACTTATTGGAAGTCTCTTAGCATAAAAGCGTCAGCCAAATGAAATGTAATGTAATGTTAGCATGCTGACATTTGCATTTAGCTAAAAGCATTGCTCTGCCTAAGCCTCACAGAGCTGCTAGCATAGCTGTAGTCTCTCTTGTTTCTTTGGACAACCTGTACATTTTATTGTGCTAAATAAAAATACCTTAAATCTTTTATATCGAATATTAGAAAAAAAAACACATATTAAATCTGATACACACATTCAGCCAAAGCCCCATTATGTAGCAAGTACTGTTTTTTTTGAGTGGGACTGGATTCATCCAGTTCAGTCCAGTTTCAACAGGTCCAAGTCAGTCAGACTCATCTGGGAACCATAACCTCATCATTTCACAATTTTATAATGTGACCCAACCTGAAGCACTTAAACCTACCAAGCTGTAATTTCTCTTTGAATTATTGATTTCCACTTGCTGGAATCACATCCCATCTCTCCTTCATGCTATCACCTCTTTTTCCTTCTTTTTATCTTCCATGCCTTTGTAAACCTCTGCAAAAAAACAACAAATCAAGGCGGTACATTTCAAACCAGTGCCGAATAACACTGCAGCAGGCATCCAATGACAGTATCATTTGGTGTCTGTGTGTTTTGGTATGTGCAAAAGTTTCAGTTTTGCATGCGTATTTTAGTTTATTCCTGTGTGTTTAACACTCGGGTTTAAGCTGTGTGTGAGTGTGTTTGTTTGTGTGTGCACACAAATGTCTAAAGTCTTAGTGTTATTAATATTAATTAATGTCTGCTGCCAGGGAGGCAGAGAAACAATTCATTGCTCACATTTATTGTATCAAGTGTTTCATGATTTATTAATGGGCATGTTTAAGGTTAGAGAAAATAAGAGGAAAAATAAAAGAGAAGGGCAAACTATAAATTGATTCCTCCCACAAAGACAAAAGTCTATTAAAGTAATATGTGAGCTCATCGAAATGTAGATTCTTTGGCTTTTTCAGTTTGTATTCATTACATGGTGAAACTGTTGGCATATCTCAGTGTCATTTTGATCATGAATATTTTACTTTCATTCATCTGATTAGATTGATACCAAGTTTCACATTTCTCATTTTATCCTATCAACCCACAGGCTCTCAGCAAGTATACACACTGACCAATGCTACTGTTGCATATAATCCCACGGCAGATGACCTTAGTCTCTCACTGTCACTGCTTCTTTCAGTGTTTCTCATCTGTATGCATTACGTGTTTGTGCTTATCTGTTTTCTGTCTCTGTCGATCTGTCAAGCTGAATGAGTCCATTCTCCCTCCCTGTTTAATGCCAGTTCTTTGTACAGTACGTAGCCTACCGTCTTGCTGTCTCTCACACACCGTCTGTCTGTCTGTCTGACGGTGTCTCTGTCTCTAAACTATTTCTCACACCAGTTGGTAACCTGCCTCATCCTCCACCTCCAGAGATGTTCACAAGTCATTTTTTGGATGGAAGTCGAGTCTCAAGTCTTTTGCCATGAGTCCAAGTCTTAAGTCTCTGGCCAGCTGATCTGTCCCTAACACTGTATTGTTAAATCTTATGAATTCAAAGCATGTCCTGTAGCTACCATCCATACAGTACAGTATCAAAAATAAGTTGTAGGATAACTTTATGGGGTCTACTGCAATGCCATCTGAAGAAACACAAATTAAGAACTCCGTTTCAATTTCATAACTGAATTTTTCAACATTTTGGTATCTGCACCAAAGAATACATGTTTGTCTGTGTTACTAACTGGCTGTAAAGCCCAACCTCATCATGCATTACATTTTTCAGTGTTCAAAGTGTGAGGGGAAACATCTGTATTGAAAGTTAATACACCAACCATGGTGCAAACATGTGAGAACTGATACTTTCCGTATTGCTATTTAACAACAACCTGGTGAAATATTAACCCAAGTCTGTCACATCATATGGATACAACTATAAAGATACAATTTGCCTGTTCCCAGCATTAGCACAACACTTTGCTATGGTTAGCTTGTTACCTGTGACGATATATGCTAAATTTAACATCTCTTTCACATTAGCCAGTGACTGACCTATCTGGGTGTGTTTTGAGATGCCTGATGAAGTTCAACGTTGTTGATCCGGCATCATTTATCTTGCTGCCACACACACCTTGCATGTAGTTGTTCGCTTACTGCCACTGTTTACGAAGTTATTGAAAGCAAAACTAATGACAAAAGGCAGAACTCTGGGAGGACTTGGTGTCACCATCATCAATGCATTTTGTGATATGTGAGTGCGCGCACATAGGCATAGCGCATGCATTACGTTGCACATTATGGCAAAGGGCAGGGAACATGCAGCTCGTCATACGTTTCCCCAACGTATATGCGCCAATAAAAGAAAATAGAAATACATGAATGAATTTAGATTTAAAAAGCAATAGTTGCATGAAAACAGATTGTTGACGAGTCTCGAAGCTCAAGGTCAAGTCTGAAGTCTTTTGGGTCGAGTCGCAAGTCAAGTCAGCTGTTTGTGCAACTTAAGTGCAACTCGAGTCCGAGTCTCAGACTCGAGTCCCCATCTCTGCCGCCACAACCCCCCACCCCTCTCCTTATAGGACTTGGCATGTTGCTGCATTTCTGTATTATTACACCTTGAAGAAATGTGTGCGCGTGTGTGTGTGTGTGTGTGTGTGTGTGTATACACATGTGCTACCATGTTCCATTTAATAGAGGCTCCCTGTTGGCACATATGACAAATTCATCAGTTGGTTTGCCAGCTGTCCTGACAGATCTCTCCTTCTGTCTCTCTATTTTTTCTAACCACTCCTTCTCCCTTTCTCTCCCTGACGCTCTCACTTCCAGTTTAGCATGTATACTTTGGTAATGAAAAGGCGAAGAAGGGATGTCTTCTAATGATTGGAGTGGTCTTCGTACAAGCATCTTCTTTTTTTCCACTGTTGGATACATTTTAGAGATTCCATACTCTCCCATTGGCAGGTGGCTGCTGGCCCATTTTGACTGACGTGACGTTTCCTGGCATTGGCTGTTGGCGTGTCTTCGAATGATCCCTTGCTGTGTAGAATGATGGGCAGCGCACAAAGCCAGCTCCTTTTGTTATCTGAGCTGCACATATTGTCTTGATACACCCCTATCATTAGACACACATTTCCAAGGTGGGCTGGCTAAATGTGTATCCACGCTGAATTGAAGAGATAAGTCGGAATTGCAGCCACCCACAAATACTACTGACTGACTGACTGACTAGTCTGCTTTTAAGCATGATAGGTGGAAAATTCAAAACCCATTTCTGTTCTCATACATCTATGCATAATATTTGCCTTGATTCGGGTGCTATTCACGCTTTGTCCTTGGCGTGTTGAGGGAAGGATAGTGGCAGCACGGTCAGGAACAAAGAGAGTCTACTCTAGTGCTGCTTGACAGTGTGTCTTTTCTGTTATGTCCCCGTGCTTGGCTGTGCTGTAAGCTGAAAGCGAGAGGCTTTTCTCAGTGTAATGACAGACATTAGAAAGTCGATTACAAGGTTCTTACTGCCTTGGATACGCATTTTGCAGGCATACACACGTGCCAGGTAAACAGGCACACTAAAACATACTTGCATGCACACTTGTGGTCTGAGCCAGGAGAGGCTGATGAGGCCTGCTAATCGATGTTTGATGGCAGGCCTTTTGTGCGTGTTCTGTAAAAGTGGCTGAGTAAAAAAGGTGGAATAACAGAGGCCCCCTTCCTTCATTATTGTGTTTGTGTCAGCTTCTAGCGTGTGTCTCTGCACGTGCTGTGTGTACCTAAACTTCTCTGTCTCACACACGGACTGTCGTCTCCTATCTGCATAATTGACTGTGTTCTAGTGTGACACGGTGCCAGTGGTGGGAGAGAAGCTCTAGCATCATAAAACTCCACGTACTGCTTATACCTCAAATTCTGTCACACAATTGAAATAGGTCTGCTCTCTTGAATGGCTGGATGGAATAATGAGATAGCTGACTTACATTGCTAACATTAGCTAATATTAATAATAATAGCTTGCTTGCCAGTCAGTAGGAACAACCTTGTCTAAATCTTATTGATTGCGTTAATAATTTTTAATCAGTCTTTTCTTTGGTTTTGGTAAGTGTCCAATATTTCTATATATTGCTATCTGAGATGTCCTCACACAGGACAACAATAGATTTTGTGTCATGGAGGTCTTCAACTCACTCCTATTTAACCAGTAAATTGTATTCTCAGTATATGTATTCTCAGTACCAACTGCCAAAAGCTTGTTTAACAGAATACGCTAACTATACACTGGCTAACATAGTCTCAGTGTTGAGTGCATACATTAGGCCCAAGTGATCAATAGTCATGTTTCCATCAATGTATGTTTATGCGCATTTTGAAGTACTGCATAAAAAAAGGTTGATGGAAATGGTAAAATTCGAAAAAACTTCCTCAAATTCGTAAAAAAAGTTTTTATGCTCGCTTGAGGTGGTTTTTGCCTTTTTATTGAAAAAGAGTTAATGCGCAAAATGGAAGATGGAAACAGCTTTGCCGAATAAGTTGTTATGTAGCGAACATGTAACTCCATAGTCCTGGTATCCATCGGATGGGGGAAGGATCGGGACAAAGTGCGTAGTGGAGTTGTGGTGTGCTATAACCTGTGCCTCAGCGACGTCGGGTAAATTGACGAATTGGTTCAACAGCTTGAATCGTATGGCCCTGCACACCGCGTATACACAGCGGTGTACGGTTGTCTTACTGACACCAAATGCCTCTGCCACAACCCTGTATTCTGCACCGGTGGCCAACTTGTACTATGCTACCGCTCTCCGTTTAGCCAAAGCACTTAGCTTCTAAACTCTTTGATTTAGCAAGCCGGCTTGCAATCTAAATCCATGCGTAACGTCCACTTGTAACGAAACTACGCTTTGCGCAGTGTAGTTTATTCGCTCTAAACCAGTTGATGGAAACGCTTATAATTCGCATTTCCTTTTTTTTTCTTTTTTGCGACATTTTAAAAGTTCACTTAAAATTCGCTTGACAATTAGATGGAAACACGACTAGTGAGGCAAAAGTCAGTCACTCTTCCCATAGAAAACGACTAACAAGAATCAATGTCTGAATAATAAAATAGTAACGAAATGCCAATCAAACGCCTGAATATCCGCTCAGTTAATGCATGGAGAGTTAAATTTAGGGAATAAAAAAGAGTGGGGCAGATTAGAGAGAGACACGAAGTGGAGGAAGGTTGAATACGAAACAGAAGAGAAAAAGAAAGCCATGATGAGAGGGAAAGGAATAATAGAGACGGATGTATTAGGAGAATAGCAAGAGAGCAGAGGAGAGAAAGGAAAAGAGGGAGCAAGCATACCAGATCTGTTAATGTAGACCTGCTATTTAGAATACAGTCTCAGAAGAGAGGAGACCAGAGCATCGAGCGGTAGCTGGCTTCCTCATTTCACACCCATTATCGCCTGCTACAAAGCCATAGCAAGTGGAAAATGAAACTGCATAGGAGGAGTGTGTAAAATAGCCTGTTTGTGAGTGTGTGTGTTTACGCACACCCCCTTTGTCACACATGCATTGATAAGCTTCTGCTACATGGTGTGTACTCTTGTGTGCTGCGCATGTAAGGTCATAAGTGCTTATCACCCTCGCCCACATTCTCACCTCTCCTAGTCTGTCTCTCATGTGGAGTAGTTGTGTGTCACTGACTGTAGAGGGAGATTTTTTTTCAAAACTAGCAAGCAAAGTTGACAATGGGGAACACAACAACAACATTAACTTTGGGGTTTTGCAGTTGCGTGCCTGCGCATTGCCTCTGCTTGTTTTCGTTTGCCTAGCTGGTTGAATCCAGTAGCAGCCTTTGATGCCATTTGCCAAAGCCACTGATCATACGTAACGTGAGAATTGTGTTTGTTAGATGGATTTAGCCAGTCTCCTCTACTGTTCTCTCCTAATCGTAGCTTGTATCTTGTCTGTATTTCCCTCTGGGTTCACTTGTTTTCTTTTTTTCTCTCCATTCACTCTTAATTTTCTCTCTCATAAATTATAAGGGAGATTAGAGCATTTTTCTTTGGCTTTAAAATGCTTAGTGGAAGGCTAGAGTTTCTGTGCAAAGAAGTGAAAATGCAGAAGTTGTATAAATTGTTTTTTTTTTTTTTAGAGAGCGTTGAATAACTTTTTTTAGCCTCTGTGTAGAAATATATCATGGTTTTAAATTTCTTTTACATAACAATGTGTGATTTATGTGGTCATCCCATGTGCAGAAAACTCCTTAAAATATGTCTTTCAGTGGGATTTAGCACAAATTATTGATTAATCAAATTTCTTGGACATATCTAATATATTTATGTGTTCTTTTCCAGCATGTCCCCGTGGTTCCTACAAGATGTCCTCCAGGCAGCAGGAGTGTTTTCCCTGCCCAGCCAACAGTGTTGCAGAGGAGGAAGGATCTGTGGCGTGTGTGTGTGAGGAGGACCACTTCAGAACCCCCCTGGACACACCCTCAGCACCATGCACAAGTAATAAGATTTTTTATATATATATATATATATATATGTGTGTGTGTTTATATTCGTGTCTGTGTGTCCTCTCAGACTGCACCTTTTCCTCTACTAGGGACTTTCATACCATATCGCTCACACACTGTATCCCTTCATCTAGAAATTTTTGCATCAAGTGAGCAATCCAATGTTTGTAAGCCACATCCAGCCATTCAGCCTTTCATTTCGTTATCCTTAAAGACCGCTTTTACCCGTCCTTCACCCTGAATCCACCTCCCCTTTTTTCATCTCATCACCTCTTCGTCTGACCTGCACCCACCTCCCCAGTGTCTGTCTCCCCATCTATCCTCATTCTCCCAGCTCCTCCTCATCACCCCATTTCCATGTCTCATCTCACCTAACCTTCACCTCTCCTTCACCTCATACCCTGCCTCTAGTATTGCATTCCTTTGATAAAGAAAAATCCACCCAAAAACATGCCAAGTGGTTTTTTCTTTTTAATCATCCCAGGAACAAGTCTGTCTCAAAACTCGAGACTGGGGATACATGCCTTTTGCTGCTGTGCTGATTATAGAGTTGTGAGTTGTTCAGAGTTTTTACAGCTACAATCTCAAAGAATGTGTATGCTCAAACAAATGCTGCTTATTTCCCCTTGATAGCATCGGTAAACGCAGAACATTTGCCGTCATGTTTGAAAGAGAGTTAAAAGGGGGCTATTATTTTGAAGTAAGTTTTAGATGTAGTACATTTGAAGGATATCGTTTGAATCCACTCCTTGTTCTTCCATAGAGAAAACATCCCCATGGTCATACATGTTATTTTATGTTTTAAGGTGGACTTTCGCCCTCCCGACCTGTGCTTACACCCGTTCTATTTCATCTAATAGTATACACACTATGTATCCATCCACTGCAGCCATTGTCTGTGCCTCTTACCCTTTATCCTTTTTATCACCCACCCACCCTTCATCCCCCCCACCATCTCTCCTACCATTAGGTCCACATTATTCGTCCAAAAAGCCCATCACTCCATTTTCTCCATCTTTTTGCTTAACCTTGTACATTCTCTCCATATTCCTCCACCTTTTATTCTGACATTAGAGATCCATTTTCTGCTCTATATCCATTATCCACCCCTTCACCGGACCACCCTATTTTTTTTCACCCCTTCCTTTTTGACCCTTGAGCACACATCTCCCTCTTTTCTCTCTGCCTGTCGTCTTTTCTCGGCCACTCATCCCTCTTCTTTTTACCATCTGCCTGTTCACATTTTCCTTCCTCTTCATCCTTTCATCCATGCATGTTATCACCCCATTCTTCTTACCTTTGTTAAACTGAAATCTCATCCCTCTATCCTCAAGCGACAAACTCTTATGATCTCATCCCCACTGCCTACCATTATCTGTTCATCCCTCACCTCTTACCCCTTCTCACATACCTGAATGCCTTTCTTCTCCAATAACGATTACGAGGCCAATAAGACAAAGACCATACAGGGTAGCCCTATTGATTTCTGCATGGAGAACAGCTATTGATATAGCTCAGTAATTAGATGGAGGAATAATGGGCTCTATATCCTGTGAGTACTCAGGGCAGTAAAACCGTAGGGTCACAAGGTCTGTCTGTGTGTTTGTATACATTCACATTTATTCGCGTGTACATATATATGTGTAAGTGTGATGTCATGATGGCTTTTATGATAATTGCGATGGAGGGGTATAATTACAATATTGATCGCTGAGCTTTCGGATCCCGGTGTGATAACATTTATAGCAGCCTAATGACCACATTAATTACACTATTGATTCTGTAATTATGATCATCCCCCGATTCAGCTAATCCACTGCATGGTACGGATGGAGAAAGAGACAAAGAGAGAGAGAGCATGATTAATCTAGAATTAGAAGAAAAAGGGAGATTTTGTCAGATGAATGAGGCTTGATATGCGCACCTTATTATCTCAGCAATTAAAGAATAAAACCAGTGTAATTTTAGTCTTTTCCCTTTGCCATTCATGCCTGTGAGAAACCACTGCTGTCTCTTTGAAATAATAAACTCTTCATTGTTTTAAGAATCCTTTTGAAAAACTTAAAAGAACACACAGTACACTTTTCCAAATGAGATTCATCTTGTAATACTTCCTGACATTATCATTGTCAGTGATGACAATTTACAAATTTTCCATTACAGCACACTATTAAATATCTCCTATTGGCAGTTAAGGGGCAAAGTAAAACAGAAATATGTCTTTGTATTCAGTTTTGGTCTGTCCCGCATTTTCCCTCTGTAGAAGCTCCCCTATGTCTCCTTCTTTTATAAACCGGTATAAAACTCCATTGTCCATGGGGGGACACATGGACAATGGAATCCAACAATGGACTCATATTTTGAGTCATTAAAATCTTAAACTTTTTGTCTTAGCTTCTGGCTCAGGGAAATACATACATGCAGACTTTCATATGCTGCAATGGCAATATTGTAGACCAAGTTTTTATTCAGTATGTTGGAGCAGCAATGAAGAGGGAGTCAAAGAGTCATTTGGATTACACGGGGGGGTGGTGTGGAAGATGGACACAGATGGAGAGTGAAAGGAGGGCAAAAGATGGAAAGACAGGAGCAAGAGAGCCGGGGAGGTCAGGTTTTAATAACTCAAATTTGAAGATGATCAGAGAAAAAAGGGAAACTTTAAGAGAAAGAGGGAGCACAAGGCAGATAAAGCACAAAAGTAGAGAGAGATGTGAATAAAAGGCCCAGCTGTGCTCTACATGAAATGTGTGTGTACGTGTGTTCACACGCTAAATGCTCTCTGGGCTTATGTAACTGTGTTCCATGTGTGTCTGGGAGCGGGACTCAGCTGTGGTGTGTGGCATGTTTGACAGCACGCACAGAGCAGCATACCTTCACTTATTCATTACACGGCACATGCACACACATACACGGACACATGCAAAATTCATGGCCTTTAATGGACCTTAGCTTTATTCAGCCTGCGTGTGCAAGAACCTGCAGGAAATGGCACAGGTCGGGTCAGGACACTGATTTAGTGATGAGAGATAGTCCTCCAGCCTCACATTTTACAGACCTTTAAATACTGGACTGTATATTTTCATTTTAACTTTTTTGTCACTTGTGGTGTTGTGTAAAACACTTGAGTTTTGAAATTACATGCAAAGCCCTGTGCATCAGAAAGTGGTCTGATGACAGATGATTTCATTGGCTATAATCCAGAGACACTGTAAGAGTCCCATGTTTTACCTCAAGCATCACACCACACATACACAGCCTTTACAATACAGGCAATGGCAATTATATGTATATAACACATTTCATAACACATAAAGTGCTTTACATTGACAGACAAAATAGAAGCATAAACATGAGCACATAGGTTGCATAAATAACACAAATATAAGAATACATTAAAAGCATGAGTAGAACAAAGAAACCAAATCAATGAAGCATACACCCAACCACACAGCAATGAAAACCCCAAAACACCACCACAATCAAATAGAAACCCCTGCCCTATCTAATTCTGGCTACAGAATTAAGCAGGCATCAGGCAGAAGACCTCTGACCTCGGGAGGCCCGATCAGGTTCTAACCGGTGAGCAAGTCAGAAATGTACTGAGTAGCCAAACCATGAAGTGCTTTATAGACTTAGTAAGCAGACTTTATAGTATGCAGCTCAGACTCCTGTGATGCATCTGACATATCACAACTGTCTTATCAAATCAGATTGATGTTCCAGGAGAGTTAAAAGCATTCTCCGTGGTAACTCGCCTTAATTTACTGATGGTAAATGGAGGATTTTTTCCACGCAGCACTGTTGACATCAGTACATAACAGACAGATTTGTTATGTTCAGACAAAAGCTGATGTCACTGTAAATCAGCAAAACACACAGCTACTGCTTTTAGTCTGCATCATCAATAATCCCTCCTCCATCACAATCCAATCCATGTTTTTTTTTACTCCTACTGCCAAACCAAAAAAACTGCAGCATATAATGATGTATCCCAGCAACTCCACATTTTTAATCGCCTATTCCCATTAGGGTCAAATGGCTTTCATTAAACCAATTGTTTTTTATCACCAAATCCTGGATAAAACAGGATTATCGTTATGTGACATACTTAGTCCATCATGTGAGAAATGTCAAGCTTCAGCAACAAGATGTTTAAGCAGTCTCTTAAAATCATACAGGTAACCATGTACTACATACTACAGTTTCAAGCCCCTTTTTTCCAGAAATGCCCAGCTTCACATTTACAGTTACAGAGATTAAAAAAGTGGATAGTAGGAAGTAGTCTTTGAGTGCAACGTTTAGGAATAAAGAATGCTGCTGCTATGATCGCTTTACTGTAGTGTGTGTGTCACAGACATGGCTTGTAGTGACATAATTAGACGAAGTGTAAAATCCTTTTGTCAATTTCAATTGCTTCATAACAATTGCAGAAGTGAGGACGTGTTTGATTAAGTATTGATGTTTACAAAAGAGGAGTACATATTTTCTAGTTCCGTCTCTATTTCTGGGTGTGTTTGTTTGTTCTCAAAAAAGACTAATAAATTCCTCAGGGCTGTAACAATAAATCAAAATGCAATTTTCTTACTCTTGTTTCTTCAGGGCCCCCATCCCCGCCCAGAGACTTGGTCTACACCCTGAAGCAGTCCACACTGATCTTGGAGTGGGCTGCACCATCCGACACAGGAGGCAGGGTGGATCTGACCTACAGTGTGAGGTGCCAGAGGTGCGTCGGGAGGCAGTGCGAGCCGTGCGGGGCGAGTGTTGGCTTTGTGCCTCAGCAGGTTGGCCTTACAGAAAGAACGGTGACCGTGGTCAATCTTCTCCCCAACACCAACTACACGTTCACCATCGAAGCCTTGAACGGAGTGTCAGAGCTGCTGCCCAACAAGAGATTCTACACCCAGGTCAACGTGTCCACAAGCCTACCTGGTGAGTCCCAGTTTCACCTTTAAAAATAACCACACACATTACACAAATTCACACACATGACAGCATGTGCAAGAAAAGGGCTTTTTACATTTAAATTAGAGCACAAGTCTGCGCAGTCAGGAAACCAACAGCTGAGCAAGAATGAGGTCACACTGCATTTCTAAAAAGAAGACGTAGCAAATGGGACAAACCAGCACACGGCTCAGCTGAAAATGAATTTTATATCAGCTTGCACTGTATGTGTTTCTCAATTTGAATATCTTGTAGTAGGCCATATTTTGAAGAAGTCCACAAGGATCTTGTTTGACTGAATTTGTTTTTCAGAATATTCATGCTGTTTTGCTAAAGATTGTTCTAATGTTTAAAACCCAGCTGTGGGGAAAATATTATATCTTCTTGGGTCTGATTTTACAAGGCTAAAACAAAATACCCTTGCACAATAAATGTGTGGCCTTAGCTTTGTGAAAAAGCACCTCTGACCTTTTAAGGTTTTGTTACGTAAAAGCGTATTCATTTTTTATAACAATAGTGGACGCATTTGTCAATTCAGCAAGAATTGACTGCTTATACCTACACACACATACAAGTCGACCACAAAGTATATGCATACATTCACAGACGTAGATACATGTGCACACTTGCAGGTGCTGTGTATGTCTTTGTTCATAAATAGATTTATGCACACTCTCAGACACACAGTGACCTTTGAATATGCTTGCAATTTATGTAGATTCTCAACATGCATAAATCAACATATACAGTACTGTACACACACATACAGCTGCATTCAAAACCAAATGTGCATCCAGAAGACTGATGTTCATTTGTGTGTATGCTTACAGTGGGGCAAAAAAGTATTTAGTCAGCCACCAATTGTGCAAGTTCTCCCACTTAAAGAGATGAGAGAAGCCTGTAATTTTCATCATAGGTACACTTCAACTATGAGAGACAAAATGAGAAAAATAAAATCCAGAAAATCACATTTTAGGATTTTTAATGAATTTATTTGCAAATTATGGTGGAAAATAAGTATTTGGTCAATAACAAAAGTTCATCTCAATACTTTGTTATATACCCTTTGTTGGCAATGACAGAGGTCAAACAGTTTTCTGTAAGTCTTCACAAGGTTTTCACACACTGTTGCTGGTATTTTGGCCCATTCCTCCATGCAGATCTCCTCTAGAGCAGTGATGTTTTGGGGCTGTCGCTGGGCAACACGGACTTTCAATTCCCTTCAAAGATTTTCTATGGGGTTGAGATCTGGAGACTGGCTAGGCCACTCCAGGACCTTGAAATGCTTCTTATGAAGCCACTCCTTTGTTGCCCGGGCAGTGTGTTTGGGATCATTGTCAGGCTGAAAGACCCAGCCACATTTCATCTTCAATGCCCTTGCTGATGGAAGGAGGTTTTCACTCAAAATCTCACGATACATGGCCCCATTCATTCTTTCATTTACACGGATCAGTTGTCCTGGTCCCTTTGCAGAAAAACAGCCCCAAAGCATGATGTTTCCACCCCCATGCTTCACAGTAGGTATGGTGTTCTTTGGATGCAACTCAGCATTATTTCCCCTCCAAACACGACGAGTTGAGTTTTTACCAAAAAGTTCTATTTTGGTTTCATCTGACCATATGACATTCTCCCAATCCTTTTCTGGATCATCCAAATGCTCTCTAGCAAACTCCAGACGGGCCTGGACATGTACTGGCTTAAGCAGGGGGACACGTCTGGCACTGCAGGATTTGAGTCCCTGGCGGCGTAGTGTGTTACTGATGGTAGCCTTTGTTACTTTGGTCCCAGCTCTCTGCAGGTCATTCACTAGGTCCCCCCGTGTGGTTCTGGGATTTTTTGCTCACCGTTCTTGTGATCATTTTGACCCCACGGGGTGAGATCTTGCGTGGAGCCCCGGATCGAGGGAGATTATTAGTGGTCTTGTATGTCTTCCATTTTCTTATAATTGCACCCACAGTTGATTTCTTCACACCAAGCTGCTTACCTATTGTGGATTCAGTCTTCCCAGGTTGGTGCAGGTCTACAATTTTGTTTCTGGTGTCCTTTGACAGCTCTTTGGTCTTGGCCATAGTGGAGTTTGGAGTGTGACTGTTTGAGGTTGTGGACAGGTGTCTTTTATACTGATAACAAGTTCAAACAGGTGCCATTAATACAGGTAACGAGTGGAGGACAGAGGAGCCTCTTAAAGAAGAAGTTACAGGTCTGTGAGAGCCAGAAATCTTGCTTGTTTGTAGGTGACCAAATACTTATTTTCCCAAGGAATTTGCAAATAAATTCATTAAAAATCCTACAATGTGATTTTCTGGATTTTCTTTTTCTCATTTTGTCTCTCATAGTTGAAGTGTACCTATAATGAAAATTACAGGCCTCTCTCATCTTTTTAAGTGGGAGAACTTGCACAATTGGTGGCTGACTAAATACTTTTTTGCCCCACTGTATAGGGACACATACTCCTCCCTTATACTGTGCCCCTCATTGCAGACAGAGCAAAATGTCTCGCCCAGTAGAGGTGATCTCATTTTCATCAGCAGAAGTCTTCAGCAGGCCATTAGCCAGGGGCTTAAAAAGCACTTTGCCAAGTAGCCCTGTCAACCAGCTCTGCAACAGCACTATTTGGAGGAGCTCAAGTGTGAAAAGACCAAACGCACGCACGCACGCACACACAAATGTACAAGACCACATTCTGGCTTGAATGCCGACAAACACTCTCTAATACACAAATGCACACATTCATTTACCTGTCATACCTGTGCGTATTTATAAAAAAAAAAAAAAAAAAAAAAAAGCTTGCTTACTTTTGAAAATGCTGAAATAAATATTAGTCTGAATAGACTGACATGTGCTGCACGAAGGAAGCAGGTAAAAAAATGAGAAAGTGAGAATGGGGAGTGTTTTTGTCACTGATTGGAAATTAGCTAGAGAAAATGAGCCATGAGACATAATGAATGAAGAACTGAATGGAGTCATATGAGTGCCGAGATGGCAGCAGTGTTGGTTTCTGTTAGTTTCAAGTAAGCTATAACTGTTTTATTATGATAGACTCTCACTTTATTACTTTAAAGCGTAACACTCGCCAAAATGCAACCTAGGGTCTTTTTGTGAATGTACCCGAGTCAAACTTTCATTTAAAAGCATATTTAGGACGGAATCACCACTTTTAAGATTTACCGTATTTTCATTTTTAGGTCAAATGGCCTAATCACCAGGGGCTCTACACCTTAACGAAAGCATTGACATTTTTTGTGTACCCAGAGTTTACTAAAAAGGGGTTTGAACAACTCACCGTAGGTCTTGTTGTTTCCGGCTGCAGCCATTTTATCAGTCAAAAACAATCGATTTCCGAATGCAACATAACAGGGAGGAGAGTAAAGATGGAAAGCTCCTAAAGCTTAGTTCCATAAATGCACGGATTATTTCTTGTTTTGTCGTTATTGAAAAACAATATTGACCTCGTACTTGAAAAAGGAGCCTCATCGGATATCGACTTGTTTTGTCTGCTGAGGTGGTAGCGGCCGGAAACAACAAGACCGATGGTGAGTTGTTCAAAACCTTTCTTTTTAGTAAACTCTGGGGTACACAAACAATGTTGTCAATGCTTTCGTTAAGGTGTAGAGCCCCTGGTGATACTGAGCAAAGTTTCATGTTGTGTCGAGCCTTCTTAGTGTTTTAAAAATAGCTATTTTGAGGCTAGCATAAAAGTGCCCCTAGCACTCCCGTTCAAAAGGCCATTTGACCGAAAAACGAAAATACGGTAAATCTTAAAAGTGGCGATTCCGTCCTAAATATGCTTTAAACGAAAGTTTGACTCGGGTACATTCACAAAAAGACCCTAGGTTGCATTTTGGCGAGAGTTACGCTTTAAGGAAGTAAGAGGTGTAACAGATAAAGATGTGTAAAAAACATGGATTGAGTCTTTTATATGTTAAAAGTGGGGTTTATGGCTGATATTGTGCCTCTGTGTGTACAAAGATAGCTTTAAGGAGATTTATGTTGAGAGTATTTGAATGTGTCTCTCAGTGGCCCAGATTCTATTGTTGGCCAACTGTAAATGTTATGTAAGAGTAACATCTGGACGGGTGAGTGAGAGGCTACAGGACAGCTTTATGTGTATGTATTTAAGTATGCATCAGATCTCTGTACTGTACAACATCAGTGACATGTGATTAAGAGTTGATATCAAGGTTGCTCCCTTAAGCTTCAGACTGCATTATTTTACTAGAAAGGTAATTTTGTTTTGCAAAGACAATAGTTTTTTTTTCTTCCTTTTTATCCTGTAGTTACCCAATTCAGCATGCTTGCATTCCACAATAATGTTTTAAACTTGAAGCTGCATTTAGCATTATTTGACCACTAGGGGCAAGAAAGATTAATTAAGGACTCAATGCAACACAAGGTGTTATGGCCAACCTAGTCTGGATCAACGTAAGTATATTTCCAGGATAATTGCCTGACATCACTCGCCAGATGTTCCTCACCTTCCGCTCTCTGTGTGTTGGCCTTGTGGCAGAATGTGGTGTAGCCAGACCTTACTCCACAGCTCTGTGGAGATAGGTATGGCAATGCAAAACAAAGCCCCAGGCTTTTGACAATTATTTTACAAGAATATGAGTTGACTGATACTAGATACCTATGATGGTACGGCTGACGCAAACATGGCTAACAAGCTACAATTTAGCCGTCTCCAACTCCCTAAAGGGATTAAGTTAGCCAAAACCCCTGAGCTCCAAGGTTAGGGACACTATATCAGAAAAGGACAAACCTGTGGTGATTATTTTTTCCTGTCCCCACAGTTCTTTCAACCTTTCTTCCTTTATCTCCCCCTTCTGTGTCTGTCTGGCTTGTCAGCAGTTGCCATGGCGTTGATTTGTGGTTATTATGGGGTATTAGGGTGTGAGTTGTCCCGCTAACCGTGTCATCCAGAGGGATTGGACAAGGGGTTAGGGGAGTGTGTTTGCAGGGGTTTCAGAAGACTTCCTGTGTCAGGGAGGATTTGGGGTGTTTAATGCTGTGTGGGTGGGTGGGTGGGTGGGTGGGTGACAGAGACGGAGCTAAAATTTTGATTTGATTTTAAAATGTGCTTTAGGAATTTTCTTTGCCATGTCTTGTCTTCCCTCTCATGACTTCAACAGTCATATGTCAGCTTTTGTTAAAATACCTGTGATATCCACACAAGATCAAGAGAGCATGGTTCAGATCAACAGCTAACAAACTAAAAGTCCCCTAAACCCTCTTGCCTGCTCTCCTCAATGGACAGCTCTCTCTCAGTCAAGTGGGGTAAGGCTGTGTGAATGTCTGTGTCTAATACACATTTGCAAATAAGTCGTTGCCAGGCTAGTAGTCAGTAGGACTTTCAAAAGAACATCAGTAGAAATGTAAACAAAAGTCATATCTCATCCATAAACATTAACAACACTTCTACATGTCTACGGTTTCAGCATTTGGTATCTGTTGCCATGAGAGATGACCAAAACTACCAGTGAAACAGGGACAGGCCCATAACGTTTTTTTGCCCAAAAGTTAATCTATAAGGCCAATAGAATATAATTATTTGGGGGGGTAGGAGTGACCAGTGTCTCTGTGCACTGTGAAGTGAGTTAGCGCATCTGCAGGAGCAGGCAGTAATAGTCCTGTGCAGTCAGGTCAGGTACAGAATTGAAAAAAACTGCACAGACCTCAACCTTATGTCTGTACATGTGTGTGCGCCTACACACCAAGACTTTACACCATCAAAACTCACTGACCTTTATGAATACTGCAGCAGGGATTAGGAACAAAGCTAACACCCACACCCGCACACGCACGCACACACACACACACACACACACACACACACACACACACACACACACACACACTCACTCACTCGCTTTCCCTTTCGCTCTTGCCACCTCATTATCTCTTTATTACCTTATGCACTTTTTTTACCTCCTCCTTCCCTCTGTGTTCTGATCTCTTCTTTTTTTACCTTCTATTTCCTTCCTCATTTCCCCCACCTTATCCTTTCCTGCTCTCTACATAAACTCACTATTCTTAGATGGTAATTTCTCTCCCTCCTCCTCCTGCCACTTCATCCACAACCACTCTTTCCACCATGCTCCCTTTCTCTCGCTGCAAGTCTTGACATAATCACTGCTGCTCTTTTCCTCCTCAACCCTCTGCTTCCCTCTATCCTCTCTACAGCTCTTTCCCCATCTCCTCTTACTGTACCATATTTGTTTTTCTGGGCACAGTAAGCTTGTTAGCAGCGGGTAGTATGGTTTAGCTTGCAACTGAGGGCCAACTAAGGATTTAAGGGCACAGTCTGAGTTGGGGAGAGAAGGTGCTAATGGGTGCTGTATTATGGCCAAAACAACCTAACCCCACACATACTGTAGACACACAGGGTCAATTTACATTACTATACATATATTAAGATTGTCTTTCTTTGTGGATGAAAAGTATTTTAAATCAAGTTACATTAAAACCCTCCATTTAAACCAAATTGAATTCTTTGAAAGCATCTCTTCGAACCGAATGCTTGCACATGCACACTGGAGGAGTGGATTTCTCCCAAGCAGATGGGGTTTTATCAGGAGTCTCCAGGCCACCAAGGGGAAAGGGGAGTTTTGCATGGCGTGTCAAGAATGGAATGGATAAAAGGTGGAGAGTGGGGGGATAGAAACATGACTGAAGTTGTGTGAGGAGATGGGGCATGGGCTGGGTAAATGGGGGATCAGTTTTACCCCTGGCTCATTGGGCCCCTTATCCAGCTCTGGATTAGGGATGCATGTACAGTGGGTGTGGGTGGATGTGGGTGTCTTTTGGGAGTGTGTGTGGCCTGTGTTTTTATTTGTTGGAGGCTCCGGGCAGAATCTGTCTGGCTTGACGAATGTGTCATGATCAGACCATGCCTCTGCCTTTAGGCTAAAGCACACTGGGCCTGAAGAGTGTGCAGTGAGCAGCTGTCAAGAGCAGTTTAAGCAAGCCCATCCTCGTCGCTCTCCCATGGTGGAAGTGTGGGATGCCAGATTTGACATATTTGTAAGCTGTAAAGTCTGAGCCAACAGGTACAGTAATAAAAATATATATATATAATATATTTTTTTTTTTTATTTTTTTTTTTTACATAGAGCAGGTCCATATGTCTTCTTCTTAAAATCATCCTCTTATGTGCAGAAATGGGTCGCTGTTTCATTGAAAGTTTATATTCAGGACCTGATGTTTTTGCACAGCTGGATAATGTTGATCGGGCCCTTTTGAATATGTCATACAGCGAGAGACTCTCTGTCCCGCTTTCTTGTTCGCTCTCTGCTCCAGCATTTCTCTCACCCACCCACCAACTGACTGACACATTTAATCATTCTATCACTGAGTCGCTCCTCTCTGTTACACAAACACACACATCCAGACACACGTGTGCACACACCTAGGAAGATCAAGTCCAGGCAACATATAATCTTGTAGTTTAGATGGAAATGTGCCCTATCCAGGTGTCCTCACTGCACCATTCCTCCCCCTCTCAGACAAAAACATCCACATGTGTGTGTGTGTGTGTGTGTGTGTGTGTGCGTGCTGCACTCTTTTCCTCTAAACATCTCCCCTCCTCTTTTTTTCCTTTACTGATATGAATGACAATAACCACAGATAATACCTGATCCTTGCTGAATCTGCTCACCTCGCCTTTGAAGCGTGATCCTGGATAATATCATTTTTAACAAACCTCCTGCTCTTTTAGCAGAGCAGAATAATTGTGTGTGTGTGTTTAGGATGAGGCATCCAGGCGGCTGGATGCTGATAGGGCAGATTAGACTAAAGTCGTGAGCGAGGACAGGTTGCCAGATACCGCTCCACTGCTGAGGCAGGCCGCTAGCCACAGATTAAAACAGCAAGACTCACTGCAAGATAGTGAGACCTGCGTGGGGTAGCTGCTCTTATATACAACATCATTAGATTAGGATGCAGTCACATGCATGCACATATAACCACCTGCGGAATTGTGAAATAAAGATGTTGAGATTTAAAACAGAGTAGTCTTGAATCCTCTAAATGTTTTTACATGCCAGCCTACTTTAGTCATCCACCTTTCAGATAGTGATTCAGTTTAAAGAAACGTTGACTGTGTTTAATACAAAGATATTATATAAGCTGTACTTGAATGCATTTAAAGGATGCTTTAAAGCTATAATAGTGAACCTTTGCTTTATTGCCCACACCATTATGTTGTATTATAGTATTAAATTATACTATTAAGCGATTTCATTGCAACAGCTAGATGTTATTCTTCAATGTCTTTTTCAATCAGTGAGCTGCTGAAAACTTGTGTGCTTAATTCAGTCAGTGCATGAAATGCATTGCTTTATGGTTACCATCTGAGAGGATACTGCAGTGTTTCTCCACACAAATAACAGTTGATAGTGTGCAGCAGTGGATTCTGGCTTCAGATTGAAGTCTATCGGCAGGATATTTGAAAATCTGAGTGAAATCTGGAACTGCAATAAATACATGCACATTATTCATTTCCTGATAAGCTTTTTGCATTGATCCAAGATACACACGTTACTGTCAAGTTCAAATGAGTAAAAATACTTTAAAAAGTGAACCACTTGGCCGTTTTAAACTTTACTGAAATGCACATGCACGCTCCACTGGGATTTTGGAACCACTGACAGAAATGCTTGTGACAGTAGGTGTATAAAAAGCCACAGGGACAGCCGAACCAAAAGAAACTAAATGTTCCCACTCCTCTGCTGTCAGTCACATAAATCGTTGCACTATCCGTTTATCCCCAGGAGAAGCCAGTAGTGCTATGCCCAGAGGAAACGACTCTCTTGCTTCCCATTAACGCTATGATCATGAATAGGCCTGAGAGATGCAGCGCTCTCAATTATTCCTGCTTATACGACGTATAGCTACACACATTCCACCATCTTAACTTTTCATTCCGAACACACATGGGGGAACATGGAACAATGGATTCCCCCCAGAACAGAGATGGAGGTAGAGCTGTGTTGGGGAAATGGCGAGATAAGGAGATGGCGAGACGGCGAGAGAGGAACCATACATGTGAGAAAGAGAAAGAGAGGAAAAGTGGGAATGACTGTGAGATGTTAAGCCCTGCATGTGCCGACGTCCCTGGGGAGAGCAGCTCCTCTGCCTGTCTCCTTTGATAACGCCACAGAGATGCCAGATGCACCTCAGCTGCCTCTGTACACATGCATGCAAGAGCCTACAACAGCGGCTGCCATTTTGTGCCACAGTCTATTCATAGATCTACCTGCCATAGAGACCTGAGGACAGAGCTGTCACATAACCCCCAGTGTCTGCAGGATTGGGTATTGAGAACTGGATCTAAATTGTAACTTTTAACCCTCTTTAAGAACCTAAGGATTTGTTAAGAAACGTGCTTTTCAATTCAACCTTTTGATTTTTGAAAGCAAGTTAGGAGGATCTGTGCTTCTGTCCATATCAGTTATAGCTGATTAGGCATGCACCGAGTTTGCAATATGACGGACTGTGGCTAGAACTTTGAAGGGCAAACAGTTATCACCACTGGAAATGAATACAGTGGAAGGAGTTCATCTAACATAGGAATGCATTTACTGCATTGTGGTGTGCACAGTGCTCCCAGTAGTGGTCATGACTTAAGAGAATCAGCTAAATGTGCATCCAAAGTAAAAGACAAGAAATACTTAACTAGTGCATGGCAAGATAGAGAATATTCATATTTTTCTTTTAACCAGACAGAATCTTAAAATACCATTTCGTTCATGTTTCCGGCAGCTTAAATCAGCTAAAAATGAAGGTAGTTTTTGCTTTCTACATAATTTACTTTCTTATTCAAACAATACGATTTAATAAGTTTGTGACAAATGTGTCAAGGGTGTAGAAAGGTTCAGATTCAACAAAAACTGCAACTAATGAGCAGAGTCTGAAATCTGATCTATAAAACCTAAATTACACCCATCCCTAGTTTGTACTCACATCCTAGTAAGTTTGACCAAACTCTATCTATTATACTTCCTCATGACTCACTTTTTTTGCTCTCATCATAGTGTCCCTTTGAAGTCTAAATATCATTTCTCCAGCAGTGATTGGTATGTGTACAGCAAAGCTTTCATACCAGAATCTTATCAGGAGCTCTATGTCTTTGTGACGACTGCCTATCAGTGTGTCTGCCATGCAATTTCTGCTGTATGATGAGGCTTTGAAAACGTATGCTGCGTACTTCCACAGCAGAGCTGGAGAAGCTTATTGCTCACAAGGCCATCACCTCTTCTATATTACTTGTGAAAAGCATTGTGCAATTGTGTGTGTGTGTCTGTGTGTACATTTTTTAGTGCAAAAGCCATTTCACACAGCAGTCGGCATCGATTTCTTCCTCTCAAATGAAACGCCAAAACCAGCACAACCCGCCATTTGCTGCCATACACTCTTGTTTGTGCTGTGTGTGTGTTGAAGTGGTGGGCACACAGTAGCTGCACTTATGCCAACTGATTGTGTGTGTATGTCTTGTAAACTATTATATCCGCTTTTTCCTAGAAGACATTTTCTAGACAATACGGTAGATAACAAAATGGTAAATTCAAATTCTGGTGCGTATTTCTTCATAATTTCATTAGTAAATATGTTTTAGAAGCTACGAAAGAAGTTTTTTTTTTTTCCAGGCCTAATGAAAGGCCCCTTCCAGTTTAATATGAAAGTCTGATATGTATTAGTGTACATATTGTATCACACTTACGGTATATGTGCTGTTTGGGGCAGTGGTACCTCAGTCTGTAAGGACGTGGCTTGGGAACCGGAGGGTTGCTGGTTCAACTCCCCGTACGGAGCAAGGCGCTGTACATCCAACTGCCCCTTCATGGGCAGCCCCTTCACGCTGACATCTCTCCAATTAGCGCATGTATAGGTCCTGTTTGTGTGTGTGTGTATTTCGGGCCTGTGTGTAAAGTGTTACATATCAACAGAGTGTAAAAATGTAATTTCCCCCCTGGGGATCAATAAAGTATCTCCTCTTCTTTAGTTTATAGTAAATTCCTCAAGGATTTAGAAATTGTACTCACAGTTTAGACTCTGCTTCTGTCTGGCACATTTTAACACCACTTTAACCAGTGCATTACTTTTGTATTTAAGCCTTTGGGGTATTGTGTGTGTATCAATAGAGAACTCATGCTCACCTGATTTGTATGTGTCAGATTAAGCTGTGATGCGATTTGGTTGGTGTGGCGGCAGGCACCAGTCCTATGCATAATTCAACACACAAAGAAGGAAAAAGAAGCAAACAATAGCCTGCAGTTCTAGATGGGGAGAGCAGGTTGACACCTTGCTCTTGGTTTATTTAGACTGAGTTTCTCTTTGCGTTTGGGTGGCAGGGACTTTAAGAAAGGAAGGGTGTCTGTTAGAACTTCCTTTCACTTTAACCTTTCATTTCATCAACTACCTAGCACCTTTCTCTTTTTCTAAATGTGTTTGTCCTTTGTCTCGTCTTATCCCCCCCCCAATGTACTGTGGGAGTAATTGCTTTATTTTTTTCATGAGCTAGGCTCCAGTCCATTATATAATAAATGCCTGTACATATTCATTAATCATAAAGATTAATCGCTCTGCAAGTGTTTATACATTCCTGTATACTGTTGATTAGCATATTTCCTTCTCTTTCAGTGTCTCTTTTTTCCCTACAACTCCCCTCCCCCTACAGCTTACTGTTTATGTCTGTCGCTTATGTTGCAATATGTGGGTATATTACAATAACTGGATGCCTTTAAAGCAAAGTGTTCATACTTTCAAATGCCACTAATTGGAACAATTAGCTTTTTCTGAACACTGAATATTTATTTATTTTAAAGTTTTTTTTCACATTCAGGCATGGAATTATTGTTTTAATGCAAATCAAACATTAAAGTGCCCCCTTAAACTAAACCAGTTATGTTTTCATATACTATTTCAGGTATGGTGGTTAAAGGTCAGGAAGGAGATGAGCAGGAAGTGAGAAGCACAAGAAAGAGGAGCCGTCAACTGGTGGGGTGACTGAGAGGAGAATGAGAAAGGATAGAATAAAAACAGAAGACAATCAGGGATAGAACGAAATGTCAAGAGATAAGGAAAAGTGACTTTAATGTCGTAGAAAATCCTGAGGATCATGTATTTTTGAATTACATTGAAAGGTTTAAGTAAGTGAAAAACGATAATAATTTTAATCCAGTACAAAAAAGATGACAGGAAACACCCCTGCCACTAAAATTAACCCTAATGGCCTTAATGTCAGCGCTCCTCCCAAACATAAAGGCCTTTTCACTAAGCTAACTGCACCCCTTTATTTTTCTTAGTATTTTGGAGTGACATCCTATTTTGCTACTTCATTATACACAGCATAATTAGCACTTAAGCAAGAGTGGGTGGTGCTTGCCGATTATCATACGATGTGCTGCCTGTCATTTGTTGACAGAAAAACAAAGAACTGATCTTTTCTCAGTAATGAAATTGTTTGCTTAGCGAGCTGCGCCATTACACACTGCATCTAAATTTGGAAAGCTTTGTACGGTATAATTCATCTTCAATTTTGTTCCTCTATTGTGATCAATAAGAGATGAAATATCTGTCAGGCTCAATTTCACTGCGGCTCTTCTTGATTGAGTCAGAAAAAGTTCTGATGTCAGTTTAATTGAGAGACTCTGAGAGGAAACGAGGAGTCCAGGCTAACTGACGGAGTCTCTCTATCCATCTACCAATCCAGGCCCTGTTCAATCACACACACACACACACACACACACACACACACACACACACACACACACACGCACGCACGCAGTGTTTGTCCATTCATGGAGTGCGATGAAGCTGCCTGCTCTGACACAGCTCAGCTTCAATAATTAATCCGTTACCTCTCTGCTACCTGCAAAGTCCACGTACTTTCACTCCCTTTGTTCCTCTTCTCTCCTTACATCCTTGTTGGACTTTCCCCACTGTCCTCTTATGCCCACAATCAATATTTGCTTCCTTCTTCCTTTGCCCTCTCATCTCAGATCTGTGAATACAGTAGGGTATACTGTATATATCAATGCCTGCTTTTTGGCAAAATCCTCCTCGTAAGAGAATTCACTGTCTTCCTCCCTTGACCTTTGCCTGCACCGTCAAGCTTTGTAAAAACTGGGAATACAGCAGAGAAAGACGGTTTCTGATGTTCTCAAGAAAACTCTTCGAGCCATTGTATTTATATTGAATGAGACTGTAATCCCCAAACTCACCTCTTTCCTTTCTCTCTCTCTCTCTTCTCGTCTTTGTAGCGCCATCTCTGATCAGTGACCTGCGAGCGGAGAAGATCGAGCAGAAGAGCATAACCTTGGTGTGGAGGGAGCCGTCTTACCCAAACAGCAGCCGCACTGAATATGAGGTCAAATACTATGAGAAGGTAAATCCACTGGCACAATCTGTCCACGTCATTGTTTTTCACTGATGTTTTTCTGCTACATCACTAACCTTAGTTTGTCATGTTTATTCTTGATATAAATTGTGTATAAAAAAAAAGTCCAGCAACCAAATGGAGGGAAGCAATGAAGGAATATAAAAGTTAAAGGAATATGTTTTTGAATATTGTCCCTTTGGTATTAGAACCCATATGATACAGCATGGCTGATTTTATTTGACAATGTTATCCTTTTACCGATTTATAAGTATTGGTGCCAAAGAAAAGTTTGAGGCAAATGGGAAAACGGTGTCACCATAACATGGTTTTGTGTACCAGAGAGCACTGATAGGTTAATTATTATGTGTAAAATATTCCGCTCTGTATATGTTTTGGTCACAATTCTTTGATAACCACATTTGAAGGATATTAAAGGGATACTACAGTGATTTAGTCTTGCGCTTCCATAAAGTTATGGGACTCACAAGAGAAATAAACGGTCAAAATCACAGTAGCAGAGACCGAAAGCTTAAAAAGTGTCCCATACTGTATAATAATGCAACTCAATAGTGTCTTACATTAGATCCTCCCTTAAGCTTATTTCACAGTCTGAGGTAGAACTCCTCATGACGAGTAAACTGAACTTCTTGTGTAACATTGATGGTAGGCCCCTTTTTAATGATTTATTTTTTATATATTATTAGATATTCATTTTCTTAATGGTATAGGTTTCTGTAAAAACAACAATTAACAGCCAGTATACTGTATAAGTATTACATTTTTTTTTAAAACTCTTAAATATCAAAATCTGTATCGAAATTGAAAATCCAGTATCATTCGGGGTCCAGTTGGTATCCATGGTGACAGCATAGACATTCAAATAATCTTCATGTTTCCTTTTGTTTTGGTAAACCATGCTAACATTGGTGATAAAAACTTTAAGGAGAACAGAAACTTTCAACAAAGGTAACAAGGGGAAGTGATATACTGACTGCTGTTGTGTTGTGTGACTTTGGAGCAAATCAGAAGTGGTATTTTTACAACCCTTTCCATAAGATTAAATAATTGCCTTTAACTGCTAAATACTGAGATGTATTTTTAGTGCATTTCAAGGGCCAATTATGTATAACCCTGAGTCCATGTTACTGACACATTTTCTTTTGCTCTTATGGATAACCAGTGTAGTTTCATCGGCCTTATCACGCTCATTTACTATAGCACTTCAGTCACACAGTCAGATTGTGACAAACCAGGATTCACAGTAAATCTGTCATGCACGTAAATCACAGCTGTCACGCTTACACATCTCCATTTTCATAGGCTGTATTTTCTGGAAACGCAAGGTCTTTGTATTTGGCTGTGTCACACTCGAACCCATTTTCACACCTCCTTCTCTTCTCTATGCTTTGCCATATTTAATAAAGCCCTGCTCCTCACTGTTCTACTCCCACGTCTTTAGAAGAAAAGAAAAAAGATTCAGAGGAGAGGAGGGGTGGGTGAGGAAAGACTTGAGGAAAGAGAGGAAATAACAAGAAGTATACAGCAGAGCGTTGTGAAAGAATGAGGTGCCTGTGTGACAAGTGAGGGAGAGAAAAGGTTAGAGAGGGTGTTAGGGACAGATGACGGGAAGATGACTTGGTGGAAAGATGCTTTTAAGAGGACAGTGATAAAAAGAGAGGAAAATTGGTGACAGGCCACAAAATGAAAAGACAATACAACTACACTGTAGCAATAAGCCATTTAAAGTATGAAATATGGCTTTGCTTAGTCAGTGTATAACCCTTTCCTTCTATTTTTGTATCAGGATGCAGCTTTACAGTATGAACCCACATATTGCTGTATGTGTATGTAAAAATCTGTTTAATCTGGATCACAACAAATAACACATTGTGACGACATTAATGACGAACAATGGTGAGACTAATAATGATTAATTCACTGTTTATTCATAACTTGGTATAACAAAGTGTCATCTGTGACCAATCATTTCTGGGGGTTCTGTGTTTTCCTCACCATCCTCCCATGCCCATCTCTTCTGTGTCACATACTATATTAGCTCACTCCACAGGAGTCACTCATTATACAGTAGCTGCCATTCTCTGTCTCATTTCATCTCTCTTTATTTCATTCTGCCTGCGTCCCTCTCTCTGACGTTCGTTCTGCTCCATCCCTTTAAAAAGCAATAAAGATCATACAAGTAGCATTGTGCACACTCAAAAACTTACTCTTTCACTTGCTTTACCGTGACTATTAAATCTGATTTATCATCAAAGCTGTAATAGAAGCTCAACCTCAATTGAAGTGATATTGTTGACATGCGGAGGCATGACGTGCAAAGATAAAATAAGGACTATTTGTTGAAACAAGGTGGGAAAGGGAACGCAGGCAAAAACAAACCTATCAAACAAGTGGAGTGATTATGTTAATGTGTCACCTACTCATTGCCCCCATTGTGTCCACTTGTGTGAGTGAGTCATTCTCACAGACAGAAACAAATGAGCACCATCTTTCATTTGTTTTCTAAAGATCTCTCTAATGAATAGAGCCGTGCTTTCATTACCGAGGTTTTTCATAATTTACTTCCAAAGCAGAGAGCGATACTTATTGAAAGCAGTTTAAAGAAGTCTGACTCCTCAGCTTGTCTGAAAAAGTTGTCTGACTCTTTGAATCGTCTCGCACGTCTCCCAGCATTACAAACTGTGCCATGAAAATGAACAAGGCATCTCACAAATGGATTCCACCTACTCGTCGCACTCCTCCTCCTTTGTTTTCTCCATGTCTCACTTCACTTTCTGTCTCTGCAGGAACAAAAGGATCAGAGTTATTCTACTGTGAAGACCGCCGCCACACGGATCAGTGTCAACAACCTCAAACCTGGCACCACATATGTCTTCCTCATCCGCCCTTTCTCCACACCGGCCCCCTCCTCATCCCTGTCCTCCTCCCCTCTGTCATCACCCTCTGCCTCCTCATCCTCCTCTACTTCTTCCTCTTCTTCATCGTCCTCCTCTCCACCTCCCATCGACTACGGAGCATACAGCGCTCCCCTGGAGCTACAGACACTTGGCGAGTGTGAGTAGCCGTTTTACGCCTCCTCCTCCCCCCTTCTCCTCCTCACTTTCTCTTCACTCCCTCGTCTCAGCACCGCCAGGCAGATTGGGATAGGGGGTTTGTATAGGCACCTGGCCAGCCCACACAATTAACCGTGCGGCTAGAGTGAGAGAGAAATGGGGAGAGACAAAGAATGGGAAGTGACTGTGTCTGAGATTATGTGTGAAGATTTTACTAGTAAACTGTGAAATGTTTCTCCTTTGTGCAAGTTGATACCATGTCCCTTGTGTCATCTCATGAATCCTTTGTTTTAAACCTTTTATTTACCAGGAAAGGGATTTGTTGAGCATTCAAATTCTATTTCACCTGAGAGTTGCCCTGCACAAAAATCTTCTACAGTTGGCCAAAGACCAGTTTTACAGATTATGTATTTGTTTTTAAACGAATTGTGTCACACTTCTTTGTTTTGCTTTAGGGTGAGTGCTCTTAGTTGCACAATAACCTTTTTGGGATAATGCATATTCAGTTTGCTTCATCTGCTTCAGGCTAGATCAAGAGTGAAATGAGTGATGACCTGACACACTTACAATGCAGCAACACAGAAACCTGTAGTGGCCACGTACGAAACGCAGGCATGCAAACAGATTTTATACAATACTAACAATACATTATCATCAACCTCAATCACACAGGTATGACATTTATCTGTCAAGTGAATAATGCATTAAGTGACTATAAGTATTTGTAGGTTGATTGTAAGCAAACAATGGGTGGGTGTACAGCTTCAATACAGAGGGGGAAAATTCATGTTCTTTAAGTGTTTACATTGTGGTGCTGAAAATTAATTTTCAGTTTTGTTAAGATAACTGTTAGCTACTGCCTGCTGTGCTGTGTCCCAGGATTGTAAATATTGCAGATCTGTTGAGGTTCAAAGTTTAGTTTTTTACCTTGGTAACAGTAGATTACAAAACTATTACTGTTTTAATAATTGTACAAGTGATTGCAAGGTTATCAACAACCCTTAACTTTTAAACCAACATGGATGAGAAGACAACTGGCAAACTTGCCAAACTGCCATCTGTGGATGAAGTTAATGTAATGTGATTGACAGTATACTGTGTATTACTGAAACACATGGTGTCATATAATTTCTGTTCCTTTGAGTCATTTTAGTGAAGCAGAGTGTATGAAAACTAGGGCTGTCAATCGATTAAAAAATGTAATCTAATTAATTACATACTCTGTGATTAATTAATCGAAATTAATCGCATACATAATTAACGGTGCCTAAACCGATACTTTTTAAGAAAGTAAAAAAAGAAAAGGAAAAAAAAACAATTGGTGACAATAGGAAAACATCAGTTTACCCTTCACTCTAATCAACTGCCTGTTAAATGAATTTGCCCCTAAAGGTCATTGCCTTATTTGATCTCATCTATTGTTCTTGTTCACATCTAATATACAGTAATTGAATGTACAGTATGTGCACTGCATGCTGGTGTGTTAAATTGTGTTTTTATGGAGTGATGGCAAACGTGTAGTTCTTTGCCCAGCTATTTGTTGCACACCCATTTCAGCTAAGGTATATGTTTTTGTTCATATGTGCAATGAGCGAGTGTTTTGTCATTTCCAGTGGCACTGGCGTCCAGTGAACAGAGTCCAGTGGTGATCATTGTCGTCGTGTCCGTGGCCGCCCTGATCATGCTGCTCTCCATGGGAGTTGGCCTGCTCATCTGGAGGAGGTAGATATATATAAACAGTTGTAAAAACATGCATTATCCATTATCATATATTACATTATCCCTATGGCTCATTCTGTCATTCTAAGATTTTAATACCCTCTGCATGTTACACAAACACACTGACATGCGCATGTGTACAAACACTTATAGACTCAATCACATATTCAGTCAACTGTCACACAATACTCTGTTAAATCCAGATTACAGTAATCCAGTGACAAGAGGAGTTCCCTCTGTGAAAGGAATGTGCAGCGACGGCAAGAGAATGGCTTACACGGTAACCAGTTAGACTCATCATTTAATATGCAACATAAAGAAGTCAGACTGATAATGGTGGTCTGTGTCGAGGGTAAAACGTTGGCAGGGTCAAAACCTATTTTGATCATTTTCTTGGCTGGGAGTTCATAGTTCTTTGCTATCTAATTAGTTTTCACATAGAGAAGTGGGAATTGTGAAGCAGCAAAGAAGATGAGAGAGAGGTTAAAGCAGGTTCGCTTGTATAACTGTCATATGGTATACTCAGACCCATAGTTGCCACTAAAGAGAGTTCAAAACTCTTTTGTGCTTTTCACAATAAAGAGTGGACAGTCCAAATTCATTTTTGACTACATTTTGAAAACAAGATCCAATCAGAATCAGAATCAGAGAGGGTTTTATTGCCAAGTACGTTTTTTAACACATACAAGGAATTTCTTTTGGTGTTGTTGGTGCACGTCACACATTCTCTAGATGGAATATTAAACAATATAAGTATAGGTATAAACAATATAATTATAAGTATATGTACACAGTATGTATTAAATTAAAAATAAAGAATAAATAAATATATAAATAAAAAATAAAGAGCATTACAGCAGAGAGAGAACAGTGGCATGAAGGTGGAGTGTCAGGGTGGTTTCCGGGCCTTGTTAATAAGGCTAGTGGCGGAGGGGAAAAAGCTGTTCATGTGACGTGAGGTTTTGGTCCTGATGGACCTCAGCCTCCTGCCAGAGGGGAGTGTCTCAAAGAGTTTGTGTCCGGGGTGGGAGGGGTCGGCCACAATCTTTCCAGCACGCTTCAGAGTCCTGGTGGCGTATAAGTCCTGGAGCGGCGGCAGATTGCAGCCAATCACCTTCTCTGCAGACCGAATGACACGCTGCAGTCTGCCCTTGTCCTTGGCAGTGGCAGCAGCGTACCAGATGGTGATGGAGGATGTGAGGATGGACTTAATGATGGCTGTGTAGAACTGCACCATCATTGTCTTTGGCAGGTTGAATTTCTTCAGCTGTCGCAGGAAGTACATCCTCTGTTGTGCTTTCTTGACGAGGGAGCTGATGTTCAGCTCCCACTTGAGATCTTGGGAGATGGTAGTTCCCAGGAAGTGGAAAGACTCCACAGTGTCAATTGTGGAGCCACAGAGGGTGATAGGGGCAGGTGGGGCTGGGTTCTTCCTGAAGTCCACAACCATCTCCACTGTCTTTAGAGGGTTGAGCTCTAGATTGTTTTGCTTGCACCAGGTCACCAGGTGTGCAGCCTCCCACCTGTAGGCGGACTCGTCACCATCAGAGATGAGTCTGATCAGGGAGGTGTCGTCCGCAAACTTCAGAAGCTTGACAGACTGGTGACCGGAGGTGCAGTTGTTGGTGTACAGGGAGAAGAGCAGGGGGGGAAAAACACAGCCCTGGGGCGATCCGGTGCTGATGGTCTGGGAGTCGGAGACGTGTTTCCCCAGCTTCACATGCTGCTTCCTGTCAGACAGGAAGTCAGTGATCCACCTGCAGGTGGAGTCAGGCACGCCTAGCTGGGAGAGTTTCTCCTGGAACAGAGCTGGGATGATGGTGTTAAAAGCAGCGCTGAAGTCCACAAACAGGATCCTGGCGTAGGTTCCTGCGGAGTCCAGGTACCGGAGGATGTAGTGTAGGGCCAGGTTGACTGCATCGTCTACAGACCTATTGGCTCTGTAGGTAAACTGCAGGGGGTCCAGGAGGGGGTCTGTGATGTCTTTGAGGTGTGAAAGCACAAGGCGCTCAAAGGACTTCATAGAGGTCAGGGGCGACGGGTCATTAAGTCCTGTGGTCCTTGGCTTCTTGGGGACAGGGATTATGGTTGAGGTCTTGAAGCAGGCTGGCACGTGGCTTGTCTCCAGTGAGGTGTTGAAAATGTCTGTCAACACTGGAGACAGCTGATCAGTGCAGTGCTTCAAGCTTGACGGGAAGACAGCATCCGGTCCAGCAACTTTCCTGGGGTTCTGTCTCCTAAAGAGTCTGTTGAAGTCCCGCTCGTGGATGGAGAGAGTCGTCACTGAGGGGGGTGGAGGGGGGGGTGGAACCTTTAAGGAGGGCAATAGGTGCTTTCTGACTGGATAGTACTTGTACTTTTTAGAGGAAAAGTACACTTCTAAGCAGTTCTAAGAACTACTCTCCCCCAAAATCTCTTTTTCCGTTTGCATTCCCACTGGCCAAGTGGCCATAGGGACTGGTAGGAGTGGTAAGGGAGTGATGCAAGCACGGCAACGGTCTTTATAGCATCGTCACTAGACCTTAGCGCCACATACAACAACAACAAAGCAGCATTCCGTCCATTCTCGTAGTAATTCACGTAATGTTTTGCTCAATACAGACAGGGCTTTATTACTCTCGGAACAGACCCCGCCTCTGCCTGCTGTGCTGTGGACGTGTGTGTGTGTGACTGTGTGTGTGTGTGATGGCCAGCGAGCCGCAGGACACGCTTGTGGAGTTTAACTCCGAAAAGACAGTTAACCACAGGTTCCCATTAATCTTATGATGGACATGTGTTGTGATATTTAAACAAACGAACCGTCAACGGCGAAATAAAAGCCTCTTATTTACGAGAGCGGTCTGAGAGACCTCCAACTCACAGCGAGGTGTCTGAGCAAGACTGGCCGAGCGACGAGCTAGAAGCCGGGGCAGGCGCCTGCTGGCTGTCGCCTGCTGGCTGTCGCCTGCTGGCTGTCGCCTCACTTCATTGAGCTTCTCAACTCCGAAAACTTTGAAGCAAATTGTCAATTCGGCATCAATTTTCGCAAGACTGCCTATATTCAAAATCTAAACAGTTAATTTCTCGCCTAAAACGTTGTCAGAAGTGAATTTAATGATGAATAAGATGGTGAAAATTGTTAAAAATGTCCCGTTGTTGGTTGTTGCTCTGCTGCAAGTTCCGAGTTGGCAGTGGGCGTGACTTATAAGTTAGACCAATCAAGTACACCTAGGAAAAGGGAAAATACCCTGCTCTGAAGTAGGAGCTAAAAAAGTACGCTACTGCGGCCAGAGGAACTTAAATAGACCCACATTTTTCCTGTCGGAACACGATGAAAAAAGTGTTCTAGGAACATTTAGTTCTAAGAACTGCAAAAATCTCTCCGGTCGGAAAGCCCCTATTGGTGGGGAGGCCCAGGACCCTGCTGAGGTGGGGGAGGTGGAGGTGAAGCACAGTGGCTATAGCTGTAGGGAGGTGTCGTGGGGGATGGTGTCAGGACTGTCCTTTTGTCTTTCAAATCGAGAGTAGAACTCGTTCAGGTCGTTGGCTAGGTGTCGGTCATTGAAGGAGTGGGGGGGTTTTAGGTGGTGTTCTGCCTAAGTCCTTTCCAGACAGTCGCAGAGTCGTTAGCTGAAAACTGGCATTGGAGCTTCTCAGAGTACCGTCGTTTAGCCTCCTTCACTGCCTTGCTAAACTTGTACTTCGACTCTTTAAATCTGTCTTTGTCCCCACTCCTGAACGCCTCTTCCTTAGCCAGCCTTAACCTTCTGAGTTTGGCTGTGAACCAGGGTTTGTCATTGTTGTAACTTACCCTGGTGCTTGATGGAACACAGCAGTCCTCACAGAAGCTGATGTATGACGTCACAGCCTCTGTACTCATCCAGACTGTTTTATAGCAGTCCTGAACACATCCCAGTTAGTAGAATCACAACGACTGGAGATCCTCCACAGCCTCACTGGTCCACTTCCTTGATGTCCTCACTACAGGTTTGCAGAGCTTTAGTTTCTGCCTGTAATGCCAAATAAGATGGTAAGAAGGTATTTAACTTAAAACAAATGGTTGGAATTCCAGGTAATTACAACTTCCTCCTCTGTTACTGTGACCTTTCAGCATACTGCTGCAGTCTTATTAAATAAAGAGAGTTTTGTGGTGACCATTGAGACTGTAGCAAGCAATGTAAGAAGCTTTATTTCTTTATTTCTACTTTAAAGGGACAGCCTGGTACAATTCAATTTTGGAACATTTGAGAACTAAACGGCATGGATTGTAATGACCCAACGTAAAATTAGGTCAAGCAAGCCAGTATGTGTTATTATGGCATCATTTTTAATAATGTAAAGTAGGACAGTTTAAAGATATACGCCTAATGTTTTAAATTAGTTTTGTAGCCTCAGGTAATTATTAAACATTGCTACACATTTTCCAGCAATAACAGCATAGTTGCTACAGTAGTACCTCTGAATGGACTAAAGAGTGAAGCAACTATAAAAGAGACAACCAACAGAGTTTCGGCTGGTACTTAAAAAAAAATATCTTGCTGATTTAAATTCAGCTCTGTGTTATGGCTGTGTTTAGATGAACAAACACCGTTCATTCTTCCCTCTGTGCTGCCAATGGACGGAGCTCCCCACGGAGCAGAGCAGCGAAGGTCTGCCGAGATCCGCTGGATGGTGCAAAACTGGCCCCACGGAGGGAAGCCATACACCGTTCATCTAAACGCACTGCCCACACAAATATGACACAAAGCTGGTTTTAAATGGGCAAGGTTCCCCTTTAAGAGTGACTATTGCACCTAATAGGCTAGCACTTATTAAAGTTAAATATCCACATGAAATAGGACTCGTTTCTGTTAGTAGCATTAGCTGTGGGGACATTTCATTAGAGAAACATTTACCGATGTTTGACTACTTCAAAAGTTTATATTTGGGGCTTATATGCAAATCAGTGCCGGCAGTTGTCCTATATGATACTCAAGACAATATAGACAAAACTTGAATAATAATTGAATTGTTTTTGCTTTTGTCAGTCTTTGCGGCAAGGATCACATAAACTAATTGAAGTTTATGGTCCTACTGAAAGTTGCACACAATCAAGCGATCAATCAACCAGATACTTAATACATTGTAGCATAGCTTTGTTTCAATTCAATGCTGCTATTTTACATAATCTCAGGCGCTTTAATGCATGTTTCCTTGTCTTGTTTATTGAGTATATCTTGCCGTATACTTGCATGTTTTATTCAGCTGAGCAGATGAAGGGGGCGAGAGTGCATTTCTGCTTGTCGTTCCAACCACTTTGCTCTTTGACTCCTGTCCAATTCTATATTCTGCCAGCTCGCCTCACACACTCCCACACACAGACACACACGCTCACACAAGTTATAGTGTACATTCCATCACAAATGCAAGCGCATAGGTAGGGAGCCCATATCTACTCCCACACAGTTACACACATGACCAGAAAACAATTGGGGTTTGTTTTTTAATATCATTTGGCTGGCATTCAGTTGATATTTGTCCAGGGAGATTTTTTAATACATTAAAACAAAACAATAGTTTGTGTGTATTCTTTTGTTCTGTCCTCTACACACACACACACACACACACACACACACACACACACACACACACACACACACACACACACAGATCTACATAGGTGCCACCTCTCATCATGATAAAGCAAAGCAGGCCTATTCCACAGCTACCTGTATAAAGAGGGGATTGTGACATACAGTATAAAGACCACCAGACCGATTCGAGATAGACACAAACAGTCCAATGATGGAGTCAACCGGGTGTAGAAATGGGTTTTATTCACTACCTGCAGCACCATACAAAGTGGTGCTGTCAGTTAAAACATCTATAAAAGAATATACGGGAATAGATGCAGCACTCAGCCGTATGAAAGCAACATCACTGCAGTAGAAAAACAGAATTTACAAAAATGTGCTTACTCTCAGTGTACAAGACACATAAGTATTTAAATACACCGTTGCTTTGAGGGAAGGCAGCGTCATCTCCTTGTGTGCGGTCTAGTAATAAATAATAATGATTATCTTTCTCTCCTTTATTTCCATCACTGCATTCATTGCAAGTGGTCTCCATTGTTCATCGCTGCTGGACCATTAATTTGCTTTTCATGTTTTGCATAGAGACAAAGAGGGGAATGGCTTGATGCCTCAATTACCATGCTCTCGTGTTTGCAAAGACAGCCAGCTCCCGGCTACAGCTGGTGGGGTCTCGGTTACATCGATCTGCCTGCTCACACAGACACATGCAAATGAGTCCCACTGCACACACATGAAGGCACGGACACATGCGCTCACATGCGTTTGAGTCATGCATTTGCATTTGCATTTATGGAAACCCACATTATCAGAAAAGCTGGCTCTCACTTTTAATGTAAGTATGTGTCAGCAGGTTGGCTGTGCCTCTATGTAGTCCAAAACACACCAGCAGCTTACTTGCCTCTTGTTTTCTATGTAAAGGTATGTGATTGACAGTATGCAGCACTGTCGTATTTTCCAGTATTTGTGCCGGTTGATGATTCGGAGTAGTACCGGTAGTGTTTTTAGATTTACTGTGTCAATTTGTGCATCCGGGCTACCGTACTGACTTCTGATCTTGTTTGGTGATATCATGTCCTTTATTTGGGTCTTACACCTATAACAGTGGACAAGGTGAAAGTCATTGAGGAATAAATGTCCAGACCTTTACAAGGCGCTATGCTCAGCACTGTAAAGATAATACAAAGTATTTAAACACATTTCTTAGTGAACCCACAGCTTGACATATTGGGAAAATTATGATGGGACAAAAGGGAATGAGTACTTTGTATTTTCCTCTCTTTAATACCTTATCTTGACACTTTATCTCATCACACACACACACACACACACACACACACACACACACACACACACACACACACACACAGAGTCCATTGGTGCCTGACAGACTTTGATAGAGCTAGAGTTCCAGGGCATTGCTCAAACATTCTCCAGGAAGCCCAGGCTTGACTGGTCAGTGCGATGGGGATTGTTTTACCCTTCACTGGCCACACCAGCGTGCATGTGTGTGTCTTCTGATCTAGTGTGTGCGTATGTCTATGTATTGTAAGCGAGTAAGAAGTTATTAGCAGTGGGAGATGGAGAAGCGATCAAGAAGAAAGGAAAAAGCAGGAAGCAAAGCAGAGGGTCATTTCATAGGATCATTGACTCTTGGCGACACAGTGACAACAAGTATGATTTGAAGGGGAAAAAATGGGACGCGGGAGAGATTGGCAGGCCAAGAGAAAAGGTCTCAATCACTGTGCTGTAGTTTCCTATGTGTCTCGTACAGATCAGTGCTTTGATGTTTCAGAAAGCCCCCAACCAGCAGACAGGAACATCTTCCATTTTAAATGTGAAAGCTGCAATTCCAAAGGGCTCTGTATTAGTTTTGGAAATATGTTGCCACTTATTATTCTTAAGTATGGACCTGTTAATGATTCTTAACCCAAAACCATAATGTCTTTACCTTGTGTGCAAGAAAAGGGAGACAATGATTGAGCGGGAATCACTCTAGTTTTAAGGAGCAGCTCCCAGCAATGGAAGAAAACAAAGGTTTTGAATCTTATAAACTTATACAAAAGTGGCTTCATGAAATTCCCCAATTTCCATGTATTTTGCCCCACATACCTTTCTGCTGTCCTAATTCCTCTCTGCTTCACTTTCACCTGTCAGCTCGGATTCTATTCCTGCTCTCTCACCTATTATACATATTATTTCCGTAACTGCACTTTATTTCAGAGGAGAATTCAGGTATGGAGAGTAAAGAGCAGGTGGTGAATAGGCTTCATTTACATGGCATCCGTTCCTTTTTCTGCTTTAATCTTCTTTTCTGAAAACATGAGCGAGTGGGCCCGTGCTTGTACTTGAAAATGAGCAAAACATTTGAATTTGCCATTGAGATGCATAGTGTATAAGTAGATAAGGCTAGTGCTAATTCTGTCAGCCCAAATCATGATTTCAGAATATCACCTCCTCCTACCCTCTACCCATCTCACAGACACTCTATAGCTACTGTCCTTTCCATATTTAGATAAAAATTCTCTTTTCCATGTTGTAATGTCATGGATTTCCAACGGATTCTATATTTTTCTTATTAACAAATTCTAAGAAGAGACCAAAACCAGCAATGGTACAGCAAAGTATACTGTCTGTGTTGTCAGTGCCTGGTATGTTATTCTTCTGTACCATAGAGTGCCAATTGTTCAGTTTAACACATCAGTGAGCCACACCGTTGCATTGGCTGACATGTTTTCTGCATTACAAAAATATGGGCACTGTAGTTAATTTTGAGCACCAAATCTGCAATAGAAAATAGTCCCCAACCAATGCACCATTTATGTCCAGCTGTTTTAGGAAGTGATTGACCATTTTTTTTTTTTTTTTTTCATCTTTATTGGAGGGAATGGGCTCAAGGCTGAGTGCCACAGACATGCTAGGGAATTGAGAAAGTGTAGAGAGGTCTAATGCATTGCATTGGTCTTTTTATGGGATTTGTTGACGATTTGAATATGACTTGCCTTATCCTTTAAGTTTTATATTGTTATGCAGACAGTTGCAAAGAAAATACTTTATCATTTAGGTAAATCTACCCTTTCCATTAATTACAATTATGCACTCGAAATGAAATGCATTTTCAAAAATCCTAAAAGAACAAAGACTAAAACTAAGATGACAATTCTTGTCACAATTAACATTTGATGAGGCTGAACTGATAGTGACAGAATTTGGCCAGAATCTTCATTGTTTTGGCATCCACACATTTATTTCTGCCATCTGGTTCTTCAGAAGTGTGAAATTTAAAAATTGGTCCAGAATTCCAGTCAAAAGCATAATAATTGGAACTGATTTAGCAAAGGAAAAAAAACAACCCCGCAGGATATACTTTCAAAATAGAGAATATATATTTCTATATTATATATATTTTCATAGTATTTGTGATCTATGAATATTTCATCATTTTTGCATGTTTTCTTGGCAGCATCCATCATATCGCAATGGTTAGAATGAATAAAGGAATCTATTCATCAATCCAAAGTTGTGTTGACTGACCATCTTTAAGAGCCAGAATTGACATTGGCAATCCCCCCTCCCCTCCCTTGTTTTTTTCCCAGCAGCGTCTGCTCGAGCTCCTCCAATGTAACCCCTGCTAGCGTGGTGCTGCTTTCGACCTCCTTCTCCACTCTTCCTCCTCCTCCTCTTCTTTCTCCTCTTCCTCCCTTCACACAGCTGATGCCCAGGTACACTGGCATGCCTGCACTCCCCCCCCCCCCACTACCACCTTTTTCTCCTTTTTTCATTTCCTCCCAGTTGTCCTGCCATCTCTTCTCTACCTCTGTGCTTCTTTTTCTTCTTTCTCAATCTTTCCTGATACCAAGAGAATGAGAATTAGTCGAAAAACGTTTTTTTCCCTTTTTTTGTCAAGCGGTTTGGCCCAATATCCTCAGTAATGCATTCTGCCACAATATACAATGAACCTGAAAATGATAGTGTTACCATTGAATTATACCCAAAAAAAGAAGCCCCCATCCAAAAAGAACAACTTTGCATCTGATATTTCATTTTTGTCACATCTGTGACATTTCAAAAGAAGAAATGGAATCAAGTCATACAACTTTGCCTTCATGCAGCCCTGCCAATTATTCTTTTTCTTCCATATTTCCTTTCTCGAAGGCTTAGTTGCCTCCTTGTCTCCTCACATCCTTCATATCACTTGACTTGTCCCTTAAATCTATTATTTGTGTACTTTTGCTTGCTGTTTTGCTCAGTCATTCCAGCAACTCATCCTGCTGTATGTCCTATACTGTAACTGCAGTTTTCCACCACTGCCTTGCTTCTTTGATTTCTAGCATCCATTCACTCCTCACTACCATCCTTTCCTACTCTCTCTGCTTCTTCCTCTGCCCCTAATCATGTACTTTATGGAATTTTTTTATGCCTCTGCAACTATTTCTCTTCCTTCCATACCCTTCTGCCCAATTATCCTCTTATCCGTAACCTCCTATTTTCTTGTCACTTCCTCCGCTGCCTCTCCGTCTACCGACTTCCTCAATTTTTTTCTTAATGATTTATCCCCAGCTTTGCCCTCATCCTCTTGTCATGTTAACCATTTTCTCCCTTACGTCTTTCCCCCCCTTAGGTTTCTTGCATCTTGTTTCTCCTGGTGCCATGCCCTCTGTCCTCATCTCTCTCCCTTTCCCCCCTGGATCCCATTCCGCTGTGCTCCCTTATCTATTCATTCTTGTCTCTTCTCCCCTGTCTGGTATCTCCTGCCCTAAGGATCTCTGCTGCATGTGTCTGCTGGTGTGTTTTGACAGACAGGGTCCTGACCTTGTCTCAGACCCTGCTGCTGCACAGGATGAGGGATGTGTCAGCCTCACCCTCTATCACATCTCCCCATGCAAACACTCACGTGCAAAACGACTCGCAATCCTGTAAAAGCATGCACGCAAGCTTTTGCGCGTACATGTGCATAACCCCGCACATATACACTCACATGTGCATACACATAAAGAAACAGGAACACACATGCTTAAAACACACACTGTGGGTTCATCAGGCTCTCTGTGCTCTCGCTTCCTCTCAGCTGTGCACCGGTTCTGTGTGAAGTGCTGTGTTCTGACATTCGCATTAAGGCACGGCTCCCTGGGCAGATATTATATTTCACTCAGACACACAAATGCGCACACACACGGTCTATAGACACATGCATGGACAACCTTACTCGTTGACTTTCCTGTGTACAGATTGTCCACCTCCAAAGTCACCGATCAGTCCCTGAAAACGTGGTAACCAGCCACAATATTTGTGTTCCACAATCAGTTGTTGTTATGATGTTTGCACCTATAAACCCATGCACAAATATGTCATAAACCACACAGTATGTATAAACTAAAATGCTGCTGAGGGCTGCAAAGAGTTTTTCAGATTGTAGCTGTTAATGACCGTGTATATCCATATATATCTGGAATGTATTTAGAATATATATGATCAGCACTCTGTTTGTTGGAAGAACTTCTGATGTACTAAAGACTTTCAATTCCTTGGCTGTATCTCGCTTGTCTTGTTTTTCATCCATCTCTCTAATCCAAGTAAGCATGTTGCTGGCCATCCAGAATGTCTGTTCATCACTTGTTAATCTCTCACTTACTGTGTGCGTGTGCGTGCAAAAAGCCAAGTTTTCCTCTAAGCCGAAAAGCCATCAGCAGTCAGATCATAGAGAGCTCATTCGTCTTTAGACCCCATGTGGTGGCGAGGGATGAGTGATAACAGTGTTCACATGTGTAGAAAGAACCGTTGTCCCTCTGTGTGCATGTGTTTATCTTTTTTCATACAAACTCCATCCGGTTAAAACAACAATAGTGTGTCAATTCTCGGGCTATCGGTGTGTATATGTGACTTGCTCATTCAAATCAGGCAGGATTTCCACTTATTCAGCCTCAGATTCTTCTGTTGCTCATCAGTGCCATCGCATCAGGGGTCTTTCTGAATGCCTCTCCGTATCTTTTCCATCTCCACTGTCAATACTCTTGTCTTCGCTTTCTCATAGTTTTTGCACATTCCTTATAATCTATTATGTTGTAAGATAAACAGCATCTGATGCTTGTATTTGTTTGTGTCTGCCAGTTGGGATAAAACACTGTCTGATGCCTTTCTTTGTTTCTCGTTGCAGACAATGCGGCTACAGCAAAGCTTCTCAAGAGGGAGACGAGGAACTTTACTTCCAGTGTAAGTGACAGCGGTAATCACTCTTACTGGACAGTATAGTGTGTGTGTGTGTGTGTGTGTGTGTGTGTGTGTGTGTGTGTGAGAGTGTGAGAAGAAATTGTATTATTTGTCAGATACTTCACACAAAATTCGAAGGTGTATCCTATGCTGAGTTAGAAATGATTATACATGCCTTTGTTTCCTAACATTTGGATTACTGTAATTCTCTTTTTACTTGCCTCAGTAAATTATCTGTAGGATCCAGTTTAAGATTATGAGAGTGCTATATAAATCAACTTTACTTACTTACTTACATACAATAGTACAATGTAGTGAAATTCAATCTCTGCATTTAACCCATCCTCAACATTAGGAGCAGTGGACAGCCGCATTCAGCGTCCGGGGAGCAACTTAGCATTGGGGGAAGAATATGTCAATAAATGCTTTGTCTTTCCTATTCCATGTGATGGAATGCATGTGAACACACACATGTGTGTGCATTGCACATGACTTTTGAGGCATTAAGCAGCACCACAGCATTAATTCTTAATTCTGAGTGCATGCTTAGCCAACTCTGAGCACACTGACACACTCCATTAGGTGGTGTGTGCGGGCTGAGTTTGATGGGGAGAGATTGAAATCAGGAGGAGGGGAAAGATAAAGAGCTGCAGACGGGGGCAGGGTAGAAGGAGAAAGAGGGTAAAAGCTCCAGTACAAGGCAGGCAGCAGCAGAGAGTGCTGAGAACAGACGTTAAATATTGTTGTGGTTGTATATGTTACACATGATTTTAAATGCTGCTTTTCTAAAACCCCGCTCAAAAAGCTCTCAATAGGCCTTTTTGTTTGACAGTGACAGAATGGAAGTAGTTTGACATATCTCTTCCTGTTTGTGTGTAAGTGTGCATGCCAATGCTTTGCTAACGTGGTGGATGTATGTGTGATTTTAGAGCTTCCCGTGTGTGTGTGTGTGTGTGTGTGTGTGTGTGTGTGTGTGCGCGCGTGCGTGTGCGTTGTTTAATCTCCCAGCATGCTGAGCCCTCTGGAGAGGTTTGGAGCACTATGCCTGATGAATAATGAGCTGAAGCCATGCGGCTGGGAATTAAAGCTGCCCAAACAAAGACATGCCAACATCTGACAAGCACGCAATACACACACACACACACACACATTCTTTTGGCCCGCTTTTCAAACACGGACACTCGCATAAATAGGCACAGAGACATGTTTTTTTTCTTCTTTATCCAACACACTCTATTGCGTCCTCTTCCTGTTCTGTGGCTGTGGACTACAACATGCTCTGATGGCGCTGCAGGTTTGCAGTGGAGTGTGTGAAGTAGTGAGTGTCTTGAAAGCCTGATTACATTTTTGTTCGCCTCCTAGACTCTTAAAAACACATTCCTCGACCATATATTAGCACGGACAGGGTAAAAGAGAGCGTGAATAAATGAGTGTGTGATTAATAAAGTAGAGGAGGAAGGAGTGAAAGGTGCAGTAAGAGGGAAAAGAGTCAGAGTATGAAGAGGTGAGTTGGCAGAGACGGAGAGACTCATCATAAGTGACACTGCTCAGAACATTAGTTTTATGTCGGAGTATGTGACCTAGAAACATGCAATGAGGGGATGGATGGATGGAGGAACGGATCAAGACCCATCTGCCATCTCCATTAATAGACCACTTTTAGATATCATCCAAAGTATGATTACATGTCAGAGAGAGACAGACAGAGAAGGTGTCTGGGGAAATGAATGGTGAAAGATAATAAAGCATGACAAAGAGTTTCTGGCCTTTTGTTAAGAATGAAAATATTTGGGTTTGGGCATGCTAACTCTGTGGTCCACTGAAGATTATGCAGCCAAGTGTAAATATGCTTCAGTTTCCTCTCAATCACTCATGGCAGTGACACAGTTAACCCTGAAACTAATCAGCAACAGAACCAATGAAGCATGCACCGACGTGTCATACGTGTATCTAAGCGTTTGCAGCCGATTGTATATTTTATGAGGCATGTTAGCACCCCTTCGTGTGTGTGTGTGTGTGTGTGTGTGTGTGTGTATACACAGTATGTACTGCACAGCAGGTTGTAAGCTGTAAGTGTGTTTGAAAACCCTATTTGTCAGAAAAGAGTCTTCGATCCTCCACTTAGCCCTAGCCTTGAATAGAAAAGTTTCATTTGCTTCATACTTGAACTTTGGGCTTTATTTGTCAAAGTGTGCAAATAAAGTGAGCAAACACGTGTGTGTGTGTGTGTGTGTGTGTGTGTGTGTGTGTGTGTGTGTTGGATCAATAAGCCGTTATGAGGCAGCCAATATAGGATCCCTCAAGTCGATCTAGAGCTGTAATCACATTTCAGAGCTTTGGCCCGGTGTTTCGGAAAAGTGCCAGTACCTTTTTTCCTGGAAGATTAGCCTTAACATGTGGTAACTAGGGTCAAAGGTCAACTATTTGAGAACTATAGTCCATTGGTTAATGGTTATTGTTCGGTAAATACAATTGGCAGTTGAAAAAAAAGCTCATTGAAACCAGGTAGTGCTTTTGTTTTGTTGTGTACAGTCAAACAGTTGGGGTCAATATCACTTGCTGTTTTAAATGTCAGCTGGAATTTGCAATTGTGTCTCATTAGTGTCACGGAAGAGATTTTCTAGAGGTCCTTGAAAGAAATTAGCCATGCTAATCGTTAATAATAACCTTTTCTTTGGAGATTGGAAAGGGCATCATGAAATAATTAATGTAATTTGCATTTAGACTCTATTCTATTTTAACTGATATTAAACCCTCTTGTTGTACTGTATGTTAACAAGTTGTGAAGCCCACAATACATCATTTTTATACTTATTAGGTTATTTATTAAATCTCACACATTATGGATAGAGGACAACCCTGTAGGCAAAGACAATCTCCAAAAATAACATTTACAACACTTTTATGCTGTCATTATTTTTGGAAAGCTGTCATTATTTTTGGGACGCACCAGTACCCAAACTCTAAAACCAACAACAAAGCAGCAAGCCTACTACAAGTGGCACTTTAAGGTTTTCTCTGCCTCAGCACTACTGTCTATTATGTACGGTCCCAATTTCTGCTTAAAGACTATTTTGTGTGTGTGTGTGTGTGTGTGTGTGTGTGTGTGTGTGTGTGTGTGTGTGTGTGTGTGAGATAACATTTTGAAGCAGGCAGAAAGGACAAAAAGCCTTGTGGAAGAGCCCTGTGATCTGGCTAAAGCCGCGTGGAGGAAACCCAAAGTCAGATTTGAGCACTCGTAGCTTTTGATGTCGTTCTTTCTGTTTGCCTCTGGAGTTCGCAAGGTCAAAACAAACAAAAACGGAGAATTAGACAAGTTATGAATACATGAAAGGAAGCATTTTGTATCTCTTAAATGGAAAAAAAATCCCCCTAAAACAGTTATCTAAATAGTATTTTTAATTTGGGGTTATGTTTGGTTATTATAACCACATATAACTGGCTTAACATGTCAAACTGAGTTGTTTGAAGTAGCCCTACAGTTATAGTGGGGTTTGATAGGAGAAAATGTTTCAGCAGGCTCAAGCATCAATGGTGAAACTGAGGTATTGATTTCAGTCTCTGGATCAAAGAGCAAGGTCTTCTTCCGAGACACATTTTGGTCAAATTGTCAACAATCATACCGAAAGAAATTCTTTGTTGAAGGTGGCAGAGATACCAATTTCTCCACTGACTGTAGCCTCAGTAGAGCATAAAGTGATGCCGACATGAGAAATGTTTTGCTTTGTGTTGAGAGGGAGAGGTACTATCAGGGCAACAGACCCTTTATACTTACAAAACAGCTGGCTAGCTATCTGTATGTATCTGCTTATACACAGTTAAATGGTATCTGGCTCCTTTTATCTATTTTGTGCCTCATGTGGACATTTTGCTGCTGGGACTGCAGACTTTTATCTTTTAATGTGTTTCTTTCTGCAGACAAACGTGTTGTTGACCATAATGAAGTGTTGCTGTCCTGGACAATGGAAATTCTTGCTTCACCAGTACGCTTCTAAATTAATTTTTGTGAGGTATGTCTTATATTCTATGTTTGTGTGTTCAGTTAAGATCCCAACGCGTAGGACCTACATTGACCCCGAGACCTGCGAGGACCTGCTGCAAGCCGTGCACGCCTTTGCCAAGGAGCTGGACAACTCGAGCATCAAGATAGAAAGAATTGTGCACACAGGTACATGATTGTACATGGGAACCAAGCTGAATTGTTGCACTTTGCAACTCTTTGAAGTTGCTCTTTTTAAAAGGGGTACTTCAGCGATTTAGTATTCGAAGGAGCAAAGGCCAAGGCATCAATTTCAGACTTTAGAAAGCCCATTTCAGAGCCACAGAAGCCATTTTACAGGCTGAGCAGTACTCCTTGTGACGAGTAAAATTATCTTCATGTGTAAACTTGGTGGAATGCACCTTTAAATTTACAGCAGGATATGAGCACCTATTTGGATATAGAAAGATATAATAAATATGGAGTGCATGGTACAGTAGAAATGATGCAATTCTTTTTTCTTTTTCTTTAACCAAAGCAAAATAAGATGAGGCAAAAGCAGCGTAGAGTAGTGACTATCAACGGCTGCAGTAATCATGAGGCAACTCAATTTTTTGCCCTTTCCCTCAACCTGCCTTGAGAAGAATTGTAGAAACCAGTTCAATCAGTCTAGCGACTTACTGATCTGCCAAAATCGAGCTCCACTGTTTGCCTTGGCTGCACTTGATGTTCCACTGTTTCACCTGCACCCTACCCCATCTTTGATCTCTCTTTGATCCCTTTGTATTCCATGTCTCTCTCTCCCTCAATAGTGTCTGCTCATTTGCGTCATCACTCTACTTGTATTTTTCCACCTGATTCTGCTCCAACCTGATTCCCCCCTCTCTCTAACTCCCATTCATTCCTTCTGACTTTCTTTCAATCTTTGCACAGATATTACTCCATATAATCAGTCTGACCTGCAACACCCTGCCCTATTCTTTTCTCGTTATCTCTGGTTTGTCATCAATCGATACGGATCATGACCTCTGTTTGTCTGTCTCCCCCTACAGGCGACTTTGGGGAGGTGTGTCGCGGCTGCCTTAAGCTGCCCAGTAAGAGAGAGCTGCCAGTGGCCATAAAGACATTAAGGGCCGGCTGCTCTGACAAACAGCGCCGCTCCTTTCTCAGCGAGGCCGGCATCCTGGGGCAGTTTGACCACGCCAACATCATCCGACTGGAGGGCGTCATCACCACGGGTAAGAAGGATGAGGAGGGAGATCAAGCAGAAAGCAGAAGGTGAATAGCAGTTTGGGAGGAAGGCGAGCAGGTGAAGATGAAAGGAAGCATAGAAGGGGAAATATCCTGGGTATCCAAGGATCAAAGGAGGAATGGGATCACCTTTAGTATCATAAAAGGGTTCATCACCTCCATTACCAAGGAGGAAGGAATGCGAAAAGGGAAGCAACGCTGTAGGGAAGCAGAATGGGGTAAACAAGTGAATTAGAATTTGACCATGTCAATATCACATGTGCAGAGGGGGTCACTTCTTCTGGTACTATGGAGACAGATGGGACGAAAACTGTAAGAGGAGCATGGACAGGAGAAGAGAGGTTTGAGAAGATCACTGAGATACTCCGACCACTTTAATATCACACACACGGAGAGGGTCAATGCTCACAGCCAAGAGGGGCGGGACGGGAGGATGGAAAAGAAGAAAAGGTTGAAGAGTAGACGGCAGGCTAGGGGGTTAGATGGCGTATGCCAGCAGCAGCTGAGCTACATCAAGGCCCATTTTCCGCTGACAGATAGCAATTGAGGTCCTAGAGCGAAAAAAGGATTGAAGAAGCGGGAGAGAAAAAAAAAAAACTTGAAGGGAAGAAACTGAGAAAAGAGACATGAGAGACAGAGAAGATGAGGTAGGGGTTAATGCGAATGGCAGGTGAAGGTTTAAAGAGTTTGTGAAGTTTTTGTTATTGCCGCAGTGATGCTTTTTGTGTGTGTGTGTGTGTGTGTGGGCACAGTGCCCGAACACACTCTGTGCTCAGTAGGATGGCAGCAGATGTGCAGGGTACAGTAATTGGTGCTAGAGACCCAGCGGGGCACTGAGATCCACTCTAATCTCTCCCACCATCACGTGCGCAAACACACACACACACGGACACACACATTCACACAAGTGCATGCTCCCTCACACACATCGAAAGGCAGTCCCATATGCTCATTTTTCTTTCACTATCATTGACACACATACACACAACTGCTTACTTGCTTCCTAACTTGGCATGAAATCACACATCCATACACACACAAACAGTGCACACACCCACATACTGTTAGAGTACAAATCACCTTCTCTACATCACTTAAACCCCCTCCCCCCCCCCAGATTCTCACTCAGCCCTCTTCCATCCCCTAGCCACCACACCTCACCCACCTGCAAACAGCCTTCTTACTAATATTCCTATTCTTTTTAACCATAACTCAAGGCCACTTAAAAACATAGATGTGTCCCCAATTTTTTAACTTTCGAAGCTTTGATTGTCAAATTTTATGACATCATCACCCCAAAAAAATTAAAATAAAATCCTCTGTTTGGTTATATTAATGTAGTTTATGGTGCAGTTAGATTGCTGCTAGACAATACAGGTGCGTGCCTCTCTTTGTGTGTGCCGCGAGTGGGAGAGCAAACAGTTTTTTTACCGCAGTGAAAATGTTGTTTTGGAAAGACAACACTCACACAATGTTATGAATGATGCTTCAAACTATTCGGTTCTGCCCTACTTCTTTATTTTCTACTTCTATATGCTCCTTTCCTTCATCAACCTCCATTTTCTCCACCTTCTTACTGGCAGTTCCAGGATTATATGCAGTGGTGGAAGAAGTAAGTAAAAGTACCAGTACCACAATGTAAAAATACTCCATTACAAGTAAAGGTCCAAAATCTAGTATTATCAGCTCCATGTACTTAAAGTATCAAAAGTAATAGTACTCGTTCTGATAATTTAATAATTTAAACAGCTATGAAAATTAAACCATTTCTTTCATGTTTTTAATATAACATTTTAATATATAAATTCCAGCTGTCAGATAAATGTAGTGGAAAATATGTGTTCATCTGAAATGTCATGGAGTAGAAGTATAAAGCCGCAGAAAATGTAAATGCTCATAATGAAAGTACCTCAAAATTGTACATAAGTACAGTAGTGGAGTAAGTGTACTGAGATATCTTCCACCATTGATTATAGAAAATGCAATACGTGGATTTGTTACCTACCAGGAGTATTTTCACATGCAAGATCTCAGGGTGGGAACTGCTCCCGCGCTCAACCATTGGTGGGCAGATCTATGAGCTGTTGAGCCAATCCACTGTTGTTGCTATTTCAGCACACACGGGTCTACAAGGTAGCTTTATCAAGTATGATTGGCTGTGATGATGTCCGTCCTCTGTTTCTTTACGTACAAGAATATGTGATATTTGTCCCACTCAAGTAGATATTCCAGTTTTCATCATCTGCTCTGGCAACCTGATTGAGTCCATAAAAGTTACAACAGGTAACAGTTTTTCCGCACACTGTTTTAAATTCTTTGTATGAATTTGTGTGAGGAAGTAGAAAGCGCTCAGTTTTTACTCCCTCCCTCCCATCCACCCTCTGCATTTCTGTTAGACATCCTCTGAAATACTATGTTTTTAGTGGGTTATCAAATAAAACAAAGTATATAATCCTTTTAAATAGGTCCTTGTTTGTAGCTAAATGTATCTGTCATCCAAGCAACTCACCAACACAGTTCAACCTCTGATTCACTCTCCAACTCGCATTAATTACATGATGTACAGTATGGCAGTGTCTCAGTACTTACTCACAGTTCCCTCATGTTGTAAGTAACCTTTCCAAATAGCTTCCTCAAAGGCCAGTAATACTGGCAAACCATTAATTGTGGATATTACAATGCCAAGTTATTATTTTTGTAATGTCTCTGCAAAAACTGTCAGTACTGAGAGCATATAACATTTTTTGTTTCTTTGAATTCTTAGTTGTTTACATATCTATGAAGGTTTATTTTACTCTCTCAAGCGCCCTAATCCACTCCTCTCTCCTTGTTTCCTCTCTATTCCAACTGCTGCAGTCTCATTTTCCTCTCTGTGCACTTCTTAGCACTGCTGGATCCCCGCCATCTGCGTCTGGCCACAGTGTGTATGTGTGTGAGCATGCATGCATTTGTTGTGCGTGTGTGTAATGTATACCCGGACCGTGTTGGTCTGTGTGTATGGTCATGCACAGATTGTGCAAGCGTGTGAGGGTCGTTAAACTTGCTGAGACAGCTGGGGCAGCACACAGGTTCTCGTGGCTTCACCACAGTTCACTGGGTGAGGAATGGCTTTGCACAATGCCTGCCATGCTGCCAAGTGGACTAGACTCACTTTATTCTCTACCTCCCTCCCTTTCTGTGTCTCTATTACCTCTCTCACTTTCTTTTGCCCCTCGATTCTCTTTATTTTACCCCAATTTCACATATTCATACACTCTCCTGTCTTGCTCTCTTTATCTTTCTCCAGGTAACACCATGATGATTATAGTGGAGAGCATGTCTAACGGAGCCTTAGATTCCTTCCTTAGGGTAAGTTTATTGTGTGTAATTTGTATGCCTGCTTATGCATTTATCTTCAAATGCACATGCAGATGTGTTTGCTCATCATCTAGTAACAAAATGAAGCCTCATCATTACCTTCTGTTTTGGAGCCGTTTCACAAACGGAATTTTGTTGTAATGATCCTGAATTCACTTATTATAGTGCAGTCCTAGGGCAGCAAAACAGTGCTCATTACAGTAATAAGGAGAACGTACCATAATTAACAGCACAAATGGAGTTTTTCTGCTTAAAGATGCTGTAAGCGCCTGTAAACTGTTACCGTGCCCCTCTGTTCTGTAAAACCACTGCGGCGTGGTTTATAAGGACATGAATTAATGGCCTATTTGTTTTTATTCTCCAAATAAAGTGATTCAGCTCAGTGAGCACAACATTGTACTGTAGTAACAAATGTGCCACCGTTTTTGGATCACTACTGTACATACATATTATATACACAACTTATTTTTTCCTCTGCCCCTCTCTTCTTTCATTTCCTTTTCCATTCACCTACTCCTTGTTCTCCTTTCCATCGCTTTTCTTCACATAACCTCAGAAACATGAAGGCCAGTTGAGTGTAATGCAGTTGATGGATATGCTGACTGGTGTGGCATCAGGAATGAAGTACCTCACTGAAATGGGCTTTATCCACAAACGGCTGGCCGCACACAAGGTAAGGGAGCAGGTGGGAGGAGATGATAGAGGTGATGTATGTCGCAGGCTATTGCAAGTTTTCGCAGGTGGGTTACAGAATACAATTTGTCCTTGTCTGCAAACATCTTTGACAATCACTAGCCTGTAAGTTTTTTATTAGAGTAGTACACAAAAATGAAATTGACGTGACAACACTGGCGAAATCGCTTTGTCACATTTAGGTTTTCAATGCATGGCATTTTCATAAAAAGAGAGAGAAAGTCTGTCCAACTGCAAATGCAGTGGTCATGTTGCGGAAAATGAAGAACGGGCAATTTGTTCTTGTAAACAATCAATTGTCCCTGGTGCGATAAGAGCTTTGCCCACCAGGGTGGTAAGAGCTCCTACTGAGATTGCTTCCTCTCTAAATGTAACCAATGCTAATCAGTTTTTTCCCACCCTCAGGTGCTGGTTAACTCCAACCTGGGCTGCAAGGTATCCGGCTTCAGACCTCTTCAAGAGGACAAGATAGAGGCCATCTACACCACACTGGTAAGAAAACCCCATGGTGAAAACTTAGGCATGTGTGCTGCAGCAACATGTACAGGTGATATTTTTAATGAGCCTTGGACCAAATGAGTTACTTTTTTATTTTTTTATTTATTTATTTATTCGGGACAGTGCACATTAATGAACAATCTAACATTTCTGTACAGACTGTAAATGAGCCAGGTTATAGCATAAATGCTAATTTTCACCTGTAGTCCCGAGGCAGGAAGACAACAACATACAAGATAATACAACACAAAAGAATATGACAATATACAATATCAAGCAAGAAAAACATTAGCTCACATTCAGGCAGATTCCATTACATCAATAAAATCTAGTCAAATGTCAAAAATTGATGACATAACTGGGAACTTTTAAGAAGTTGTTTAAGATGCTTTTTAAATGTGCAGTAAGTTGGACATTCTCTAATGTTTGTTGGGATGCTGTTCCAAAAATGACCTCCTCTGATAGACAGAACAGTTTGTCCAAAGGTAGTTTTTCTATGCGGGATCTCTATATCTCCTCTAAATGAAGCTCTGGTACAACAACCTGTGTCAGACCTTGGTTTAATGTATGTAGAAAGTGAAGGTGGGGCCAGTCCATGAAAAACTTTATAAATTAAACAACTATTTTTAAAATGAATACAATTTTCAAAGTTGAGCATATTGTATTGTTATGTCAGGTTCAGTTGAGGTCATATAATTAATATAACATATATTTAGTTTTTTTAAATTTTCCTGGATATTTTTGGGTTCCACTCCTCTAACGATTCTTTTGATCTACTTAAAATATGTTCAAAGCTGTTCAAAGAGAATATTAAAGCTTTACTTCTATGAACTCTCCTCACCCTTTTACCCCATGTCTACCTCTCTGGTTCTCTTCCGCAGCATGGAGGGAAGAGTGTTGTGCTGTGGACTGCTCCAGAGGCCATCCAGTACCATCGCTTCTCCTCGGCCTCAGATGTCTGGAGCTTCGGCATTGTCATGTGGGAGGTCATGTCCTATGGAGAGAGACCCTACTGGGATATGGGCAACCAGGATGTAAGTGTGTGTGTGTGTGTGTGTGTGTGTGTGTGTGTGTGTGTGTGTGTGTGTGTATGTGTGTGTGTGAAGCTTAGAGATAGGAGTGTGCTTTTCATTAATCTCCCCAGTCATGTTCTTTATATTCCTCCCTCCCATTTTTTTTTACAGAATATCTGCACTTTACCAGTCTCCCTCTCTCTTTCACCTCCCTCTATCAATGAACTCTGTATCCGTGCCCAGCGTGAATCTTATTAAAAGAAAGCCAAGAAGCCACAGTACCTCTGAAAGCTTTTGCAGGGCCTAACTCCCCCTCTTTAAGTCTGCATCAGCTCCATGACCAATCCTGTTTTCTCTTAAGGACGCATTGACCTCCTTCTAGTGGCCTCCGCCTGTCCATGGGTGCCATCCGGCTCTTAAAAGTGTTCCTCTTCCCTCTTTCAGGAAATGTAAAGCGCTTGCTATTTGAGGGTTGAAGAGATTGTCCAGTCGATAGGACCCTGCAGCTTTTCACTAGAAATCTATAATTTCCAAGTCAATGTAGGTGGGTGCTCTGTTTCGCTGTCGTCACTCCTACTACTTTGTCCTTCAAAAAAAGGTTGTTTATATTCTGCTTTTTGAAGGAAGTCATGAGAGGGCAGAATATTCTTTGTGACTATTTTTCTTTTCATTGATGACAACTCAGAGCATTCATCAATCATCAAGTCCAAAAGTTTCATCACGCTAATGCCCTTTCAAATTACTGTCAGCAGGAAATAATGTCTACACTTTATGCAGGCATGTGCAGTTATAAAGCAACGGATTATTAGCATATTCCATTTTTGAATGTCCAAAATTAATATGCATGAGTTATTCAGCAGGCACAAGAATAGCTTGCTTTTTGAGTCCTTTTTTTCCTGGTGCCCTTTCACAAAGCAAGAGAAAGTTTCCTCTCAGCCTAGTTCATATTATCAAACTTTCCAATTGAAAGGGCAAAGGTCAAACTTGTAGAGCGCCAGGGATATTAATCCACTTTAAATTGATACATTATATTATAACGGAATTGTTGGTCCGCCTGTCCACCTGTGATCCATCGTGCCCTTTACCTACCGGCTTTGATTAAATGGAAAATGTCAAACGCTGAAAAGCATTTCATGAATGCTCTTTAGTGAGATAGGGCCTTAAGGGGCTGAGAGGATGGCGGAGTGGGGCGGCGGGTGTTTAGGTAGAGAGAAGAAAGAGTGTTTTAGGAAATAATGCCGCTGATGGATGTCATTTTTGTGATTATACTCTGACTATTTCCTCCTTTCAGGAGATTGTATTTCTTAGAGTGATACAGGAGGAGGACGTATCGCATGTCCCTGGAGATACTGAGAGAATTTCTCTTGTGAGGTGTTACAGTGAATGGTTTTTGAATCGGGACAACATTAGTTTGATGGAGGAGCGAGGAACATTGAGGATGTCTGAAGGGATACTCTCATGATCTGCTATTTGAAGAGAGTGAGGTATCAGGGCTAGATGAAAAATGCTGAGCTCAGATAAATAATTTTCTAGGACTCATTGTATTTAGTAGCCTATCTTTTAGAGTGGGTCACATATAAGAAAATACTGTCCCTTCTGGTCTGCTTATTTCATCTCTGTAGTCTAGTTTTTTTTTTCACAGGCCTACAAAAATATTGTATTATAGGGAAATTAAAATGTTAGAATACATTTTCTGCTGATAGGAGCCCAACTATTGTACCCCATCAAATATCCTGTGAAGTGACACTGAGACATTGAATATCCTGTTAAGTGACCTTTCAATCCACAGGCAAAGTCAGTCAGATTTTGCATCGCTCAGTTTTTGCAGGGACACCTTTATTCTCTTTCTGATAAATAGCTGCCTCTTTGCTGTATGGTTACATTTTTTGTAGGAGTTTTAGTCAATACATTACTGCAGATTTGTATAGAGCTCATTTTGTTTAGGTTGGCAATATCTCTCTGTGAAATTCTGTACATTTTGCAGTTGGTGCTGGCTAGCTCGGTGACCTTAAAGGATGCTGCCTCAAAATAAGTGAAATTACCAAAAAGCAAAACAATGCAGAGCAACAACATTGTAGGTGTTGTAATTAGTGACAAGAGAAAATGAAAGCACCAGCACTTTTCTTCTCTTATTTATCCAAGTAGGACCTGTACTGTCCAAAGGCTTCTATTCTTGGCAACTAAGCCAATGTAAATACAGTACTCTACTTTTTTACATTCTTATTTGCTTCCCCTGCCCTGCCCTACCAGTCACACAGATGATTTTTGTGAGTGTATCCAGTTATAATATAAGTACTGGAAAATCACAACACTACCTCCGGATTTTCTAACCTGATATAATTGTTTTCCTTCTTCTGCATGTCTCGTAGGTGATCAAGGCCATCGAGGATGGTTTCAGGCTGCCGGCCCCAGTTAACTGCCCTCCACATCTCCATCAGCTGATGCTGGACTGTTGGCAGAAGGAGAGGACAGAGAGGCCCAGCTTCAGCCAGATCCACTCAGCCCTCAGCAAAAGCATTCGCTCCCCTGATGGTATTGGTTCCTCCACATTGGCACGCAGGTACCGTCTGTTAATATATCGGCTCAGTAAATGGATGGCTGTATACATTAAGTTATACAAATGTCCTATCTCCACGGAATCAACCTTATTTCTTCTCCTCTAGAACCCTGAGTTCATCCATTACGCTAGCAGAGAGGCCTCTACCCTCCTTCCCATCCTTTAACTCAGTGGGAGAGTGGCTGGACGCAGTGGACATGGGCCGATACAAGGACAACTTCACTGCCGCAGGATACTGCTACTTGGAGTCTGTGGCACGAATGACTGTACAGTAAGTGGCTTTATACAACTCTGTCTCAGTGACCTTTCATTTCCTGTTTTAGAGAGGGTGGCTAAGTGAGATAATAAGAGAACAGATCAATAAAACAATATTTGCATGAATAAATACATTACTTGGGGGATAATGTATTTTACTTGATATTGGTTCTTTTATAATTCTTCAGAAAAATAATCCGCAACTATTCTGATAATTGATTAATTGTTAGTCATTTTTTAAGCAGAAATCACAAATCTTATCTGGTTCTAGCTTCTCATTTTTGTGGATATGCTTCTTTTTCTCTTATGTAATAAATTGAATAGTTTTACAGTGTAAACATGCTATACTATGACGTTTTTTATGACATACTATGGAAGTTTTTAGAGGCTTTAGAATAGGAAGTGTATGATTATTAGAAGGATTTTTTTTCGTGGTCATGGAGTCACTAACCCCTGCCAATGATATAGAGTCCAATATATTTCTCATATTTTTTTCCACAGAGATGTACTGAGCCTTGGCATCACTTCCCTTGAGCACCAGAAGCTGATACTGGCTGCCATCCAGACCCTCAGAGCCCAGGTCATCCAAATGCACGGCCGCGGTGTGCAGGTCTAAAAAACAGTTGACGCGCCTACTCTCACAGTGCTGCTGCAGACCCACACGTGTGTGCAGATGGATGATGGGGTGGAGAAGAGGAGAGAGAGAGAGAGAGCTCTTCCAAACTGAAGGAAAGATAAACAGATCTTTCAGCTAACTGCACTCTATCTACTCCACCTTCCCAACACATCCTCATGCCTTCCTTGACTATTTCCTTCCTTTTTTCTATGAATACCCTCAGAGACGAGCAGTGTTCCTGTCGCGATTGGGGGATTGCAGAGGAGTGATGTCACCTGACTTTTTTTTTTGTGACCTTAATCTGCACTTCAATAATCTGTGTCAGCTCCATCTCACTGGTTCTGGATCAGTGCGTAAAGACAAAGGAAATATTGTCTCTAGCAGGACGGGCTCTGTCTGAAGCTGACCTGAGCTGCGGGAGGGGGCACAGATGTATTACACTGCAAACACGCCGGTTATGAACTAGTGCTAAAAAAAAAACAACGAAAAAAAACATTCACATTTTGGGTGGAATTTCCCTTTACCACAACGTTGATTCACTAAAAACAATATGTCGTCAAAGCCAGGAAGTATTTTACTGGCCTTGGATCGAATTCCTCTCCCCCCTGAACTGGCACAGCTTATTTTACATCAAACAGAAACTGATCTACTACGCGGATACAGAATCATATCATTGTACGTCAGAGCTGATTTCTGAAGATGGCTGCAGTAGCTTAAGAAGACTGTGCTGTCCCATGTCAAGTGTCCAGTAAATGTGAGGTTAGAAGAGTTTGTTGAGTCCTCAAAAGAGGCTAAACGAACACGGCTAGCAGACCGTATAGTACAGTATATAAAGTGTGCTGACGGGAAGAACACAGCTACAGTAGGTTATGGGTGATGATGACATACTGTATTTTGAGGAACTTCAACCTGCTTTTATTTTTCTTTGGGGCTACTGATGGTTAAACAAAAGCTGCAGGATACTAAAGATATAATTGTTGAGGTTGAAAACGTGTTTGATTGTTCATTAATTTGTTGTATGTCGCTGTCTGTTTCCCTACTATCAGTCAGAGTTTCTTTACTTTATCTGTCGTTTCTCTTTTTATTTTTGCGTTTAAAACATTGAATGTTCCCCTTTGCTCTGCTCAATGTCATCTCAGTAACATAATCCTCCTCTCCAAAGCCTCTCTCACTACCATGTTTAATACTCTGCATAGAGCACTGGTCAACTCTGGAAGATGGCCCGTTTCAGATATTTATGTATGTTTATAGACTGTAACACTACCTCTGCAGAAAAGAGGTTAGGATGGTTTATTTAACTTATAGTATTTAAAAGATAAGCAAAGCAGTTGTGGTCTCTTGTTTTGTTTCTATTTTGTTGATTTATTATATAACTGAGTTTATACCTTTATAAATGAGTTTTTTTTGTACACACGGAGTGAGAGGAACACTGGAGGGTTTTTACTGTCAGCACACAGTATCTGTGTATTCTTGAACACTGGAGTTGGTACAGTTAAGTTTAGGTCCATTATAATTGGATTTCCTGTATACATTACAGATGTGTGTTGCAGTATGGATACAGTATTATGGAATGCCATATGGACTTTTTTGTTTCTCTTTGTAGCTGTTGGATTATCATGTTTAATTTTATGTTGCTGTTAATTTCATGCTCTGCCATACTATGTGGTTGCACTTTTTTTCCCCAGATAACTCCCCAAATTCTCTCTGTACAGTGATCTGCCCCTCGCCTTTTCTGTCCTATTACAATACAGGAGACTTGAAGGAGGAAGTTTATCGGGGCATTATTAGATTATCATACATTTTCGACTTGAATATTGTAACTGGTTTGTATTTGGTACAAAATTAGTTTTTTGTTCTTTCTCCTTGTACTTTCCTCTCCGTAAAACATTTTGTCAAATTAAATAAACTCATATGTCCTTATAGCTGTTATCACACATATGTTGACATATCTGAAGAAACACTCCCTGATGGTCCCTAAAAAACCCTGAAACACGCACACACACACACACACACACACACACACACAAAACTACAAAGACACACACGCAGTCCCTAACACAACAAACTGGACCTCGTCACCACGATGAATGAAACTCAAGTTGTTTCCCCTCTCTGTTACTGTGACCATTACGATATATGTTTAATACTGTAAATATGTATTTGAAAATGCTAAATCTATTTTTATAATTTGTTTGAAAAACAATGTGTTGAATATAATATCTGCTCACTGTGTAAGGGTTTTATTTGTTTGAATTTAGGGCCATAGCCAAGAAACTGGTGTTTGGAATATAAAACTGAAAAAAAAAGTTTCTTTTTCCGTTTTTTGATGATTTTTACCTGTTAGAAGAAAATCTGATGGCTGTTGCAATATTAAAATGTGTTATTAAAAAATCTCCAACACAAGCAAATGTTCTTTCTCCCAGTCTTGTATTTGTGGATTGGATATTAACCTCAAAACTAAACTCTTTTCGCTTTAGGGCGATATCGATATCTAAGAGTTTAGGAAAATACAATTATATTAGCTGATAGAATAGAATTTTTTTTTTCATAAACGCAACGATTTGCGTACAGGTATACACTTATAGCCAAACTATGTCTGCAAAAGGCTAGGATCACCCAATATATAACTCTAGCTCTACCACATATGGTATGATGGTTTATCCTTCTAATTGTCTAAAAACATACATCACAGTTAAAATAGATTATTTGACTTTTAATTGAAAAACGTTTGTGACATTCTAACCTAACTTGTTAAACTATTTAAAGATATGTATAGCAGCAGAAATACAATTTAAATTGGAATGCAGGGTGTCTCACTGTCATTAGTCTGTATCAACGATGTTCCCGTTGGTGACATCCCTTTGGAAATGAGCTGTGAATGAACCCTCCCCAGACCCACTCTCAGTTACAACTGAGAAGGGTCTGGTGTCAACCAGGCTAGTTAACTGCTCCTCAGATCTCTGCAAGGTAAATCCAGACAGCTAGCTAGACTATCTGTCCAATCTGAGTTTTCTGTTGCACGACTAAAACAACTTTTGAACGTACACGTTCCACCAAAGCAAGTTCCTTCCTGAGGCTATTTTGCAGCGGCACCGTTGCTCGTGCCGCACAAGACGATTGTGATTGGTTTAAAGAAATGCTAATAAACTAGAGCACGTTTATCTCCCATCCCAAAATGCTATGTGGACTAGCCAGACCCCCCTCCGCAGCGCTGTGGAGGAAGGTCTGGCAATGCAAAGCTACACTCATAAACATTTCAAATCACATTATTCTTTTTTTTAATCTTGCCTTCTTTCCTAGAAAACATTGAAGTATAGCTGTCTAAGGGCTCAGTTTACCAAAATTACATGAAACAGATTTTCTCACTTGGCATGCAGATAGGTAATATTAGCTAATAAATGTAACAATGCACAATTTAAAATAGTAAAAAGAAATTGCTTTGCAAATGGTTTATGATGAAGAAAATGTACTCCTCAAAGACACACACTGAGTGCCCAGTCTTTGAGATCATCAACATCTGATATTTGTGCCACTCCAATACAATGCAAGATAACATCATTTCATTCATGGTGCTCAAAACATTGGAAATTTACATAAAAAAAAACATTAACAGCAAAATACTGTATCTCTCCAGACACTGTGTCTCTCTGGGAGATCTGCCGACCTTATCTTAAACAGCTTTCATAGGAACTATTTCTTTGGCAAAAGTAGTCCAAATAAAAAACTATCCACAGGAAGGTCTATAGATTGTGCAGAGCAACTGGGACCCTGTTTCTGGAAAGACACAGTACAGTGAAATTTCCATTTACCTTTATTGTTTTGAAGTAGCAGCAGAAGTCTTAGCTATCTCAATCGAGCCAAATAAAACCCAAACTACAGATAAGTAAGAAAATGTTTTTTGTAATTTGGGTGAATCGACCTTTTAAAGGAACTTCACGGTAGAACTTGGGTTTCAGTGTCTTGCCTAAGGGAACAGGGTAGATTCATTGAGCAGCTGAACACTTAAGAAGAATGGGGTCTAAATGATCAACTTTTTTTAATCCGTCTACCCTTTAACTTCACTTCTGGTTGCAAAGAAATAAACTGATAGCCTATAGAGCTCACTCAGTCCTCTCACCTGAAGGCTACCTGGGCCTCTTGTACTACTTACTTATCTACGTGTTAAGAGGTTAATGCCCTATATCCTCTTATACAGAATTGAAGTTGCAGTTACCTCTCCTCGCCTACTTCTGTTCATGGTTTTCTCTCTCTTCTCTACCATGTGAACTTATTAAGTCTCTCTCTCCAGGACTGAGGTTATATTACTTACTGTTTTATTGCACAATTCCCACCTTTAGCACTGAGCATATGGGAAATTATTGTAAATGCAAATTAACTTAAGTGTGGGAGTGCTGTGGGCAACTGTGTGGGTGTGTAGAAGTGAGTGTGCTTGTATGTGCTTTAGTGCCTGCTCGAATGGGTTAGTGTCTGTGCACAATACTGTGTATGCGCATATTATGTGTGTGCAAATGTACTGCAAGTTTGATGACAGTCTATGGGCATACATTTGAGAGTGAGATATTTTTATTTATCTCATACTGTCGCAGCAGCAATCCATACTTTTTATATTAAATTCTTATTGGAGTTGCGTATTGGAGTTTGAGACTTAATGAGTTTCATCTCAGAGCCATCGCTGTCTGCAGCTTTCTAAACCTCCCACGCAATCAAACATCATCTCCTTCAGATGCTGCTTAGCAGACCTCGGCTAAGCAGCATGTGAACTCCTGCTGCAGTAACACTAGATCTGGATAATTCATTATCGGAGGCATATCAGAAATTTCTTGCTTGCTTTCAAGATGTGATGTGATGAAGAAAACACTATGCTTATGTCAGGCTAAATAAGACTTTGTGTATGAGACTGAAAGCACAAAGATTGTAAGTGATGGCTTTAAAGAAATGTTTTCCAAAAACATTAATTTCATTTTACTTAAAAAGTGAAGCAATGCTGCAACGGACTACTGTATTTGGGACATTAAATATTAAAAAAAAATATAAAAACTATAGCTGTAAAATAAAATTGCAGGCTGTAATCTACTAAATTAAAATTATGAAATTCTTATAGCCTTCATGCTGACTCCTGGCTGCTCTTGGTCAGGAGCCATCTCAGCAGCAGCAGCATGTATTTTTATGGCATACTATACTATTACTTTTAAATAAAATTTTGGTTTATGACTTTTTAATGACATACTATACTATGACTTTTTTACATTTATATGACATACTATACTATGACTTTTTTTTTTCTTTTTTTTTTTACATTTTTACCTAATACTATGACTTTTTAATGACATTCAATACTATGACTTTAATACATTTGTATTACATGCTATACTATGACTTTTTATTACATTTCATGACATATTATACAATGACGTTATAATACATTTTATGGCATACAATACTATGACTTTTTTTTATCATACACTATACTATGACATTTTAATGGCATACTATACTATGACTTTTTATTACATTTTTATGACATACTATACTATGACTTTATATGAAATGTTTATGACATACTATACTATGACTCTTTATGACATTTTATGACATACTATAGTATGACTTTTTTACATTTTAATGACATACTATACTATGACTTTATTACATTTCTATGACATAATACTGACATTTCTATTACATTTTTACATTATACTATGCCTTTTTACATTTGTATGACACACTATACTATGACTTTTTATGATTTTTTTTACAAACTATACTATGACTTTTATATATTTTTATGATGTATCAATCATATATCAATGGAGCAATCTTTAAAACCTCTTTATACTTGTCCCACATACTTTCATCTACAGACATCACTTAAACTTAAAACTATTCCCAGAACCTTCCGCTATTAGAAAATGATTAAACTTTTTGATATCGCATACAGTTTTTGTGTTATATAAGTTTAGTGCTTTCTCCGGGTTTATAATGTGTGTATTGCGTGACTTAGACTTTTTGCATGTTCTTCCAGACTTTCTTTGATATCCTTATTATCACTTTCTTCGATATGCTATACTTGACTTTTTATCACTTTTTTCCGACATACTAAACTATGACTTTTTTCGACATACCATAATAAGATTTTTTCGATATACTATACTATGACTTTATCACTTTTTTGACATACTATACTATGACTACTTTTGACATACAATACTATGACTTTTTTAATCGCTTTTTTCGACATACAATAATACGATTTTTCCGACATACTATACTATGACTTTTTTGACATACCATATTATGACTTTTTTTCAACGTACTCTACTAAGACTATTTTTGAAATACTACACTATCACCTTTTCCCACTTTTTTCGACATACAATGACTATTTTTGACATACTATAATATGACTTATTTTCGACATACAGAACTATGACTTTTTTCAACATACTATACTGTGACTTTTTGTGACATACTATACGACATGTTTTTGCATTATGCGATTCACAGATAGCTCAGTGTGATAAGCTGCTGAAGATCTAATGAAGATTGGAGGTTGAGGGTTCAATAATTTGACATACTATGACTTTATTTCGACATACTATACTTTGACTTTTTTCGACGTACTATACTATGACTTTTTCTTGATTCTTTTACGACATACTACGCTTTGACTTTTTTCGACATACTATACTACGACTGTTTTTGACTTACTATACTATGACTTTTTATCACTTTTTTCAACATACTATACTATGATTTTTTTTCGACATGCTATACTATGCCTTTTTCCACTTTTTTCGACATACTATACTATGACTATTTTGGACATACTGCACTATGACTTTTTTATCACTTTTTTAGACTTACTATACTATGACTTTTTATCACTTTTTTGACATACTATACTATGGATTTTTTCGACACACTATACAATACCCTTTTTCGACATACTATACTATGACTTTTTACAACATACTATACTATGCCATTTTATGAATTTTTCTGATTTTCTGTACTACAACTTTTTTATGACTTTTCATGACATACTCTACGACATACTATACTATGACATTTTCTGACATAATATATGACTTTGTAAGTCTTCAGTAATGTGAACAATAAATACAACTCAGAACCATTGTGTTATGAGCTTCACAAATAGATCAATGAGATTAACTTCTGGAGATAAAATGAAGATTGGAGATTGTGGGTTCAATTCTTTGACATACTATGACCTTTTTGTGACTTTTTTCGACATATTAAAATATGACTTTGTATGACTTTTTGTCTTCAGTAATGTGAATGATAAATACAACTCTGAACCAGTGCATCAAGAGTTTCATAAATAGCCCAGGTAGATAAGTTGCTGAAGGTCTAATAGAAATTTGAAGTTGAGGGTTCAAATCTTTCACATACCATGACTTTTTTTTTAACATACTATACTATGACTTTTTTCGACATACTATACTATGACTTTTTTATGACTTTTTATGATATACTATACAACATACTATACGATGGCATTTTGTGACTTTTTATGACATACTTCGACATTTTATGAAATAATATACTATGACTGCTAGAGATAAAATGAAGATTGAAGGTTGTGGGTTCAATTCTTTGACATACTATACTATGACCTTTTTGTGACTTTTTTTGACATATTAATATATGACTTTGTACGACTTTTTGTCTTCAGTAATGTGAACGATAAATACAACTCCAAACCTACGCGTTAGGAGCTTCCCAGATAGCTCAGTAAGAGAAACTGCTGAAGATCTGATGAAGATTGACTATACTATGACTTTTTGTGACATACTGTACTATGACTTTTTCATGACTTTTTATGACATACTATACGACATACTATACGATGGAATTTTATGACTTTTTATGACATACTTTTTTTTAAATAATATACTATGACTTCGTATGTCTTCCGTAATGTGAACGGTAAATACAACTCCGAACCAATGTGTTAAGAGCTTCACAGATAGCTCAGTGAGATAAACTGCTGAAGGTCTAATAACAATTCAAAGTAGAGGGTTCATCTCTTTCACATACTGTGACTTTTTTGACAAACTATACTATGACTTTTTTGACAAACTATACTATGACTTTTTTCCCAACATACTATACTAAGACTTTTTTATGACATACTATACGCATGCCCGGATTATCCATAAGGGCACCTGGGCCAGTGCCCAGGGGCACCAATCATGACCTATGGATGAGATTTGGTTGCGCCCAACCCTTCTCCGTGTTTTTCAAGCACACAGCATGGCGGGTGCGCTTCGTGAGTTTATTCAGTATGCAGAGAAGTGTAAAAGACCGGTCCCACAGTCTGCGCTTATATATTGATAGTCTTTTGACCATATCTTATTCATTTTCGCTCATTTTATTGTCGTTAGCTGTGATGCTAAAGTAGTTTTAGCTTTCCCATGATGTTTTTGAAAGTTGAGGTATCGTGCCCAGGGGCACCACCTTGTCTTAATATGGGCCTGACTATATGATGGCATTTTGTGACTTTTTATGACATACTTTGACTTTTCATGAAATAATATACTATGACTTTGAACGTCTTCAGTAATGTGAACGGTAAATACAATTCTGAGCCGATGCATTATGAGTTTCACAGATAGCTAAGTGAGAAAAGCTGCTGAAGACCTGGTGAAGATTGGAGGTTGAGGGTTCAATTCTTCAACATACTGAAATTTTTACCACTTTTTTTTGACATACTACGATTTTCTTCGACATACTACACAATGGCTTTTTCATGATTCTTTTCAACATACTACTTTGACTTTTTTCGACATACTATACTATGATTTTTTTTGACATACTATACTATGACTTTTTTATCACATTTTTAGACATACTATCCTATGACTTTTCGACATGCTATGCTATGCCCTTTCCACTTTTTTCAACATACTATACTATGACTTTTTTGACATGCTATACTATGACTATTTTTGACATACTATACTATTACTATGACTTTTTCTTTTTTTGGCATACTATTTTATTACTTTTTTATGACTTTTTTCAACATACTAAACTATGATTTTTCGATATACTATACTATGACTTTTTTCTATTTTCGACATGCTATACTAAGCCTTTTTCCGCTTTTTTCAACATACAATGACCATATTTGACATACTATACTATGACTTTTTAATCACATTTTTAGACAATATTCATTATATTATTATACTGTAGTACGACTTTCTATCACTTTTTTCGACATGCTATACTATGCCCCTTTTCCACATTTTTTGACATACTATACTATGACTTTTTTCAACATACTATACTATGCCATTTTATGACTTTCTATGACATACTATACTATAACTACTTATGATTTTCTGTACTACGACTTTTTTACGACTTTTCATGACATACTCTACGACATACTATACTATGACATTTTATGACATAATATACTATGACTTTTTTAAACATACTATACTATGACTTTTTTTCAATTTTCAACATGCTATACTAAGCCTTTTTCCGCTTTTTTCAACATACTATACTATGACTATATTTGAAATACTATACTATGACTGTTTTTGACAAACTACTTTTTTACTTTTTTAATCACATACGTAAATACAAACGTAACACAACTTTTTTTCTGCCACATGGCATCGTTTTGTTATTGATTACATGCCACTTTGCAACACAGTAATACAACAGATACCTTATTTATTCATATGATTGATTTCAATATTGATCGATCCAACACCAAAGATTCTTTTGTACCTTAAAATAATGTTTCAAAAATCGTTTCAGTGGTTCATTAACTCGTTTGAATGAGACATAACAATAATGGTAATGGTAACAGTAATGGACGATTCCGCTTCCAACCTGTAGGGGAAAAGTGCTTTGGTGCCTACTATAAAGGTGCTGGTTGACAAGTAGCTCATGCTAATGCTTGGTCGTTAGCTAATTCTTGGTGGGTAACATGATTACGACATCGTTCAACACGCTCAGTAATTTTTAGTATGATTGTTTTGACCACGGTTAACAACTCTGGGCTAACCCACGAATTCATCAGTAATGTTAACTGTATAATGGTAGTTTACTGAACTGTCGGGAAACAGACCCAGGCACCCGAGTCAGAAGAGCGGTCATTCATAACGTTACACCTCCATTAGCATTACTGGTGTCCCCCCCCCCTTCCCTTTTTTCGACTGCTATACTCTGCCTTTTTCTGCTTCTTTCAACATACTATTCCATGACTGTTTTCAATGTATTTTATGCACTGTGGCTTAGTGGTTAGCACTGCTGCAAAGAGCAACAGCATGTAGGCCTTGCTTCAATCCCCAGTCCGGGCTGTCCCTTTTTGTATGGAGTTTGCATGTTCTTCCAGACATTCTTGGACATACTATACTATGACTTTCTTATGAGTTTTTGCGACATCAAATACTATGACATTTTTTTACATAGTATACTGTGACTTTTTAGCACTTTTTTCAACATACTATCCTATGACTTTTTTTTATCACTTTTTTCGACATACTATAGTATTACTTTTTAATTAAAAAAAATTCGACAAACTGTACTAAGCCTTTTTTCCGCTTTTTTCAACATACTATACTATGACTTCTTTCGACATACTATACTAAGACTTTTTTGGACATACTATACTATGACAGTTTTCAACATACTATACTTTGACTTTATCACATTTTTAGATATACTATGACTATTTTTTACTTACTATACTATGACTTTTTATAAAGAAATGTTGACATACTATACTAAGCCTTTTTTCGGCATACTATATACTATGCTTCTTTCGACATACTATACTATGACTGTTTTTGACATGTTATACTATGACTTTTTTATCACATCTTTTCAACATACTATACCATTACTTTTTCACCCATTATTTTGACATTGAAGAGTATGACTTTTTTCAATGTATTTTATTTGGTGGCACTGTGGCTCAGTGGTTAGCACTGGAGGCTCTGACTCTCAGTTTAATCCCCCGTTTTGTGTGGAGTTTGCATGTTCTTCCAGACTTTCTTTGACATACTATACTATGACTTTTTATCACTTTTTCCGACATACTATACTATGACTTTTTTCGACATGCTATACTATGAATATGTTTGACATACCATATTATGACTTTTTATCACATTTTTAGACATACGATACTATGACTTTTTTCGACATGCTATACTAAGAATATGTTTGACATACTATACTATGACTTTGTTCAACATACTATAGTATGACTATTTTTGACATACTATACTATGACAGCAAATATGTGACAAGGTCTGAGCCTCTATATATGTGGCGCACACTCAACCAGGTGAGCTAACCGGGTGCACCCATACCATGACGTTTTCAAAATATTTCATTTGGTGACATGGTGGCTCAGTGGTTAGCAATGCTCCACCAGCAAATTGGCACTGTAGGCTCTGACCCTTGGTTCAATCCCTAGTCTGAGCTGGTTCTTTTTGTGTGGACTTTGCATGTTCTTCCAGACTTTCTTTGATATACTATAGTATGACTTTTTTATGACTTTTTACGACATACAATACTATTACTTTTTTAATCACTTTTTCGACATTCTATTCTATAGAATCTTCTCCGGGAACAGCACAGCCCGAAAAAGCTACGTGGCGGACATCTCTCCATCCCATGGGCCCACCACCTGTGGGTGGAACCGCTGGGGTCGGGTGCGCTGCCACATGGGTGGCAGTGAAGGTCAGGGGCCTCGACGGACCAGACCCGGGCAGCAGAGGCTGGCTCTGGGGACGTGGAATGTCACCTCTCTGTGGGGGAAGGAGCCGGAACTTGTGCGGGAGGTGGAGCGCTACCGGTTAGATCTGGTGGGGCTTACCTCTACGCACAGTCTCGGTTCTGGAACCATACTCCTGGATAGGGGTTGGACTCTTCTCCGGAGTTGCCCACGGTGTGAGGCGCCAGGCGGGTGTGGGGATACTCACAAGCCCCTGGCTGAGCGCCGCTACGTTGGAGTTTAACCCGGTGGACGAGAGGGTCGCCTCCCTACGCCTGCGGGTTGTGGGGGGGAAAACTCTGACTGTTGTTTGTGCATATGCACCAAACAAGAGTTCGGAGTATTCGGCTTTCTTGGAGACCTTGAGTGGAGTCCTGCTTGGGGCTCCAGTCGGGGACTCCATAGTTCTGCTGGGGGACTTCAACGCGCAGGTGGGCAATGATGGAGACACATGGTGAGGCGTGATTGGGAGGAACGGCCTCCCTGATCTAAACCAGAGTGGTTGTTTGTTGTTGGACTTCTGTGCTAGTCATGGATTGTCTATAACGAACACCATGTTCGAACATAGGGATGCTCATAAGTGTACTTGGTACCAGAGCACCCTAGGCCAAAGGTCAATGATCTGAGGCCGTATGTTTTGGACACTCGGGTGAAGAGAGGGGCGGAGCTGTCAACCGATCACCATCTGGTGGTGAGTTGGGTCAGGGGGTGGGGGAAGACTCTGGACAGACCTGGTAAGCCCAAACGGGTAGTGCAGGTAAATTGGGAACGTCTGGAGGAGGCCCCTGTCCGACAGACTTTCAACTCACACCTCCGGCGGAGCTTTTCGTGCATCCCTGTGGAGGCTGGGGGCATTGAACCCGAGTGGACAATGTTCAAAGTTTCCATTGCTGATGCTGAGGATGGTGAGGAGCTGTGGTCTTAGGGTCTTAGGTGCCTCAAGGGGCGGTAACCCACGAACACCTTGGTGGACACCGGTGGTCAGGGAAGCCGTCCGACTGAAGAAGGAGTCTTTCCGGGATATGTTATCCCAGACGACTCCGGAGGCAGTTGCAAGGTACCGAAGGGCCCGAAGGGCTGCAGCCTCTGCCGTGAAAGAGGCAAAGCAGCGTGTGGGAGAAGTTCGGAGAAGACATGGAGAAGGACTTTCAGTCGGTATCAAGGTGCTTCTGGAAAACCGTTCGCCACCTCAGGAGGGGGAAGCGGGGAACCATCCAAGCTGTGTACAGTAAGGATGGGACTCTGTTGACCTCAACTGAGGAGGTAATAGGGCGGTGGAAGGAGCACTTTGAGGAACTCCTAAATCCTCATACGCCCTCTATGGTAGAGGCAGAGCTGGAGGATGATGGGGGATTATCGTCAATTTCCCTGGTGGATGTTGCTGAGGTAGTTAAACAACTCCACAGTGGCAAAGCCCCAGGAATTGATGAGATCCATCCAGAAATGCTTAAAGCTCTGGGTGTGGAGGGGTTGTCTTGGTTGACACGCCTCTTCAACATTGCGTGGAAGTCTGGAACGGTGCCTAAGGAGTGGCAGACCGGGGTGGTGGTTCCCCTTTTTAAAAAGGGGGACCAGAGGGTGTGTGCCAATTACAGGGGTATCACACTTCTCAGCCTCCCTGGTAAAGTCTACCTCTCCAAGGTGCTGGAAAGGAGGGTTCGGTCGATAGTCGAATCTCAGGTTGAAGAGGAACAATGCGGATTCCGTCCTGGTCGTGGAAGTTGGAGATGATTGAACTTTGTGAGGATGACAGACTGAAATCTGTGTTGAGAGAAGGAACCACAGAGTTATGGAAAACAGTGCCCACAGACAGATATCCCAATGTTAAACAGGCTGCACTCAAGCTAATGTCAATGTTTGCAACAACTTATGTCTGTGAATCAGTGTTTTCTACACTGAAACAAGTAAAGTCAAAACATCGTTCTGTTCTTACCGACACATGTGAAAGAGTTGCTTCGAGTGGCCACAACTGAGTACAAGCCAGACCTGTAAAGGCTTGTGGATAACAAAGACTGCTAAGTTTCCCACTGAGTCAGTCTAGGTAAGAACGAAACCTATAAAACTGTTCTGCTTTGTATTATGACTGCCATGAGATCTGTAAGCCGCTGTTGTAGTGCGGGCATGCATGTGTTGTGTGGCTCTTTGCTATGGTGCGTTTTTCTTTATGCTGGACTGGTTAGCCACCCCTGTTCTATACTATGACTTTTTTGACATACTATACTATGACTTTTTATTAAATTGTTATTACATACTATACAATTACTTTGTTACATTTTATGACATACTGTACAATGACTGGCATACTATATAATTACTTATTATATTTCAGTCAGACAACTCACGTTTGAAATGTTTATTTAAACAGCAGAACATTGTGTTGGGTGGCCAGACTCCTGTCTCATCACTCCCCGCAGATTAGGTTTACATGAGATATTGGGGAGTGATGATAAAGTAGCTTCCCCCTGGCTGGAGCCTGCAAGGTGGATGCTGGGTTTGAAAGCAGGCAGTGATACAGGTGCAGGGCAGCAGCAGCATTGGCAAGGTGAAGATGGGGAAATTGTGCAGCTTAAAAGACCACCAAATTGAGGGGGTTTGTTTGGTAAATGATACAGAGAGTGATGCATGTCACATGTGTGTATTTTTTGTAATTCTTTTTTTTTATTTTCTTTTTTACATTTTTATGACATACTATATTATGACTTTTTTACATTTTTTTTACATTTACATACTATACAATAAGTTATTTTTACATTTTCATGACATACTATACACTTACTTTTAATGAAATCTTTGAAACTATACAATGGCCTTTTTTTTCTTTCTTTTTTTTTTAACATTTTTATGACTTTATGACATCTTTATGACAAACTATACTATGACTTTTTTACATTTTTATGACATACTATACTATGACTTTCATGAAATTCTTATGAGATACTATACTATGACATTTTTATGACATACTATACAGTGACTTTTTTATATTAATGGCATACTATGTCTTTTTTACATTTTTATGACATACTACACAATGACCTTTAATGAAATCTTTATGACACTATACAATGACTTTTTACATTTTTATGACATACTAACAGGCATACTAAGACATACTATGCTATATCTTTTTTAATTTTATGACATACTATACTATGACTTTTTCATGAAATTCTTATGACATACTATACAATGACATTTTTTATGACATACTATACTATGACTTTTTATGAAATTTTCATGACATACTATACTATGACTTTTTATGAAATTTTCATGACATACTATCCTATGAATTTTCATTTTCATGAATTACTATACTATGACCTTTATTGAAATTTTTAATACGTTTTTTACATTTTTATGGCATACTATATGACTTAATGAAATCTTTGACACTATACAATTACTTTTTTTAAATATTTTTATGACATGCTATATGACTTTTTATTACATTTTTATTACATACGACACAATTACTTTTTATGACATACTATATTATGACTTTATGAAATTCTTATGGCATACAATAATGTGACTTTTTATGAAATTTTAATGACATACTATACTAAGACTTTTTTTTACATACTATACTATGACTTAATTACATTTTTATGACGCACTATAGAATGACTTTTCATTACATTTCATGGCATACTATACTGACGTTTTTGGACATTTTCATGACATACTATACTATGACTTTATTTATTAGATAGATAGATAGATAGATAGATAGATAGATAGATAGATAGATAGATAGATAGATAGATAGATAGATAGATAGATAGATAGATATTTAGATAGATGCAAAGATGCAACCACATTTCCACGCTAAAACCATATGGATACATACATAGCCTTAAATATTTGTAAAACACAGAATAAAACCAAGCACTAATATATTTTAATGCAAATTCTTCAGGAGGTGTTAAACAGTATTATAGCAGTGGGGACAAAGGATCTCCTGAACCGCTCAGTTCTGCTGCACAATGAGAGGAGCCTTCTGCTGCTGCTTCTCTGCCCAGCCAGGAGGCTGTGGAGAGGGTGTCTGCTGGTGTCTGTGTCTATTACATTTTATTACATTTATTTACGTACAATACAATGACTTTTTATTACATTTTATGGCATACTGACTTTCTTTCCATTGTATGACATACTATACTATCACTTTTTATGACATCCTATACAATGACTCTTTATGACATTTTTATGACGTGCTATACTTTGACTTCTTATTACATTTTTCTGATATACTATACTGATGTTTCTATTACATTTATATAACATACTACACTATGCCTTTTTTTTTTTTTTACATTTTTATTACATACTATACTATGACTTTTTTTTTTACATTTTATGACATAGTATACAATAATTCTTTTCATCAAATTCTTAAGACATACTATATAATGACTTTTTCATGAAATTCTTATGACATACTATACCATGACATTTTTTATGACGTACTATACGAAGACTTATTATACAGTATATTATGTCATACTATACTGTGTCTTTTTTACATTTTATGACATACTACAATTACCTTTAATGAAATATTTTTGACACTATCCTATGAATTTTCATTTTCATGAAATACTATACTATCACCTTTTATTAAATTTTCATGACATACTACGACCTTTATTGAAATTTGTATGACATACAATACTATGACATTCTATTACATACTATACTATTACTTTTTATGACATACTATACTGACATTTCTATTCCATTTTATAACATACCATACTATGACTTTTTTTTAAACATTTTCAAGACATACTAAACTATGACTTTATTACATTTTTATGTCATACTATACAATGAATTTTTATTACATTTCACGGCATACTATACTATCACTTTTTACATTTGTATGACATACTACACTATGGCCTGTTTATGACTTTTCATGGTACTTTACTATGGCTTTTTATGACTTTTAAATTAGTTAATTACGTTTTTAGGGGTTTAAAATATGAAGAGTGGGCGAATGATTATTAGAAGCTTATTGTTCTTTGTGGTCATGGAGTCACTAAACCCAGCCAATGATATAGAGTCCAATACATTTCTCAGCATTTTCTTTGTTTTTTACTAATCTTCTGACTTGTATGTCAGAAGATTAGTTGCTATGTACTGAGCCTTGGCATCACTTCCCTTTAGCACTAGAAGCTCATACTATTACATGTTACAATTACACTATTTACATGTCAGGCCCATTACGATTCTGTGTATAAGACTGAAACACAGATAATGTAACTGGTGGCTCTAAAGAAATGTCTATGCAAAACAGTTCATTTAACTGAAAAGGTGAAGCAATGCTGAAACAAACTACTTTATTTTTGACATAACATATCAAACCAATTTAAAACATAGCTTTATAAATGTTTTTCCTGCTCTAATCTACATAATAAAAAAGTATCTAATTAATCCCCTTGACACTTGACTCCTGCTCGCTCTAGGTCAGGAGCCATCTCAGCAGCTGCACACACGAACCAACGCTAATACCTAATCAACTGCTCTCTGCCTCCTATTCCTTTGCGGTACAATACAATAAATGCCATTAGTTTGAGTGTGATGTCTTTCTATGCAAACAACATATTCCACAGTAACTCTCCTTAGTGGCGGAGGGGGGGGGTTGTTGGTATATTATCAGGCTTCTCACGGTTTGAGCATAAATCTTCAATCAGATTTGCCTGTTTATTCACTGTAAATGAGTCTGGAACAGGGAGATGGGCAGGGATTCTTGCAAGAGATGAAAGCAAATTGTGTTTCAAAATGCAAAATATATATCGTTTTACCTGAAATACATCACTTTTTCCAAATCAAGTTTACACTCAAGATGTGTTTAAGGCCTTCAAATAACTTATGCAGTAACACATGATGCAGCTAGGTGTGCTGTAAGTAATTCATGTGGTAGATTTCCTTTTAGAATCAAACTTTAAACTACAAAGAAATATTGAATACTACTGCAAGACTAAGACCGTCACTGACTGGTGAATATTAATCAACAATTTTCATAATCAGTCAATAGTTTTAGTCATCAAGGAAAAATGCCAAATATTTGTGGTAGAGCTGAAATGATCAGTTGATAAATTGATTAGGTGAACAACAGAAAACTTTATCTGAGCCAGTTTTGATTAAATATTTGATTAAATTCAATATCTTTATTTTTGGACTGTTGGTCGGACAAAACAAAATAACGTGCACATCATTGGAATGAAAGAGGGCAGCGAAAAAGATGACCCAGTTGGAGTTTCGCAAAAACAGTTGCCAAAATGGATCCCCTCCTTATGGAACAGGGCTACCATAGAAATTGACAGGGCGCACAGAATCTACGGCAAGGGTGCAACAACGCGCACGCTGATTCTCAGGTGTCTGAGATACCAGGACCGTCAGGCAATTATTCAGGGGGCAAGACAGGCACAGCAAGAAGGCCCGATTCGTGATTCCAACGCAACGCTGCGCTTTCAGCCTGACTACAGCGCTTTCCCCGTCCAACGGCGCCAGGAATTTATAGGAGTGCAGCGTAAGCTGCATGCTAAAGGCATCCCAAACTTTCTTATTTATCCGGCAACTCTGACAGTAAACCACGGAGGGAGAACGCTCACATGCACTGCACCTGAGGAAGCGGACAGGCTCTGTCGGGATTTGGATATGAAGGAGGGGGACGTGGCACCCGCGCTGGACGCTTCGCGACCGGACCGGGAGCTGTCATCGGGCCCGGAGGACGGCGCGGGGACCTCTTGTCCGGTGTGGGAACCTCTTGTCCTGTGTGGGAAGCTGAGCGGGCGGACCCGACAACTGTGGATTAGCTATCTGGAACACTATGCAAGTTTAACCGAGGACATTGCATGTAAGTTTGGCAACCTGACTTTAAAGGAATGTTTGATGAGGCTGAAAACATGACGGACACAGACTGCTCAATTTACACAACCTAGTCCAGAAACTGGTAGCTGGTTGGAACGTGGTGGGTGAGTTTGGGAGTCAAGCTGTGGAGAAATATTTGATTAGACTGGAAGAACATGATAAACACTTATCTTATAATCTATATGTACTACTCTTACATGATTTGTTTCCACACACAGTCAATTTCAGAGCGTAATAGCTGGTCGAAACTATAATGTATGAGCTTGGGAGCCGAGTTATAAGGAGCATTTGATTAGACTGCATTTTATAATCTATGTCTACTACTCCTCCTCATGGCTGATTTGTTTTTCATACAGTTTATTTCAGAACTTAATGGATGGTTGGGACTTAGTTTTTTTTTTGTTTTTTTTGGTAACATTGTTCATGTTTAACATAGGAAAGCATTAGACCTGTTTCAGTTAACCTGTGACTTTAGACAGGAGGGGCAGTTTTGAGCTGGAGATTTGTGCAAGCGGCGTTTGATGCGGCCACGTATACTACAGAGAGGGAAGGGGGTCTGCGGTCTCGGAGGGCTAGGGGATTTATTTGATTTTTTGTGTTTTCACCACACAGTGCTAAGTTCTAACTGCTCATCCTTTGCTACAAATGTATCAGTGAATTCCGGCATAACTTTCAATCCTTTCTGTTAACATCAGGGGGCTAAACAGACTGATCAAACGAGCTAAATTCCTGGACTATTTAAGAAGGAAGAACATAGACGTGGCGCTTATTCAAGAATCACATTTACATAAAAGAGATGTAAATCGTCTACAAAATAAATATTTCAAAGTTGCTGCTTCATCTAGTGACGACACCAAAACCAAGGGCTCCATTGTGTTGCTGTCACAGAGATGCACACTGCACACTGTTGAACAACAAACAGGTGACTTCAGCTATTAGTGATACAGTTCCAACCCAAAGCAAAATTACATATTTGGGCATCACCATTCACTCATCGCTACAGCGAGTTGTCCACGACAACTATGAAACAATACTAAGTAGTGTTCAAAGGGATCTGGCTAATTGGTCTGCGCTGCCGGCATCGCTACGGTCCAGGATTACTGTTGTTAAAATGAACATAGTTCCTCGTATGAATTTCACATGTAACTATGCTACACCAATAAGTGGCATTTGAACACCCCAATTTGGCACAACATACACTTATGTCTGGTAACAAACCTTTTGTTTTTAACCAGTGGAGTGACAGAGGTATTTATACTCTAGACCAGTTATTCAATGGGGAATGTATGTTGAGTTTTGAGGACCTAAGAGCTAGCTTTGAGATCCAGACATAGTTATGCTTGAGCTCTCTACAGCAAGGATTAACAAAACCAAATAATCAACTATAGACCTATAGAAAGGCACAGCAGCACAAATATCAGTCCTAATGACCTCAGCATCACAAGAAGTAGAGGAGAGCGACTAGGCAAGGTGTGATTTCTGTTTTTGTTTATTTGTTTGTTTGTTTTGTTTTTTCTTTTCTTTTCCTTGAGACCGCGGAGGGTGGGGGGTGGGAGTGGGTGGTTATTCCTGTTCAAGTGTGTTTATCTGTTCTGTATGTTTAAAATGGAAAAATAATAAAAAAAATTGAAGAAAAGTGAAGGGGGAGATCCTTCTGGGCAGCTGGGAGATTTCCTGCTGCCGACAACGGTCATCGAACGTCCCCGCTGTCCCGGAGATTCCCCCGGCAATTACCACCCACACCCTTCTCTCAGCCTCGTCCGCCCAGTGTTGAAACCATCCAAAAGGTGACATTGACATGTGAAATATATTGCGATAGTGTGGATTTAGCTGCTGGCTAATGTTAGCTTGCTGGCTCACTAGCTAACTGGTTAGCTACCAATACAGATTGAATCAAGAAAAACGTAATCATGTTGAGGAAAATGCTAATAAAAGCTATTTTATTAGAATGACATGAATAAACGTTACTAAACGTAACGTAAATAAACTTGAATGGGTACACTCGTCCGTGAACAGATGCATTCTAATTATAGACTGTTAACAGTCTATGATTCTAACCAGCGAAGGTGTTTAACAATAAAAACTACAACTCCCATAATTCCACGCAACTTCCCAACATCATCAAAATTCCGTGTTTACAATCCATTGTTTTGGTTTAGAGACCCCTAGCGGCAGAAAGTTACATATTGTACGTTTAATAGAAAAATTCATCTATGAAGTGATAGAAATTGATAGATGTATTGATAATGAAAATAATCATTAGTTTCAGTCCTGATTTGCAGGCTCCAGTTAATCATAAAATAAAACATTTTAAATTATTGTTAGATGATTCAAAATAAACCCACAATTTTGATATACTTTATCACTATAAGATACAACCTTATAAAAAAGATACAGCCTTATAATCAAAATAAACTTTTGCAGATGGAAAAGAAAAGAACAAAGAGTCCAGAAATGTAAGAGGAAGAAATGCCAGAGAGTGAGGATGAAGCAAAAGGATTCAAAGAGGCACATGGGAAAGTAGACGACACCTCTGTAAAGACAGTGATTCCCAGCTGTGTGTTCAGAGCCCTCTACTCTTCTTGTCCTCCCTCTATCACTCGGCTCCATGTGAAGATTAAAGCAAGCGGTATAAAAGAGGAGAGGAGTCCACCTCTAAGCTAGTGTGAAGGGGAAACTTCCCCCGGCACAAAAGTTCTGCTCTCCACTCATTGCCGAAGCGTGCCGCAGCTCAAATCGGCTTTGAGAAATTAATCCCTGCATTATGGAGGGAGTAAAGTAAACAAACGGAGGACAGGACGGGGAACTGCGGGTGTGAGATGGTGAGGCTTTTGTAGGTAAAAGCTTGTTTCTCCAGAGAAAAAGAGCTGTGAAGGCTGTGTATGCTTGTACATGTGTGAGCAAGTGTGTACAGTGAGAAGGAAGAGTGAGCTCAGGAGGTGATGGGGGGGGTGAAGGAAGGAAATAAAGCAGCAAAAGCCTGCTCAATCCTCTGGGACACTCCTGGAATAAGAGAGTCACAGCCTTTTTGCTGCATGGTCTTAAACCTCTCTCTATCTCTCAAATGTCCAGCTTATTACTGGCTTTGTCTTTCCCAGCTTCATTCAACCACGTTACCCCTGTGGTGAAGAGTCGTTGTCTGCAAATCCTCCTCCTGCAGCCTTCTCTGCTTTCCTCTCTCCTTTTCCCATCCTATCTATGCACTGAGAGGGTACTTAGATACGGCCCGGGATTCAGTCTGACAAAATCAGAACTTCCCACTGAGCCGAGATTAAACTCTAAGTGACCGAATTGACAACTTCGCTCACTCTCTGTGGTTGGCTGTTAGTTGGCGGAGAGTTTCCATCTCTTTTTTTTCTTTTTTGACAGTTTAAACACCCGTCTGTCTGGGCTCCTCCTGAGACTCTCCATAAGTGCACTTTCAGTCTCTCTCCGCTTGTCTGCTTGTTGGCTCTCGCTGTCTCGCCATATATCTGCCGTCTATCACCACTCTCCATCTTTCGACTTTTCTGCACATACTTTAAAGATCTCCACACATCTTCCTCTGTGTCCCTTCACTTGCATCTTCCTTCACAGCTGCATAAGTCCACCCCCTTAAATAAGCCCTCATTCTTGTGTTCCTTTTCTGCTGTTTAATACAGATGTATACTACTTGTCTGCCAATGAATTTGACACACACACACACACACACACACACACACACACACACACACACTAGGCAGATAGACAATATTAAGGATTTAACAGAGGGTATCTGGTCGTTTGTGTTTTATTTCCCCTCGCAATCCCGCACAATGAAGAAGCCGAGCAGAAGGACACTAAACTGACAGCCGCTCTTGGACCTTGAGGTGTACAGGGTCGAGCTTGGGTTTTATTTTGTAGTCCCATACTGCCACTTGGTGGAATATGTGACAACTGCACTCTACAAAAATAACGTGTTCTGAACAGTAGTGTAAGCAAGTAGATTTACTTAAGTAATGTACTCAATACACTATTGAGGTACTTGTATCTTATTTTCAGAGTTAAAATTTTATTAAACTAAATTTTACATTTCAGAGGGAAGTATTATACTTTCTACACTTTTTAATTAAAAATTAAAAAAATGAAGTTACTTTGCGGATAAAGATTGTATATACAAAACATATTAACAAAACAGTTCACAAAATTGTGGTTTTACATAGGGTTTTGTGGGGAACAATTTCTTGGCCAGATCACATCTTTTTGTAACAGGATATAATGTGAGAGGTGTAGGAGGTGTTTGCAGGCAAATGGTGTTACCTTTGTACAAAGCCTGTCTGGTAATTTTCCCGTTTACCGTCTTAATGCTAAGCTACACTAATCACTTGCTTGTATTTTTACACATTTGCCTAACAGACATGAGTGGTCTCTCATCTAACTCCTTTAAGCATCACTGTAAACTTAGTCTTGCATTGCCAGACCTTACTCTACAGCTTTATGTTACTAAACCACCTAGCTGTATAGAAAGTAGTTCAAATTTGTTCCACATCAACCAGATGCAACAGTTAAATGCATTAGTGATAACAATGCATTAATATAAACAATAATGTTACACTCTATAAGGGGCCATTTTGGTAATATGTTTACTAGCTATTTTCTTTGGTATTTTATGCCCTTATGTAATAGTTGACAGATGACAGTAAATGGGGAGAAAGATGTGGGGAACAACATGCAATTAAAGTTCCCAGCCTGATTCGAACAGGGGACGTTGCAGACCGCACACTAAACCGGGGCACTTTTGATACTTAAAAGTACATTTTGATGAGAGAGCTTTTCTCCGTTAACATAGGTCAAACACTGACACTGACACTGAGGTATTGCTACTTTTACTCAATTAAATACTTTTGAATACTTCTTTCACCAATGATGCTGAACAATTCAGATCTATTTAGATCTACTTTAGAAGAAAAGATTTAGATTTGGGACAACACAAGTACAACACAGTACCAATACATTTTATTAAAAATGCTTTAGTTCAACGTTAAAATTAAATTCCAAACTTAACATATGCATTCAAAACATTTTTATCTTTTTGTGCATTTGATTGGTTAATCTACAGTCAAGAGTTGTTTCAAAAGAGGCATTATGGTTAGTATTTAAGATTTTTATTACACTGTAGTTGTTAATTAATTTTCCTGTGACATCCCTTCTTTTCTTATATTTCTTACACCTTTCTCTAACCATTCACTTTAGTTGTACCATTACATCACTAAATTGTAAAACAGTTTTCTTGAAAATCATTCATCCCTTAAAAAGCCTCCCTCATTGTGTATATCCTTTGCCTCGCTTCCCTGTCATTATCTCAGTCCTTCCAGCTAAGCCCAAGTGTCTCAGCGATGAAGGAAAAGATGTGTGTGTCCTCCAAGATGGCCTTGGTGGTGGGTTTCCCTGCACCGTGCCCACTGCGGGTGTCTACCCTAACCATCAGAGGCTGATGCTGCACAGGGCTGCTGCCCACTCCGTGCTGCAAGGCAGCACAGTACTTCAGAGTGTGGAGAGGCACCACACGATCATCGTGATCTGCTGTCAGAAGCAGGATGGCAGGGTAGGGAGGGCCAGAGTAAGGTGACTGAGGCAGATTATGGAGAGGAGAATACCTGGAGAAAAGGAGGTGGAGAAAAAAAGCAGAGAGAAGAGAGAATATGGGAGTGAGTTGTGAACTGTAATGGGTGATTCAGATTTATTTTTGGGTATTTGGGTGAATGTAAAGCTGGGAACAAACCTTGAGATTATTGAAACCCTACCCCCTAAGTCTAAACACCCAACACATAACTATTTACAGCAACATGCACAGATGTTTTAGTCTTGAGATTCAGATTCAAACCTGAACAACTGGGTAAAAACAAAACACAACAGATGACAACTAATATGAATAGAGACGTGCCGCTAGACAATCCCGAAAAATTAACAGGAAGACAAATTCTCATGTGTGACTATATCAGAATAGAAACAGCTTTCCATCAACAAACCATTTGCCTTGGTAATATATGCTGCAATCTGAGCAAAAATGGCTGGAAAATGCTATGTTTGGTTGAGATGGTGGTGGAGAGATGTGGGCAACAAGTAGGGCTGTGACCGTATGGATTTTTCAAGTTTTCCGAGAGCACAGCGGTACGATCTAGCAGCACACCTTTCTGGCAGCTGAGCAGACAGACAGCAGAGAGGGCGACTCGGCAGTCCACTAGCTAACTTGTTGCACTCTCTACCAATATAATAATAATAATGGATTAATATCATCCCGGCTTGATTACTGCAACTCCATTTTCACTTGTCTTAGCAAGTTGTCCCAGGACCGTCTACAACTAATCCAGAACTCTGCTGCGAGGCTGTTGACCAGGTCCAGCAGGATGTTGCGCATCACTCCAATTTTATACTCATTACATTGGCTTCCGATCAAGTTCAGGATCCAATTTAAAGTTCTTGTTCTGGCTTATAAAGCTTTGCATGGTCTGGCACCTGTTTAAATCTCAGACCTACTCCATCTGTACACTACTAACAGGTCCCTCAGGTCTTCTAACTGAAACTGCACAGACAGACTTATCTTCAATGGCACCATTTATTTTCAAGTATTACGGCTGTATGTTAAAATTGTAACTGAAATACGTAAATAATGTAAAATAAATAAAAAATGTAAAATAAAGAAACAAATATTGACAAAAACAAAAATACAGTAACAAGAGCTTAAAGTGCTTAAACAACTGGTAAACTGAGACTGGGATGGACAGATTCACTTCTCTTCAATGATTATGCTTTGCACCATTTATTTTAAAGTACTATGTCAACTAAAGTGTTTTCTTCTGAACAATAACAAGTGGATTGCATGCATTTTTTTAGCTTCTCAGACAAACATTTTTTGAACTGTAGTGCGACGCCACGAGTGTTCATGTAACTTGCATGTTGATTTGAAACCGACCGGCTAGTTAACGCTTTTTTGTCTTCTGCTAGTTTTCTACACAGGGTGACCAGTGGCTGCGAAATTGTGAATGACAAGTCATGTTCCGCAATAAATGTGCACACACATATTTTTAAGTTACAGACATGGTCAGTCATAGACAACGGTGTTTCAGCTGTAACAGTTGCTCCCGGCAACGTCGTGGTAAGTTTGAGTGCTCTATGACCTGGGTCATAGAGCAAGCAATTTCTTACCGCTGCTGGCATATAGTAGCTTCCCCGAGCAAAACGTGCAGAAACAAGTACCAGGCTCTCTCAGTTTTTGGCACCAACTGCAAAAAGGCTCTATCTACTTCTTCAATCCACGCCCAGCGCCATTTATTTTGGAGTCCTTTATCTATGGATAGGACATCATCCGCAGGCTTCGTGAAATTGCGCTCCATGCTTTCACCGACAACGCTAACGTGACGTATGGATCTCATTTACACTGTGCTGCCAGGACCCGCCCTGCTCTGCTTCTCATAGGCTTGTAACGTTAGTTAGAGCTGCTAGCTACTAGGAAAGAAGTTTCCAAATTATTATTTTTTTTTGTCCTCACGGCCGCACGCCGGAGATCCGGAATACTTTAAGCCCTGCATATGTATGCACTGCTGTAACTTTCACGAGAAAGTTACAGGATGATGTCATCACCGCGGTAGCGTCACTTCACCGCCGGTATTGCGGTGATGCGGTTATCGTCTCAGCCCTAGCAACAAGGACTGTAAATTTTGCGAAGAGAGCTAAAGGTAAGCAAGCTGAACCTCACCTGAGTTGTAGCTCTGCACAGAAACCTGAATGAACTGCATTATAAGCAAGTTGTCATTCTTGTCAGACTATTACATCCTGATTTTAGTTGTAAAAATGTTTAAACTAATCTTAATGTGAATGACGGAGTGAATTGATCAGCAGATACATCATTAAACATCACACACTCAGATATTATAATTTAGTTCTCCCTTTTTATTTCCGCCTTTAGTGCTACGTTTATATAGTTTGTTCTATTTTATTGCCTATTTTGGTGTTTATGTTCTAATTTAAATATTTCAATATCTGTTTATATATGTTCTGTGTGTGTAGCATGGAGGGGGCTACAATTAAATTTCACCGTGCACCCAGACTGGGTCCAACTTGGTCTGATCAGTCATGAAGCAAGCGAGACATGAGGACGTGAGCATACAGTAACTATAATGTGTTTTCATGCACAGCTATATTTTAGTGATTTGTTGTGTCTGTGTTTGTCGTACTTGATGAGCCACTTGAACTGCTCTGGGTCGTCAGAACAGCCGTAGTCGGTGGTCCAGGCGTGGCCGATGGTGAATTTGTGAAACTTCAGCATATCCATCACCCCCACCTCTGCCACAGCACAGCCAAACAGGTCTGGACGCTGGTTCACGCATGCAGCTGTGTGTGCATTCACAATTTGTGTTACAGATTCCATTTGCTTTCGAATATACACACTCAAACACACATACATCCCCTTTACTTCACACTGTAGGACACAATCACTCCTAAATTGCCACTTTCACACCAGGGAAGAAGGCATTAGTTGGCTTTGTGTGATACCAGATGGCAGCCAGCATTTGGTAACTGATGTGACTACTAAGCACTGTTTAATGTGCTGTTTAATAGCTACATTAATTGAAGCCTATCAGCTAACTACTGTTAGATGAATTTGACATTACCACTTATGCCAGTGAAGTAATATAAAGAATACAATGCATTATGATCAATGCAGCTGAGACTAGCAATGGACCAGTGATCTTAGATTGGCTTTGAAAAGATGTAAAAACATGGAGATGTACAGTAACTGTATTGTTAGTAGCCTTAAGGGTTAAATTGCATAGCAAGTTGGAGCTAAGCTGTTATATGGGGAGAAGGTAGAGGTAATCTGTTAATAGAGCTATTAACAGATTTCAGCTATAAATAATAAAGAGCAGGATTTCCCCACCTTCACAATTTCGACTCCTTGATGTAACACATAATGGACTGCATAATAGTTTCCAGGGTATACCTTTAAAATCCTTTCTCTTTTTCTTGTTCTCCATCTCTGGCTTTCAAACTAAATACTTAAACACATAACACACACAGTTGATCCTGTACTCACCCACTAGCAGCCCTCCATTAGAGGCTCCATTGATAGCGATGCGGCTAGCTGTGGTGTACTTCTCCTGGACCAGAAACTCTGCTGCACACTGGAAGTCATCAAAGCAATTCTGCTTGTTACCTAGTGTGCCAGCTGCAAACACATGATGACACAGCAAAAGTTAGACTATAACAAACTTATGTTTAATGTTTTCTATTTAACACGTTAAGTCTATCTCTTTCTGACACACTAATGTGTGGGCTTGTAATGTTCTGGGGTCATTCCATGGATGTCTGTACCTTTGTGCCAGGTGAGGCCGTACTCTCCACCCCCTCTGATGTTGGCCACTGCCAGGATCCCTCCCAGGTGTCTCACATATAGCAGGTAAGCAACACTGACACCAAGACAAGACAAATAAAGTCATTTAGATACAAACAGTAAAAGTAACAAGTATAATAATATAGTGACCCTTTTCTTGGGCATCGAGTACACATACTGATTTTCTTAAGCACCACTATTACCATAGATATATGACATATATGATATATGTTACATATATTGTGCACCAACACTCTGTCATTTACAGAGAAATCAGACACAAAGTAGACCCTCATATTTCATCCCTGTTTTGAAGTATGTGACAAGGGCCGGTATGTTTGCTGTGTACAGTGGAAACAACCAGTAATCATGTGCTACCCGATCAGAAATGTCCTTCCCACTCTTATATAACCTCATTGGTGAATGTTATATTATAATGTTTGTGTATTTTTCTAAAATATCTAAGTTTGATGCTTGAATCAAACATCACACCAAATAATAATACAAACCAGCAGAGGGGATCAGTTTAAGAGCAGGGGATAGTTTTGAAGAACAAACATGGCAGCTCTGTTAGAAAGTTGGTATATCTTTTACTCTGTTAGCCCCACATTTTTTGGCATTTTTGTAACCAAGTAGTGATAATCTATGTCAGTGAATAACAGAAGAACAATCTGATTGGTTTAGGAGATTTCGAGCAGAGCAGTTATACTTACTTATAGTACGGTTGTATGGAAGCCTCAAAGCCTCCGTAGCCATAAAGGAAGACAGGATTAGTCCCATCCTTCTTTAGGCCCTTGGTGTGAACTAAAAACATGGGGATCTTGGTTCCATCTTTACTGGGATAAAAGACCTGTGAGTTAAACAGAGGGAAGATAAATGAAATCTTTGTCTTGTCTTTTAATATTTCGCTGTTTTACAAAACATCTCTTTCACATGAATGCTTTGTTTTTGATACGTCGAAGATGAGCTGTGCACAAACACCATTCACCACTTCCTCAACCATAGTGAATACAATTCTAGGAAATCTGCATCACGATATGAATATGCAATCAGTAGATGCGATAAAACAACAGCAACAAGAGTAAACTGTAAGATGAAACAAAATAAAAAAAATAACAGGACTATAAAAAGGTTAATGGGGAAGTTAAACACTAAGACATATGGTCTACAGAAATTGAGGAGATAAGTAAAGGAGAAAAACCTGAAAGACTTTACCTGGCTGGTCTCATAGTCCTCTTGCTTGATGCCTTTTACCTCCACCTCCCTGAAGACTTTGGGCTCTGGGATCGACTCGCTCAAATCGCAGTAGTAAATGATACCTGGGCACCACCGAACAAAGGTCACACAGGTTTGAGGTTACTGTGTGTTTAACTAATTGCATGGGGATATTTTGACAACAGATTTTTCATATTTAATGACTTTGGAATTTGATGACGACATACTAATTCCATTCCTAATTACATTCCAAATTACAGTACCAGTCAAAAGTTTGGACTAGAAAACTTTAGACTAGACTCTGGAATTGGCCGATTTTCACGTGATCGGCCAATAGATATATATCAGTCTGACATATGCCAATTTTATGCCGGTCAAATGCACTCGGGCGCCGCATGATTAACATTGCGCAACATCAGCATCACATGTGCACACGCAGGGTTTCCGCTATATGCATGTAGCAGCGGCGCACTGCCGCTCCATCAGCTGTTTATGAAATGTCATAAAGTCATAATTATACACAGCTCTGCAGAGCCGTCTGCTCTACTGATCTCAGGCGAACAGTCAGCCGCTCTCTCTCCCCTGAGGCTGAACAACTGGAACATGAAAACCGCACTCACACGGGTCCCATGAAATATGACAGCTACAGTTTATCGGAAAATAGCGTTGGGTACACTGACTTTGATGAATTTACTGTTTATCAGACCCCAGATGAGACAAGAAGCTAACGTTAGCAAACGCTGCGGTCCCTCTCCCTCTGACGCCCCGCTGCAGGAGACACTGTATTCCTCCGACACGCTGTATTAACGTTACTGTTTAAAACGCTTTCCAGGTTAGTGGGGTTGCATACCGCTCAAAACCAACATTAAAAACGTAGTTATCTTCCCTCAGCGTTTAGTTTTGTGTGTAAAATGAGCGGTGATGTTAAATCATCCATATTTTTTCATGTGGGAGTAGTATTCAGATTCAGATTTTATAGCACTAATTTTCCTAATATACTAACTAACTAAAACATAATTTATGAAATGACAGAATTACCTGGTGTAGTGAAGGAGGTGAACTTGTAGAAGAAGTCAGAGTGTTTCTTCTTGCAGCTCACTCCGGCCACAGTGCCAACGTCCAGGGGCAAGTCCCTGACCAGCCGGCCAGTAGATAGCTCATACACCTGCAGGATGTCTTTCACATCATGGACGTAGTTGACCAGCAGGTAGTGCTGGTTCACACAGGAGACAGAGCCTGCAGAAGGATATAAAAAGGAAGTGATAGACTGCATCTCATGTCTCTTATTTGATAGCTCCTCGGTCCTCAGCTGAACCTCTATTTAAAAGCCATTGAATAACATATAATCAGATGTAACTGTCAAGTCCTTTCTGGGGACTGCATGTTTACAATGGCCATTTGATGCCATGGCAACAAGTGTATAGCGCTGCTATACTGAGATGGGACGCGCATAATGTACAAGGATCATTGTGTAAAACTAGTTTCATGGGGGGGTCACATGCTTATTTCACAAATAAAAGGAAAGTTTTATTTTGATTCAATGGTGGGTTGCAGTTTTACCGGGCTTCTCAGCGTAAAACAAAGCCACACTAGAGCGCCGCTTACTGTGCTCCACGGCTGCAACGCAACAAGTGCCTGGCCGCGATGGAAACCAAAACTTGCGCATGGTAAATTTGAAACCTATGATCAGATTTGAAACCAAATCCTCCAAACGATTCTAAACGATTCCAATAAAGAAACGATTCCGATGGAATCGTAATTTTTGAAACGATTCCAAGTAGGAATCGGTTCTCGATTATTTTCTTTAACAAAATTGACATACATTTTTTTTTCATTTCATTCCAAAATTTCTACTAGCGTATGCATGAGTTTTGTAGCCTGGGATAACCCTGACGAACTTCTGGCAAATTTGAGATTTGCTCTGCAGGTCAGTCTGGCCAAGAGCCCATTCAAGCCCATTTCCAATTTTTCCAAATCGAGACACCAATCATAACCGTTGAGGTGGGCTTTACACCAATCACAATCATTGTGGCGGGCTTTACACGATGACGATAGCGCAGCGAGGGCAAGCAGTTTTTTGTTTACATTCAACATGACGGCTACCGAAGCGCAGCAACCCGTTGATGCCGCTGTCGCTGCTACATCACCCGGATTGTTGGTCTGATTGGTTGAAGGACTATCTAATGCACCCAGAGGCATTTGAGCGGCGTGTGTTGGTGACGCCCCTTTGGAAATGAGCTGCGAACGAACCTTGCCCAGACCCACTCTCAGTTACAACTGAGAAGGTTCTGGTGTCAACCAGGCTATGAGTTTTGCACATATCTCAGAAACATAGACATTCACTGCTGCGTGTTTCAGTGATGTCAAGGTACAGTTACCATCATTCAAATGACTCATAACCAAATAAAAGACAAGTGCTTATGGGCCAAGTTTCCCTTTTTAAACCTCTGACGAAGGTCTTCAACCACAGACACAGAACTTCCCAGTTGTTGTGGTTGGACTGTCATCGAAACATTAGGACAGATAATTCTGTGAAAAGTATTTTGCAAGATTTTATCCAAATTGTGGAACTACCCCACATATAACTCACTTTACGCATTTCTAAAGCTTGGTGGAGTTTTCGATAGCGCTAACACAAGCCCACAAATGCCTTGCCAACAAAAGTCTGTTTAACAAATAAACAGCCAAACTCCTGTATTATTTTTGTTAGACATATAACACTTCTTCTGTACAGAACTGATACTATATAGGTGGACTACATAGCTAACATTGTCTCCTACTGTAAATCCTATTGAAAATTCCACTCAGTCTCACCCAGGACATCCTTGTCATGCTGTGGAATAAGGGTAGTCCAGTACTGCCTATCTGGTTTCTGGATGTCTATGTTGATAAGACAGTATCGAGGAGCATCCAAGTTGGAGCGGAACGTGAATACAGTTCCCTCATTGGTGACATATGAGTACTGGGCGTTGAAGTTGTCCACAACTTTGACCCATGGCAGCAGGCCTGGAGGAGAAGATGGAAGAAAAAAACTCCATTATAAAATATGCATAATGTGATTTTCCTCTCTATCATTGACCACTGGGAGTTGCAATCAACAAAATCTCTGGCACAGCCAAAAAAAAAAAACACCTGAATTATGGGGGCTTGTAAAGACCAATAACACATTTTCTCATTAGACTAACACTAGAAAGTGTCAACATTTCTCTGTGTGTGGGAGGATTTTTTTGAACCAGTGCATAGTATGCCAAGTGAATTTTGAAATTTCAATATCTAGTGAAGTAACCGTTGAGTCACTGGACTTTGCATCGACTCCTCTTCTGCTGATACAGCGCGGTTATTGTTAAAGCAACACTTACCCATATATGGGATATGCTAATAAAACTTCATAGAAAAACAATGTGAAAGCGAAAAGACCCAAACTTGAAAGATCGTTAGTTTTAATGATGCAGCTCTGGTGCAATTAAAACAGTAAGAATTCTAGAACTGCATTAGTCAATGGACAAAAAAATACTTTGATTAGGGACTGTTCGTTATTTATTTAAGGGGCCACCGGAGGAGTTTTGGGACCTTTAGCCATAAAAAGACATGACCCTCCCCTCGCCAGTAAAAAGATTTCTATGACCCTCCAAAACAATTTGGAAAAAAGGCATGACTCTCCCCCAACAATTTATCAATACCTTCTGTACTGATTTGCGCTTGGCAAATAGACAGATTCCCATTGTTTTTTAACAGCCATGACATACGTTATTGAACCTCTGCGTTCTCATCTGACGCATCACACTCCTCTGTTACGGTGTGGTGGCCATTTCAGTAGAATTACTCACTAACATTGTTGTGGAAACACAATAAGCATGGAAACTAAATGCACACTTCCTGCATTACTGCATTACTTCAAATACTAAGTTACTCCTCTAGTAAACTAGTATTCACTTGAAATTAAACAATAAAATATTGAGACCATTCAGCAAGGCACTCTGGGTAACATTCAACACACTTACTGGTTGCTATGGACTCGTCACTAGGCTTCATCCACTTCGCCGTTTAAACAAAGTGGAATAAACGTATAAAAGTCCAAATCTACACAAATCCCGCAATTAATTAGTAAGCTGACATCAAATGTGGCATTTAGGAAACCTTTATTGCAACCTTGGCACGGTAAGATGTCCAGACATTTTCGTTTTTTACGTCCTGCTGCTGCCATCGTCAGCCAGGAAATACTTTTTTTACTAAAGCAGTATATGAAATCAGATGTATTACCTACCACCATTTAGTTGTTTTGTGTTATTTAAGATATTTATACAATATCTGATCATGTCAGACGTAATTATTCCACTCATTTTTTAAACAATGCAATTATCTGTTTTAGCCACCAGGGGGCAGCTCCCCCTGCCCCACAGCAAACTCATGGATCAGCCCCATCTGGTAGCGAAGGAGGGCCGAGACTAAGAGCTACATGGAAAAATATGCACCAAAAAAGCCACTTTGAAATGTTGCTGTTTCATGAATACAAAAGTTGGGTGACCCCCCCCGGACTGAAAAATGTTGGATGACCCTCCCCTCAGCAAAGAATAAAAAGACATGACCCTCCACTATTTTCCTCCGGTGGTCCATTCCATAAATACCGAACGGTCCCTTATCGATTAAACATTCATTAGTCATTTTTGAAGTCTCTGGTTCGAGCTTTGCACATAAGTGGATTTGCTGTAATTTTTTGTCATATACCATTGATAAGTAACAGGGTTTTCCCTGCCATTATACGGCATGGGAGCAGCGCCCAAGTATTTTTTGTGCACTGCCTAAGCCGTAAAGACAATGTGTAGAGTATCTGGACGAGCAGGCACACAGGACAGGTGTCCACTCATTGTCTTCTGCACACATGTGCCGCATAATGATTCGCATACACAGTGGGACAAACAGCCACACACCATGCATGTTGCACAGTGGTAGCTGCAGACCACACATTAAAAGTGTGCGGTGGAGAGACGATGTGTCTGTCACTGAGTATGACGTTAGCTGTAACACTATAGCTGTGAACATAGCAGTGCAGTCTGTGTACAGTTTATCTGGCTGTGAATAAATGCTACAACTCCTCAAGACCCAAGCCAAGTTCCTGTGTCTCGCTTGCTACCTGCTGGTTAAAGAAAGGGGGTTATCCACGGAGCTAGCGACAACTTCAGCACAGGCTCAATAAGTTAAGGCGGGCTGACACTTAAGGTGGACCAGCTATTCTCATTTAAGTTCATTCAAGCTGCTCCTCCAAGTTTGGCTTTAGTGATCCCTCCCTCGCTGCAACTGACAACCACTGAGTTTTATTCAAATAATCACGCATTGATGTCACCAATAGGCAAATGAACGTATGATGTTATTTGCACGCAAGCACTCTAAAAACCATGAGTGACTATCTTTTGGTTTTGGACTTTTGGTGGAGCAAAATAAGACATGGTAAGACATCACCTTGTGAATAAGAAGTAGGGATGGGTGTCCATTTGTGTGTCCCTATGAACCTGAGGGCTGCGTTGTCTGGAGCTTTGTGCTCCTGGTAGGGTCTCCCAAGGCAAAGTGGTCTCAGGTGAGGGGCCAGACAAAGAATGGTTCAAAAAATCCTATGAAAAAATCGAGGAAGGGATGAAGTGACCCTGCCCGGAGGAAGCCCCGGGCCCCCGTCTGGAGCCAGGCCCAGATGGAGGGCTCGTCAGCGAGCGTCTGGTGGCCGGGTTTGCCACGGAGCATATATGTTATCCCAGACGACTCCGGAGGCAGTTGCAAGGTACCGAAGGGCCCGAAGGGCTGCAGCCTCTGCCGTGAAAGAGGCAAAGCAGCGTGTGTGGGAGAAGTTCGGAGAAGACATGGAGAAGGACTTTCGGTCGGCACCAAGGTACTTCTGGAAAACTGTTCGCCACCTCAGGAGGGGAGACGGGAGAACCATCCAAGCTGTGTACAGTAAGGATGGGACGCTGTTGACCTCAACTGAGGAGGTAATAGGGCGGTGGAAGGAGCACTTTGAGGAACTCCTAAATCCGACTAATACGCCCTCTATGGTAGAGGCAGAGCTGGAGGATGAGGGGATTGGCATCAATTTCCCTGGTGGAGGTTGCTGAGGTAGTTAAACAACTCCACAGTGGCAAAGCCCCAGGAATTGATGAGATCCGTCCCAGAAATGCTTAAAGCTCTGGGTGTGGAGGGGTTGTCTTGGTTGACACGCCTCTTCAACATTGCGTGGAAGTCTGGGACGGTGCCTAAGGAGTGGCAGACCCGGGGTGGTGGTTCCCCTTTTAAAAAGGGGGGACCAGAGGGTGTGTGCCAATTACAGGGGTATCACACTTCTCAGCCTCCCGGTAAAGTCTACTCCAAGGTGCTGGAAAGGAGGGTTCAGTCGATAGTCGAATCTCAGGTTGAAGAGGAACAATGCGGATTCCGTCCTGGTCGTGGGAACAACGGACCAGATCTTTACTCTCGGAAGGATCCTGGAGGGAGCCTGGGAGTATGCCCAACCAGTCTACATGTGTTTTGTGGATCTGGAGAAGGCGTATGACCGGGTGCCCCGGGAGATACTGTGGGAGGTGCTGCGGGAGTACAGGGTGAGGGGGTCCCTTCTCAGGGCCATCCAATCTCTGTACGACCAAAGCGAGAGCTGTGTCCGGGTTCTCGGCAGTAAGTCGGACTCGTTTCAGGTGAGAGTTGGCCTCCGCCAGGGCTGCGCTTTGTCACCAATCCTGTTTGTAGTATTTATGGACAGGATATCGAGGCGTAGTCGGGGTGGAGAGGGGTTGCAGTTCGGTGGGCTGGGGATCTCATCGATGCTTTTTGCAGATGATGTGGTCCTGATGGCATCATCGGCCTGTGACCTTCAGCACTCACTGGATCGGTTCGCAGCCGAGTGTGAAGCGGCTGGGATGAGGATCAGCACCTCTAAATCGGAGGCCATGCTTCTCAGCAGGAAACCGATGGAGTGCCTTCTCCAGGTAGGGAATGAGTCCTTACCCCCAAGTGAAGGAGTTCAAGTACCTTGGGGTCTTGTTCGCGAGTGAGGGGACAATGGAGCGGGAGATTGGTCGGAGAATCGGCACAGCAGGTGCGGTATTACATTCAATTTATCGCACCGTTGTGACGAAAAGAGAGCTGAGCCAGAAGGCAAAGCTCTCAATCTACCGGTCAGTTTTTGTTCCTACCCTCACCTATGGTCATGAAGGCTGGGTCATGACCGAAAGAACAAGATCCAGGGTACAAGCGGCCGAAATGGGTTTCCTCAGGAGGGTAGCTGGCGTCTCCCTTAGAGATAGGGTGAGAAGCTCAGTTATCCGTGAGGAGCTCAGAGTAGAGCCGCTGCTCCTTTGCGTCGAAAGGAGCCAGTTGAGGTGGTTCGGGCATCTGGTAAGGATGCCCCCTGGGCGCCTCCCTAGGGAGGTGTTCCAGGCACGTCCAGCTGGGAGGAGGCCTCGGGGGAGACCCAGGACTAGGTGGAGGGATTATATCTCTAACCTGGCCTGGGAACGCCTCGGGATCCCCCAGTCGGAGCTGGTTAATGTGGCCCGGGAAAGGGAAGTTTGGGGTCCCCTGCTGGAGCTGCTACCCTCGCGACCCGACCCCGGATAAGCGGATGAAGATGGATGGATGGATGGATAAATGATTAATGAAATTAATTTTAAAAAGTGGGAAGATTGTTAAAACTAAACATTAATTACAGCCCTAAAGAATACCCTCTAACATAAAAAGCTGCTTCTGTCAATGATGTATTTTTCCAGAGGAAACATTTACTTCTCATGAAATGCTTTATTCTACGAAGATATTTTTGATTTTATTTGCACACACATCCATAGATGTTGTCAACCACCAAAACAAATGCAAAAGCAGACTGTAGGATTTATTCTGTGCCTGGGATCCTACTTCTCAAGAAAATACGTTAATTGTTCTGTTGGGATTTTGTAACAAGGATACAGACCTGTGATGCCATCGGGGAGCTGCTGGAGGTCACAGTACCACAGCTGGTTGACAGGTTCACAGCCTTCAGTGATGGACAAAACAGCATATCTGCCATCATCTGATATCTGGAAAGATGAAGAAATGAAGACAGATAGGAAGGAAGTTTTAACTTGCTCACAGTTCCTGATGAACGTGGTGAACTCATCAGCATTATTGCAAATTACGTTTTTGCTTACAAGGAATTTGCCTTTTGTGCATACATAAACATATTAAAGGAAATAAACAATAGAGTACTGCAACAGACATACAAACATACATATAGAATATAAATATTACAATAAAAAATATGTAACAAACACTATAACAGATATGTACAATAAAAGAAGGCATCCTAACCAACCAGCCAAGTCACCAATCCCTTTAAAATACAAAAGAAATGAGGCGTGATGTTGTAATGTTGATGACTCAAGCATCACTAGAAGGAGCACTTATTCTTATATGGAAGTGTTAGTAAGACAATATTTCTAAGATAAGTTTTTGTTGATAGGTAATTCCGTAATAGAACTTTAAGCTCACATAAAGCTTTAACTTACCTCGATTTAAATATTTCCTCAAATACTGTACAATTTTGAGGTACTTGTACTTTACTTGAATTTCCAATTCATGCCATTTTCTACTTCAACTCCACATTTCGAAGGCAAAGATTGTAATTTTTACTCCACTACATTTATTAATTTGATCGGTATATTAACTAGTTACTTTCATTTTACATACAAAATTAACTTATAAAATATGATTCCTTATTATAGATTTGATGCCTAGCATAGCCACACAGGTGTTTGTTTTTGAATGCAGGACTTTTACTTGTAAGTGATTCAAGATTACTATGGACTTACGGTTACTGAACTGTGCCACTTAGGATGTTCGGGAAACTCCGCAACCAGAATGTCTTCCGACTGTTTGCTGCCGATGGCGTGGTAGTAGAGCTTCTGATTGATGTTGCAGGTGGTCTCTGTGCCTTTAGTGGAAAGGAAAACCGAGGGTTTAAGTCTTGAATACATTTGTACAGTAAATGTCCTGTTGTAAATGGGTTGTTTCTTGGATGGAGCATGCATTTGTGTGTATGGTGACTCATCCTCACCATCAGTTTTGCCTTCCTGGCGTGGGTAGCAGTTGTAAAAGATGCCCTTGGCATCGTGAGTCCAGGCCAAGCAGCTGAATTTAACCCTCTCCAGTACATCAGGCAGTTGGGTGAGGTCATCAGCCTTCATAAAACTCACCGTTACCCAGTCTGAGCCACTGGTGCTCAAACCATAGGCAAAATATTCACACTCCTCTGACAAACGGCCCACTGGATGGAGAGAGGGACAAAGAAAAGAAGGAGGAATTCAGCAATCATTTTCTTTATGTCTCTACTTGTCTGGGTAAATGTGTGTTTGTGCCAGAGTTTCTACAGGTTTCACCAAGTCAAATTTAAGACTTTTTAAGACCTTTTATGAATGAAATTTAAGACCTTTATCGCAACATCAATTAAGCCCTAAATTCAGTTTTTTCAAGCTTAGTATCGCTAAACTTGCCCTTCCCCATAGCTGAAGAATAAAATCCGTTTTATGCCTGTGGTACAATCCGAAAAAGACTCGCACCAATAACACGAAAGCTGATTGGCTGCAATATTAGTTGCGAGTTGGTCTCATTTGTAGTCCTAATACAGCAAAATTATATTTGGACTAGCAAAAGAAAGAACTACAACACCATGGATTAATAGAAAAAGAGCATTAGAGGTAGAGTTACATGGACGTAGGAAAATTAATACCTGTTTAAAATTATTTAAGACCTAGAACACAATACTTGAGTGAATTGAAGACTTTTTAGGCCTACAATTTGGATTTTGAAATTTTAAACTTTTTAAAGACCCCGCGGAAACCCTGTTGTGCACAATAGAGTACAGTATTATGGGCTTTGCAATGTGGCTCACTCTTCAGTGCCACAGTGCCATCATCAGAAAGTTTATTCGGGTCAAAGAATACAGTTGCAGCTCCATCCAGAGAGTCCTGCACGTACAGCACATCCTGGTTCTGGAGACCTTTATTGTGAAAGTAGAAATACCTGGAAATACAAACAGGAAATACCGTGACAACAAGCATAGTTTACTTCAGACCTGCAGTTCAAGTTAGTCCCTCTCATAAGTTTTTTTTCAGTTGGTCAATTTCAACTAGTACCTCTTCCCTCTTTTGTAAGGGCAGCTGTATTTGGGATAGTCATAGAGCTCAGTGAGACGCTGGTGGAACTGTGCCCGGACAGCACACTGCTCCAGGTACGGCATGGTCAGGTTGTTCTGCTTCTCAACATAAGCCTGAGACATAAAAGGAGAGATAGGAGGGATGGAATTGTTCACAGGGACATGTGCAATATTTTACATATCCCTTTACATGTGCATATACCCCTTTACATCTGCAATATTCTTACATATCACGTGGAATATCTTACATATCCTTGTCATATGTAACTTATTACCGTTTCTTTTGTGTACAACTGTTATGTCATGCGGCTATGTATTACTTTATTTAAGGTAATTGCAGCTGTGTGTTGCACTATTGCCTAAGCAAAAGTGCCTCCTTGTGAACCATAAAGTACATCTTATCCTAATTTGCAGAGTTTTTGGTAAAGACACAGTTTCAGCTTTCTGCAAGAGATCAATACATACCATTGTTTCTGCACTGTCATTGTCTTCAAGCCATATGTAGGGATCACAGATCTGAGTTCCATGGTAGTCATCCACCTACAAGATACATTTCTTAAATTTTCTTTGGATTCTCTTTTGCAAAAGCATGGTTGTAAATTCCCTCCAAAAACAATTTTCTGTGGAACTGAAGAGAATGTGTACTTCTGCCAACTGTCTTATCAAAAATGTCTTATGTTCTGGTTTAATTGTCCATAGCCAATTTCCTGAGAAGCATTGCATTATTATTCCTGAGAATTTCACCTTGCCTTTATGCCTGTTAACTGCTTTTTTACTTTCACTTGCTTTTTTACGGTTTACTGTTTTTCTGCTGCTTTTTTTCCTTATTTATTTATTATTAGGCTATATCTTGCATTCTTTGCTGATGCCTTGTTTGTGCACTAACCCTTGCTGCTGTAACTGCATATTTACCCGTTGTGGGACTAATAAAGGATTATCTTATTTTATCCTGGCATCATTAAAAAAACATTGATGGTTATTTTGATTAAAGTGCTCGATTAAAGGTTTTCCTCCATTTTGTGCCCCAGGTGGTGGTCAAATTCTCACATTTTTGATTAAAGAATTCTCAATTAGATGTGGCATTTTTTTTTATTCTTTTCTGTACTCACTTTAAATGAAAAAACACAAACAAAAGGTTTATTTTTTAATTGTATGCTGAACAAATTAGTGTGGAATTATAAATAGGACTACCTGCAAGTACATACAGTATTAGCAAGTAACCAGTGTATATTGTAAATTGTATAAGTTCCGACGTTGATAATTGGTATAGCCAACTGTGGCTAAGGCTCAGGGCACAAATCACAGCCATAGTTTGGGTTAATAATGAGTTGCGAAAAATTGCCAAAGGGAATACTTTTACATTTAGTAATATGGTAATGTACTGCTCATGTATTTTATAATGGAAGGAGTATGTACCTCATTCTGATAATATTAGGTAGGGGATATTAGTTAAAATGACCCTGACTGTATGTGCATTTTTTATTATTTTAAAATATTCAATCTGTCCAGTATAATGATTGGACTAGGCTTTTTTTGTCTTTAAAATCTGTCATGAAAAAGGATAACTTTTCATTTTCTATTAAGTAGTAAAATGGTTTACGGAGTGTACAATAGTGAGGCTCATTTGCCCTCATTCTATTGTCATTGTTTGCTTTGTCTCTGTTCCTCTTTACCCATGCAACTCTCACCTGTCAAACATGTTGTCATTTTTGAGTGATTTCCCTTTGTAGTGTGGCATAATTTTGTAGTGTCTGCAACAGATGCACCAACAATTCAAGCAATGCTTGGTTGGCCATGTTGTACTCTGAAAGCTTACTCATTAAAATGGTGATACTGGTGTGTCAGTTGCAAAAATAAATTTGTACTGTGGCAAAGGGGCAAGTTTCAGACATAATAAAAACATACACCCAGGGCCGTAGTTACCATTGAGGGCAACTGAGGTCATGTCCTCATTTACTGGTTGTAATCACCTTAAGAGGAGTTTACATTTTACAATTACACAGAAGTGACATATGGTGGGTTTTGAAGACTTATTCTGATGCAAATATTCAATTAGAGCTTCTTTGTCAAAGGTTTTTTTTTCTGGTTTTCTTAGTTTTCTTTGATAGTAAATTGAATATCTTTAGGTTTTGGACTGTTGATCGGACAAAACAGGACATTTAAATAAGTCAGTTATTCTCCGACATTTTCAATTAACTATATATTAATACATCAATCAACAAACTAATCATAAGATTAATAAATCATAAAAGACATTGTTAGTTTCAGCCCTACTAAACGGTAATTTAGTGTGGTGGAGCCTTTGAAACATCCTTTAAACCATCCTGTTGGCAGAAATGAAACATTACAGGAAATGAATCAGTTGAATGAATAAATAAATGTTATATTTTAGAGGGCTGGGGTTGTGCTGGGGTGAAGTTAGGAAAATGGTGAGAAAGTAGTGACTCAGTAAAGTCCTGGCTACAGCCCTGCATACACTGCATTATGAGAGGTACAGTGGTCATAAGGAAACCGAAACTAATGCTAACTGCGACACTGAATGATGAAGCTGAACCAACAACTGCAGTCTCATGAACATGAACATAGTGTTCCACTGGGACATGTGTCGTGGGGCGTTACTTTACCCAAAGATCCTCTATTCTAAAACCGTCTCTGCTTTACCTCAACTGCATGACAAATGCGTCAAAGTGCAACACGTTTTGAAAGAGCTAACGGTACTTCTTTACGTGGTTAATAAAGCAATAATTCCCCTTGAATGACTTTTTGAATTGGTATCAAAGTTTTGTTTTTGTTTCTTCAGTCAGTCGCCATATGCCTTTATAACCCACCCATATGACTTGTGTTTCTCTTCCTGGTCTTGCTTTTCCTGCCTGTAAGTTTGCACATGATATTTTCATCAAATGATAGACGGAAATTTGACACTGACCTTACTGTCATCTCTTCGCGCAGTCGGGTACTTAAACGGCATTGCGGGGTTTCCTAAAGTGTTCTTCTATTTACTGAGTCACCTTTCTGTTGCTAACTGCTTGTTTTTTCCCTATTTTTTTATTGTTCTGAATGCAGCGTCTCCACTGAACCAATGGGTCCTCGAAGTGAAAGTGAAAGCATTTTTTCCACACATACAAACGTTTGTAAAAACCGCGTGGTCACTGCTACTGCTCGTTATGCAGGAAATTATGTATCACCGAGGGGGGCAAGTCATAGGCAAGTAGGCTACGTGTACGTTTTCCATTCAGTTAAAGTAATTTGCGCAATTTATAGGCTAATACCCCACTTAAAATGTATGTAGTTAGTAACAGTTACCTGTACGCCTGGAGACGCAACATCCATATACGTTGTATATATTATTATTATTATTATTATTATTATTATTATTATTATTATTATTATTATAATTATTATATATATGAACATTTGTAATATATAAATATTTTTTTTTAATTATTATTTGCTAAAAAATAAGTAATGTAGGCCTAGTACTAAACAAAACGCAGAAACGACACAGCAAAATGCCTCAGGATAAAATCTAAAATCCACTGTAAGTCTCAGGGTGATAAAAAGTAATTATCTGACAACCATATTTCATATTACAAGAATTTCTGACTAAATCAAATCAATAGCCTGATAATAGTGCAGTCATCTGACAACAGAAGTAAGGCCCTTTTGTGTCAAAAACAACACCTGCATTGTGTAATTGGCAGTTAAACACAAAATGACACATGCAACACCAAAACCCCAAGCATAATGTGGTCCTGTGTTGGAGAACATCCACAGTTTTCAGTGCCAAGCCAAAGAAGAGAGATGTCTGCCCTCAAAGGCATTTCCATGTTGTTTAATAAAAACAAGTGGTACAGATATGAGTCTGTCACTTTGCTACAGCTAAATGTCACACAACTGAAAATAATTCCCAATCTCATTGAACGGTTCTGTAGGCCAATTTCTGCTTTACTTATTCCCTGACTGCTGTTCCAGTATAGGTCAAGAGATAGTGGTAGCGTTACTTCACAATATGAACATAAACCCATGTCATTCCATCACTTTAACTGTTTGTTGTGTTATAAACTCAGTTGTAACCGGTTTGAAGGTAAAAACAACATTCATTCATTCATTCATTGCATGCATCCTAGATTAACACCCCTCAAGATGGAAGGACAGGGACTGAAACAGAGAGAAAGAACAAAAACAGAGTTTCAGACGTGTAATCTGTCTAATCCATAAAACTGTGAAAACGACTGGGGAGAAAAGGGGGAGGAAAGGAGGGGAAAGATGGAGGACAGGGAGTTAGAAAGGGGGCTAATTTCAAACTAATTTAGCTAAGGTGATTAAGTGAGACTGGCTTAATAAGAAAATAAGCTATTAGAAGGCCTCTGACCTTGTTTCAGTGTATTTACCGCTCTGTCTCAATGGTTGTATATGTATATATCATTGATATGATGATGCATAAAATCATATTACACACACCAGATACAATAAGAGCACACTTTCTATAGTTTATGCATTGACAATACAATATATTTTACTGTACAAATAAAACAAACATTTTAACAATGATTACAGTAGATCACATTACTTCTACTTTATTTACATAAAAGACAAAAAATAAGATGATGCATGTTACATGCTCGGTAGGTCATAGAGTTTAAAATGCTGACAGTGCAAAAAATATATTTAAGTATAGTTGCAAAACTGATAGATTATGATCAAATTGTCAGTGTGTTTAAACTTTGTCACTTGTTAGGATGCAAAAACGTACTGCTATATTGTATTTTTTTCTGTGCTAATTCTAACTCTGCAAATGAAAAATATTCACATGGTGAAATGCCATGTTATCTTCATTTGTAGAAAAGGAACCTTTTCTGAATTGCAGAAGCAATGATGCTAAAGAGACATTTGGTGCCAAAGTAGCCCACTTAGTGATGAATCACTTAACAACTGTGTGGCAACAAGTGCTTTAATTGGCAGTAAAGTCTGCAGAGGATCCCTAATCTTTGGGATGTTATGGAAGCAGATATATGAGGCCCCAGACAGCCTGAGCCCTGTAGCGGCCTGACTAGGCTGGCTGGGCCCCTACGGTGGCTGGCTTTGGCCTTCATGGCGTGCTGTACAGATGGGCACTAATTGGCTGGAGAGACCCAGGTAGTTTGCCAATCTGCGAAGACAGAGATTAGATTAGCCATCTGAGATTACAGCAGAGCAGAGTCAGACAGTGTCATCTGACTGTGATGCAGCTCCAGACTCACCCACTGAGAGAGAGAGGGACAGAGGAGAGGGGGAGGGAGGGGCTGAGCTGTTGATCTTGTAGAGGGAAATAAGGATGGTGATGGTGAAGTGTGTGAATAAATGTGTTTAAATTAGGAACTACATTTTAAAGACAAAACAATGATTAAAAAAGTATGTGCCAAAGAGTGAGAAGAAAGGGGAAGAAGAAAAGGGGATTTTTATATTAAGAAGTTGTTTTCTGTGGTTACATCTTGAGTTACTGTAGCTGAGCCAAAAATACACACATCTGCAATGCAAATAGAAAAAAAAGATATATACAGTATATATAGAAATATATGCGCCTCTATGTAAACACACACATAAACACATACACACACAAGTGAACAACATTATTCACCCCCTGACCCAGTCCTTGACAGATGGCGCAGAGTGCAGCCACTGAAACAGATAATCCGTTATTGTTCTGAATATTTTGATTATCGTCCCGGTTGTCATTTCAAAATCATACACAAATCACTGCCTAACCTTAGCTTGATCCTGGGCTTACCACTGCTCTGAAGCTAATATCTTTAGTTTAGGGCCCAAAGCCGTATTGTAATAGAACTGAGAGTGCTATTCCATAAGCTCTTTTCATTTTAGAAATTGACAATGTAAAGATTTGTTTTATTTAGAGAGCATAAAAAGAGGCTTGGGGGAGATTTAAAGAAGGTGTTTACAGCTGCTGGCTTGTGCTGCTGCTTTCAAATTGGACTTAATCCACAGATGCATAAAATGTAGATATTTTTCTCACATTTCCAAACTGAAATATATTATCCTTCACCTTAAGTGCCACTGCCGTTCATCTCTTTATTAAATGTAGCTCTATATACGAAAAAAACACTAAATCATAAGAACACTATATAAGCCCCTCTCAATGAAATATGATACATTTTTCTTTGACAAAGATTACTTTTGTGTGGCCTCAAAAACTGACATGCCCCAGTCTCTTTTAATTTTTATTAAATCCATAAGCAGTGCAGCCCAACCTCAAATTAGTGATAATCGATAAAGGCCGTGGTGGTAGTTGCGGCCTGATGCCAAGTATTGATTTGTGGTTAATGTTTTTGTTCTGCAGTTCGCATGATGCCACAGGGACAATAAAAGACCAGTAAGATTAAGACAATTAGGGGGTTGATTGTTATCCAAAAGACGATGGTGATGAAGAAGAAGATTAAATAAGGAGATTTAGGTCAAAGTGGTGATGTCCAGGGGAAGGAAGGAGGAGGGGCAGGGAAAAGGAGGAGGGCAAAGAAAAGGTGGGAGGAAGAGGAGGAAGGAAGGATTTGGGTCAGAGAAACTGATCGCTGTAGCCTGGGAGGTTGCCTCTGACTGGGGAAGAGAGTGATAGAGGGAGAGAGGGATGGAGAGAGGGATGGAGGGAGGGATGGAGGGAGGGAGGGAGAGAGGGAGGGAGATCCTGATTTTACGCAAGACTAAACTGGATTGATCCGAAGACCGAGGTGAGCTGTCACCTAGTGGGCCTCGCCTAATTTTCACAGCAGGCACGCCTGTCTGGGGATTTTCCATAGACTTCTGAATCAGCTCTAGCTGATCTAATGTATTTCTTTTCTTTCTTCTCCACTTCCTCTGTCTCACTCTCATCCTGTCCCCCCTCCTTTTCTGGAAAGCCTAATTAGCAGACATTTTGTATTGATCCGCTGGATTTGGTGCTGAAATCCCCTTCTCTGTCTGCCAGACAGATCTTGGCTAAAGTCTTTCTCTTTAGCTGGTGGTCTGTGAGATTGTGGAGGGGGGCAGTGGTACATGGGCCCACCTGTTGACCGCCACAAGCCAAAAGCGTGCAGACTTTGCTACACCCTTACATGACCTCTTTCTTATCCCTATTCTCCCAATTACATCTCCTTTAAGTCTCCAAATACCCTCTGCAGCCCCTCACTCTACTGTTGTTGGAGCTCATGTAATTTGGGCCTGCTAGATAAATAATTGTATGTGCTGTAGCATAGGGGATGGCTAGAGTTAACAATAATTAGAGTATTAAGCTATTAGAGTCTCATTAGTTCAGAAAGTAGGAGATTGAGATAAACACCCTCTGATAATTGAGTGACATGGTACGATTATGGAGGCATTATAAATCACAAATTAGCCACCATGCACTGGCTAATAAACCAAAATCTGCATTTGTAAGCAGATAACATCGGCAGCAAGTTACAATATATCTTTTCTTACCTCTTAATGAGGTCAACCGGAGGAAATGGACAGAGATATAAAAACATATATATATATATATATATATATAATTTTGGTAGTGGTGATTAAAGGTCCAATATGTAATATATTTACTGTAATAAATCCAAAAATGACCCCAATGCATCATCAGATATTAAGGAAACGTGCTAAGTTGGAAATACTATCTTTTCTGACAACAATGCTAATGCCAGTATTTTCTTCTTTTGAAATTTCCGTTCCGTTTTTGTTTGTCCAAATTTTGTTTCCGTGTTATTTTTAGCGGAGAGGATGGCAACGTTGTTGGGTTTTTAGCAGTTCCTACCGTAATTCTAAGCCGAAAGTGCTGTGAAGTAATGTCTGGCTATGTGAGACAAGCGTTTAGCAACATTGTTGTGGATGCTGCGGTCAGCCTGGCAACCAATGTGAACTTCGAGTCTAGGGAGAAGGGGGCGGGGGAGACGACTCTCTCCAGTATTTTGAATTTGTACTGCAGTAACTATTTTAAACACTAGCAGTAAGTATTACATATTGCACCTTTAAGTATATTTACTCCAATACTATAGTTAAAATGTTGAGGTACTTTACTTCAGTGTTTCCGTTTAACGTATCCTCATACAACGTCTCATATGTTATCTTACAAAAAGTCCTGCACAATTTTTGGTGCGTTATCTTAAGAATGTCCAGCAACACAAGCGATCAGTGTGCCTGCACAAATCTTAGGCAACAAAACTACTATCGCTAAAAGATTGTGGTTTGTGTTAAAATAAGTACGTTTGTTTTGTACGTTGTGGTAGTTAAGTGTGTAAATTACGTAACGAAAGTTAGTGAAAATAAGTCAACGTTGACACCAACAGCTGTCTCCTAGGTGAAAGTCCCGTTTTTGTTTGACCCATCCATCCAACCTGACCTTCTCCATATGCAGACTTTGTTGCTCTTTATATTGTGTCGACGGCCTCTTCAGAGGCAGGAATGCACATTCTGGCTTACATTTACGTGGTGTATACAAATTAACTAGTGCATTACTTTTCATAGGTATAAGTACGAACAGTAAATGAGAACAGTCTGTTCTATCTACATTCCAGAGGGAAATATTGTACTTTTAACTCAACTACATATATTTGACAGATGTATTTTTCACATAACAATTTTACAATGTTTAAAAATATATATATATAATACAATGCAAATATTAAGCCAGTTGTACCCAACCATTTTGACTTGTAACCCTGTACAAAGAACAGTGTCTGTTTGTGGTTGGGGCCCTGTAGCGTTTCAGATGTCCATGAGTTCTTAGCAGTTCCTCATAAGAGTGATTCCTTCTCTCTAAACTTCTATGATGGTTTCATTTACATAAACACTGAATATAGATTTTGTCACAAAACTAGCCTTTTAGCTGCTTAAACTGAAAGGAAGTTGTCTCATGATCAGGTCAATCTCATGTTTGTCAGGAATGTCAGGTTTTGCCATCTGACAGAACAGAACAGAACAGAACAGAAGATTCAAAGTCCCACAGGTTAAACAGGTTGTGGCGCCTAGTCATATCTCAATCTGCTAAATGTGATGAATCAGAGAAAGGGCCCTCATTACAGTAGGATAGGGATAATGTGATCTGTGTATGTGTCAAGCAATGGAATGAAATCTGCATTTGCATTACTGTGTTGCAAATTTTTTTAGTGTGACTCTAGACACATTTTTGAGGAACATGACAAGATATTGCAATCTAAGATAATCTAATAAAAGAGTGATCATTTGAATTCAGAGCTAATTTATAAAGATCAATACAGTACAACCCTGTCACATAGAGCAGTTTTTTTGAAGAGAAGTAACTGTTATAAATACTGTATGCAAATATCCCCAACTGCTCCCCCCACCACCCATATGTTTCCCTTCTGTGAAGTGTGAACATTCAACTGAGAGAATCACAGCATCAACTTACAGATACATCTCACATGCTTCCTTTTCTGTGTCAATAGCGTGCACCACATAACAAGAGTGGCTGGTAACAGCGAGATGAACATCAATACTCAGAAAAAAATAAGTCACAAATGTTTGTGGTAATGACACTGACTGGACACCGAGCACATACAAGTACACAATCAAAGTTCCTTTATTAACATGAGCTGTGCATTTCGCTCATTGCTTCATTGAGGACATGAAAACATACAAGGACGAGTTTGCAGGGCAGCAGGGATTTCATACACTCTACAAATTAAAATAGAAGTCCCCTATACCTGCCCTTGTATGGTTCAAAGTTTCTGTATATGCACGGTAAAAAACTGATGTTGATTGCAGATAAGGATGTTGTTTGTTGAGGTCTCTGGCGGGTCCGACTTCTTCCTTCCTTTTCTATGATGGCATGCAGCCCAGAGGAGGTGTGAAAATGAGATGGGTTATTTTGGTTTGTCACAGTCCCTCTCTCAGAAACTCTGGCTTATTGCAACAGATGATGGTGAGAAAGTGTGACCGCTCACTTCGTGTTAACCATATAAGGTAAAACAAATGTGCAAAAGGCTGATAAAGTGTCAGATTTTTAAAAAGATAATTTAAAGTATCCATGCCCTACACTTAAATCTGTGTTGATTTTGGCTGTAGTTACCGACTGTATGTACAGAATCGTACTGTGGGCTGAGTTGTGTGAGTCGTGCACAGTTACAGTAAAATGGATTATAGTTTTGCAGTGTCAGTTTTCATTGCAACTTTGAGTCATTGATGAAATGGTTTGCAGTAAGACACAGACACCAATGCATGTTCTGAATAAATCTAGTGCCAGTTGCATTGCTCTGTGTCTGCAACAGAGTGATGCAGTGGTTACTAGCTAGAAAGAAAATTAAATATCACATTATGTTGTTAATGCTTTGTTGGAGTTTTTACATAAATCCACTTTTCAAGTATTAATGTATCACCTTTATTGAAATGAAGATTGAACCCTTCCCTTATATTTCTTCTCTCCCTAGCTATGCCGGATGCTAAAACCACCCACTGCCATAGAGTGAGTAATGTAGTAGTAGTGAGTAAAACGGCCCCATTTTTTTTTTGTGGTCATGTTTCCAAAGAGTTAGGCTTAGTTCCACAGAATTTAACAATGATGCAAAAAAAGAATACGAGAGGCAAGGAAGTGGTGGAATCTGACTGATGAAAGCAATATCCAACACCTTACACCAATCTTCAGACAGATCGAGAAAAGATTTAAGTCTGTTGTTGTTTTTTTACCTAGTATGGAAACAAATATTTGACCACATGTCTTAGGACAACGGAGTTGCCCACTGTCATGGATTGACAACGATTATACATTAAAATAAAAATTATGCTTTTGTGTTTTAAATCATACCTGGATTATGTATGTTGACCCCGTTGACCTATAGATACCACATAGGATATTTCCCCCCATATGTAAACATGATTGCTTCTATAAGCTTGGAAGCAGTTCATATCCATCATTTATTTGTCTTTGCCACACAAAGGCTTCTTTCAGTAAATTTACAGCATCCCCCCTGTCAGAAGCAACTTAGCAGGTCGAACAAGTTCAGAAAACAGGGATACAGTACAAAGAGGTGCATCTCATCTATATGTAATCCATTTCTTGACGAACAAACAACAGATCAGAAAAATCCTTCCTCTGGTCTCACAATAGAGTTTAAAGAAGTACAATGAGGTGCATCTTGCCTTTCATCTATCTCTCGAGATACAAACAATAGATCAAAAAAGTTGTTTCCCTTCACACAACAGTGCAAATTTGCAAGGAATTCTAGGGAAGGGACAAATTCACTTCCCTAGAATTTCCCTCTCACTCACTGATAACAACAAGACTTCCAACCACCACTACCCAAGAAAAAAAAGCCTCACAAAACAAAGATGCTTCCAAGAAAACATTTGCCAATGCGTGTTTGTGATGAAAAGCAATAATGTAATCTTACATATTTAAGGTTCAGCCAGAGGGGATAATCCCTCTGGTTAAAGGGATCTGATGGAAACTAAGCTGGCCGGCTCAGTAAACAACAACCCCTTAAAAAGTGATGTTTCTATGGCTACATCCTATAGGTCATCTACTTCCTGGTAAAGTGAATGCAGCTGTTGCTAGGGACAACAACTACAGCACCAGAGTAACAATGCAATAACAGCCAAATAATCCTCTTTTTTTGTCTGAGGATCTGCCTCTCAGCTGTTTACTGTTTACCAACTGGAAACGCACCAAGGGAGGGGAGCACTAATAGAATAAGAGGGATTTGAAGCCCCCAGAAACTGATAGAGTGAGGAATGTAAACATTGTCATCACCTATACCTAAGTTTGGTATATTTCGGGTTGTGGCATGTTTCCACTACATAAGGACAATGTAATCAGATTCTGATTCATGGCCAAAGAGCTGTAAACAAACAACATGAGATGGCACATTTCTGCCATGACTGAATTGTTTCTACTTTCATTCTCACTGAAAGAGAAACACTGGCACTGGATCAGATAACATTACATATAACCTGTTAACTTTACAGTATGGAATGCAGCACAGTGTAGTTTCTAAAACCTTGTGTTACCTACCTTTCATGCAATGCCATTACGCCAACTACGCTGGTTCCTGTAAATGGCATTGCACGGTCATTAAGCTTTGCAAAAGGCTTGTAAGTGGAAATGAGTTTGGATTTGTTTGTGTTATAAAGTATTATACTCATTTTTTATGTGCATGTGTTTTACAAAAGAAACAGAGAGACCAAAATTAAAAAGTGAAAAGTGACTCCATTGTAGTTTCTGATGTTTTGATTTATGAACACTTGTATGTGTATATGTGTGTCTATAAGAAAGTGGTATAACACGTAACTGCTTACTTTTCATCTGTTACTCAAACTCTACAATTAAAGATAGAGCATTTAAGCTTTCCTAATTATTTTCTTCATTTTATCTTGATCTTTTATGATGTATTGTGTTTAAACCGTACATCAAACTCAGATTCAATTAGGCAAAGGTACAGTTGTGCAACACACATTTTATGAGCTGGTTGCCCATTGGTTGGGGTACATGTGGTATGGGGCTTGGGGTACTGCTAGATGTCGGAATCAGTGGTTATTGATGGGTAAACAATAGGATTATTTACTTAATACTCCTAATTGCCCTATTTGTTTTCTTGTAGCATAGGGAGACAGATGCACTACGTCCTACAATGACTATTAGTTCTTTGTTGTACTATGCTAATGATCCAATTCTTTCACAAAGTATATCATGTATATTCGTGTATCACTGGACTCTAGTACACATGATGTGGGTTGGCGGAAGATGGTTAATGAAATGTAAGTTTTTTGTAGTCGAAGATGGAAATTGTAAAGGATGTATAATTAATAGGGCTGTCAAACGATTCTATTTTCTTAATCGCGATTAATCGTTGAATTTATATAGTTAATCGCGATTAATCATTAATTCAAATTTTATTATTTTGCATTTCAGAACTGTTTTTAAGTACATATTAACAATGGAAAGCAATTCTTACCAGTGTATCTTGATTGGGAATCAAATGAATGCAAAGAAAGTGACTTTATGAACTTGATTTTAAGATTTGTATTTGTTTATTATATATTTAATCTAGTCACACATTTGAATCTAGAGTCAATATTAGGGTTGGGTATTGTTTGGTTTGGATACCGGTGCTAAAGCGGTACTTTTAAAACGGTACCGGTGCCTTAACGTTGCCTGAACCGATACTTTTTAAGAAATTATTATTGCTAAGGCCATATCGTCAAAATTAAATGATTTCATAATAATGTAATCACTATAGCAATAACTTATTTCACTAGTAAATAGCTGTTTAACCCTAACCCTAACAACCACCAGATGGGAAAAGGGAATTTAACAACAACTTTGAATGCACCACAAGGCTGTAAATTACCAGTTTCATTGAACGCACCGTCTGTGTTTTTCCTACAACGGTAGCTGCATCCCGGTGTTGAATCCTCTACAGTGAAATACAGTCACACTTTACGCCGTTTAGCGTTAGCTACTAGCTAGCGGTAGGCTAACGTTAGCTGCTGTCGAGTATAGTGTTAACTAGCGTCACGTGCAGCGATGTTTCTGTTACCTGTAACGTCTGTTTCAGAGCATCAGAGAGAAGCGCAGACATATCAGTGGCACCAGAATGAGGCACCGAAATCCACGTTGCTATTCCTGCAGCAGCAGGATGTGTTACGAGGAAGTACGGCAAAATAGTAGCCTGTTAGGCACGATGCAAAGCCGTGTGAAGTGAAAATAAATGAATAAATGGCGGCATGCGATTAAAACGATTAAAAAAAATGAACGCATTATGCTTGGCCCTTAATCGCATCGCGAGGGGCTGATTTAAATTAATATTTTAGAAAATGACAACATTTCAACGTCAACATTTGGCAGAACAGGTGGCAGCTTTCGCTGCACTGTTACTAACACTAGAGCAGTACAGAATAAGACTACTGCATGACAACAAGTGTCCAGACTACTACAAAACACCCAGGTACCAATAACTTAGTATTATCACAACTCAGGTCACACCACTTTGTCTGATTTTCTCTGTCTCAGACAGCTTCTATATAGCTGACCTCAGGTCTTTCCTCCACTTATCCTTTTCGGCTCATCTGGTGCCGTTATCTCCCTCCCTTCGCCGTTTGTGCAAAGGCCCAGTTCCCGTTGCCCTGCGCGTGAGGTTTCCCTCCCTGGAAAAAAAAGTCTGAAACTATCTGATGTCCCGGATGTGATGTGTGTCGACAAGTGAGATGAGTCGGCTAGCCTGCTATCCTGGAGTGCTGGGTCTTTAGCCACTGAGTCCTGAGCCCGAGCCCAGACTGTCTGCAAATTAGTGAAATTAGCCCAGCAAGGCTCAGGCCAGCGAAAAAGCCCAAATCCCTATACCTCCCCTCCCTCTCCACCACACACACACACACACACACACACACGTGCGCGCACGCACACGCGCACTCCTACTACCATCATTAACCCCCATGCCAAACTGGTCAGTAAAGCTCCACTCTTGGAATAGCGGTCTTACCATATGGCAGCCAATTTACTATTTCATCACCAGCAAAGTTGGGGAGGGGGAGGTGGGGGAAATAGTATATTATTTTTTCCAGAATTCTTTGGACCTTAATAACATTTGTGAAACACATTTACATTTGTTTCTCTTAAAACTATTATGTGAATCCTGTCAATCAAATACAGTTTGTCTTATATTGTTTAAGCTTCCTAAACCTTTTTTATGTGGCTTTTATGGTTAAATGTTATATTATACCGAAAACAAATAATACTTTGTTTAAAAAAACAGAACAGCGTTGCATCTTAACGAAAATCAAGTACACTTTTTAGGAACAACAATTTTAGGAATTGAGCATTGTGCTGTATATATGTGTGTCTTTAAGGCATTTTGCATATGTACTTCTTTTTTTTAAATGTGCTTTCTTGCACAGTCTGCGTCTCTACATATAGAAAAGTCACATTCTCCTTTCTTGCCCTGTATATGTTGTTTTAATTGCTCTCTCCTGTCCTGGCTATCTTTAGCAGGCTGAGGTGACTCAGAGCTCCATATTATTAGACTGTGCGTGTGTGTCTGAAAGTAAAGGGAATGCCAGACAGGTGTCTTTAAGTCTCTTTCCTACGTGCTAGGATGACCTGCTCTACATTTGTACCTGTGAATAAGTGAAGCGCACCAATCAGCACAGGGCATGTGTATAGGAGAAGACTTACTTTTTTCCTGATTAAATTAAACTTTAAATGTACTTGTGTGTGTTTGTATATGTTCGAGATTTACATAGTGGTGTGTGTGTGTGTGTGTGTGTGTGTGTGTGTGTGTGTGTGTGTGTGTGTGTGTGGCAGGGGTCTAAGGGGTCTTAAAGATGTTCTACAGTGAGATGTAGGTCAAGAAGATACCCTGGCAGCAGATTGCTCATTAAGTGCCAAACCAAGCAAAAGTCTATGAGTGTGTTTTTCAGTGGCAACAGGCCAGCCATCTGCTCTTCCTTTATTCATTCATTAACATGTCTTCTTTGTGTGTGCGTGGACGTGTGTGTGTGTGTGTGTGTGTGTGTGTGTGTGTGTGTGTGTGTGTGTGTGTGCGTGCGTGGACGCATATATGTGTATGTAAGCATTCATCACAACAGCCACTTGCTGGCCAAGTGTACAACGTCACTGATGTTGTTGTCTAAAACCAACAGTTGTGTGTCAGATGGCTTAATCACATGACCACAGTGGCTTGTGATTGGCCGAGGCGTTGAGCTAAAAAAGCTTGGGCGCAATCATCCAGTTTCATGAGTTTCTGGTGACGGTGACAGAGTGACCACAGCGAGAGCGGATACCCAAAGGATCTAACTGACAGGAATCCCTAAAGAAACACTGGAGAAAGGAGAGAGAGCGTAAAGAGGAGAACGCAGATAAAAAGCAATCAAGGGATGACATAGCCAAAGAAATGAGGATCCTACAGCTGAATGAATGTGTGAAAGTAAGTCATATAGCTTGTTTCTTTTTTTGCTGGCAAGGATAACCTTGGATAGAGAAAAGATGGATAAATGATACAGAATGAGCTGAAAATGACAAGTTGACCTACTGGCCTAATGTGAAAAGGCAGGTTAAACAGAATGGCGTGTATTAGGACAATGGGATGGATTTCAAACAGCAAAAGGTTTAGTTGACTTGGGATTTTTTGTATTAAACCTCAGGCCAACCTACTGTAATAATGTTTGACTTATATAAACAAGTTGTTTATCACTGTCAGTTTGCGGTGGGTAAAGATGATGTCTTTCTGTACTGCACATTTTATTTTTATCCAAACATGTACTTTGCCTCAAACTTAATATGATAACAACTGATTTCTGTGGCACTAAAAGCTCTTTCTCTCTCTTGCTTTCCAGATCTTGAGCTTTAACAAGCGTACGTAAGACAAGGGACTTACCCGAATCAAACCAAAGTACTTCTATACCAAAGCAACTTAAACCAAACAGAACAAAACCAAACTATAGCTTGAAAGCCTAAATTGAACACCTACAGTTTATTCTATATTGAGATGAAGCTGGAACGCACACCAGGAGACATGAGCGGGTGGAGGGAGGTGGACTTTGTCCTCAACTGCACATACATTGTGCCAGACCAGGTGTCGGACCCCAGCTTCAGTCTGCCCAAAGCCATGACCTCCATTCCACGCAACCTCACCTTTGAATACAGCACAGACAATGAGGTAAGAGCATTTCAACTCCTTCAGATTGTTTACACATCGAGATATTGATCCGCTTACTCTTAAAACTGAAGTACATTGAAAAAAAGCTCACATTCTTATCTAACAACTACACTAACTGTAACCCTCCTTTAAATTAGTTGCAATCTGGGGTGCCATTCGAGAAAAGTTGGTTTGGTCAGATTATAGTTTTGGTGATTACACTTCAAAATATTAATTGTGTTACATAACATTCTGTTGGGCCATCTGCATTAGGTTACTTGGGACAAAAGATCTGCTGACTAATGAGTTCTTTGCACCTACAGAGTGCACAGTGTGTGTATGTGGCTGTGTGGCTGTGAACATGAGGCTGCTGGCAGCTGGCAGCTTGAGGTCAGAGGCCTTTCTATGTCTTCTGGCCACCTTAACTTCCATTATGTAACCATACGGTTTCTGCCATTGTGCAGCTTCTTTGCACTTCTGTCTCACACATGCAATAATGCACGCAGACACTGTCACTCAGGATATAAACATAGACACGTGGAGTAAGATGTCAGGGATCAGCTTGGCTTTCAGCAGGGGATCTTATCGCATCAAAACTTACAGCCTGTCTCGTTTTTTTTTACAACCATGCCTATCCTATTTACCTCATCCTCTCCAACTCAGGTGAGTCAGGAAGAGCAAACACAATATCCCTGAGCTATTTCAGTCAGCTGACTGTTTGGCTTTCAGTGCAGTAAGATCTGGTATCTGCCTGGACATGTCACTGCAAAGCACTGTAATCATGTCTCCAAGCAAGGTTTTAAAAGGGACTTTGTACTGTGGCTAAAGAGAGAATCATCATCATAAAACGTAAGAGAGAAAGATGTCACACTTACTTGTTTAGTTGCTCTTAACGCGAAGGCTGCCCCCTTCCTCTTTCTGTCCTGACCCAGGCAACACTTTCTGCCGTCGTTCCTCTTCTCTAGTTCTCATACATATTCATACATTCATCTCTTTTTCCTCCCTATGTAGCATTTAATGCTGCAGGAAGAGAAAATCATGCAAACTGAGGTGATAAAAATCACTCTGAGTGCTAATTTCAAATCCCCAGCCCTTGTTTACCAGCTAACACATCTTACAAACACATCACACACTCACACTTGATGCAGCTAAACTTGATTTTGACATTTGCTTGCAGTGCTCACACGCAGCAGAGCTATCTGACCAATCGCAATTGTAAAAATGTAATTTGAATGTAATTGTCTAATATCCACATCAAACACTTACTGGCAAACAATTAGGTGTGAGCATATATGACCCGGGAGTCAAACAGATATCATATAAGACACGAAAACAAGCACAAGCACACACTTACATGATTGCCAGTAATCTGTTTTGCTTAAACTGGCCCTTGTGGTTTCCCTTTCTAAAGACATGTGTGTCATGTGAATCTTTCTCCTTGACTCGCTAAAGCTGGGAAATTAATTTCCTGTGATGATCAAAAAACACAACCGCTCCTTTGTGTGGGTTTGTGGGACGGGAGGGCGCATACATGTGTCACCTTAAATGTTGCTCTTAACGCGAAGGCTGCCCCCTTCCTCTTTCTGTCCTGACCCAGGCAACACTTTCTGCTGTCGTTCCTCTTCTCTAGTTCTCATACATATTCATACATTCATCTCTTTTTCCTCTCTATGTAGCATTTAATGCTGCAGGAAGAGAACAACAAGCACAAGCACACACTTACATGATTGCCAGTAATCTGTTTTGCTTAAACTGGCCCTTGTGGTTTCCCTTTCTAAAGACATGTGTGTCATGTGAATCTTTCTCCTTGACTCGCTAAAGCTGGGAAATTAATTTCCTGTGATGATCAAAAAACACAGCCGCTCCTTTGTGTGGGTTTGTGGGACGGGAGGCCGCATACATGTGTCACCTTAAATGTAAGGCACAGTTTACGCAGTTATCAGTAAGGCTCCGAGGGAAGGGCTTTTTCACACACGTGAGTGTATGGTGCACTTCAGTTTCAGTTTGGCAGATGAGTCAAATTTAAAGAGTCTGAATGAAAACTGAGAATGTAGTCAACTCACAAGTCCTTCTACATCAGTAGCATTATCATCATGCACATCCACACACTTGCTCAGCACCTGTTTGGCTACCAGGAGGAATGTTGGGCCCACTTGTTTTCCTATTTCTCAAACTTTCTTCACACTTTTTCTAAACCTCCTTTTCCTCCCTTTTTTATTCCAAAGCGTGTCAGGAAATGCAAAGAAGGGTGAAGGGGACACGTGGCAGATGGGGCGTTAGCAACGGGTGCCAGTAAGCTAGGAGAGAGGCAGCGTAGGGGATGGATGGGGAGGGAGAAGCTGGGGAGAGGAGGGTGTGTTGGGGGGGATTTAGGTTAAAACCAGATGATTAACTTTCGTTGGGGCCCAGGCAGCCAGCCATGCCTCAACCTGGCAGGCGCAGAAGCTATTTTGAGAGGGTTAAGAAAAGACCAGGGATTGGGGGAAGGAAGAAGAAAAGGAGGGAGCTCAGGAGTGTCATAGCGTGGGTCCATTTAAGAACGCCCATCCTCCTTTATTTCTTCCGTTCTTCAACATCCCCCCCAACCTGGCTGAACTAGGCGGTTAAGCAACAGCGGCGGCCACAGCGATTCGTTAGTCACGCAACGCCAGCAAAGCACAATGTCCCTGTCACACTGGTTCATCACATCCAGGAATCACCTCACTTGCCTCCACGGCCGCTTGACACACACACACACACACACACACACACACACACACACACACTCCTGCTGCCCTCAGTGACCTGTTGTCCTAATTTACTTCTTTTACATAATCTATAAAAGCCAACTTCACCTCTCATTGTGTGATAAATAATCCCAAGGTGTTCAGGTGTTTGTCATTTCTGTTTTTTTAATGTTTGACCTTTACACAGTAGGCCATGGAAATTCTTTTGAGGGTCAGTTTGAACTACAGTTCCTCAATGGAAGAAAGAAACGGGGGGTGGGGTGGGGGGTTACTTAAGGATTGAACACAAAGCTCCTCAAGACACAGAGGCTGTGTGTATACCACAGATGCTGCTGCCTGATGCCGTGTGTGTGTTTGGGTTTGTTTTGAGAAAGGGTTGCACTTTCTATGAAATTGTGAATCATGAAGCTGCACAACATCATTTCATTATCATTTATTATTTTTACCAACTCAGCATTTTATTATCCAGCTCACTAAAAAAAACACCTCAAAAGTTCAGACATGACTAACTAACCTGCAGAACAGATCAGGTTTTGTTTTTAACCACAAATATTACTGTATGTCCCTGGGCAAAAAGTTGCCCGCGCATGTTAAAAGAAAATTTCCTTGTGCTATATATGTTTGGACACACTTTGAAACACTAACTGTATTCCAGGTAATCCCATTAAACAAAGGTATAACTCTACAGGTAGAACATTTTGTAATCAGAGCTTTTAGGCTTTTGATTCAACCTGGAAGCAGAATCAGTGTGATTTTTAAAATGGCTTTCGTCTTTGCGGTTCCAGAATCAAAAGTGCAGTAAAACACTATGAGGTCAGCATTCATGAAGTACACAAGAAAAAGTGGGTGACACTTGCCTCGCCTTGCCTTGCTGCCTTTCTCTCTGTGTCTCTCTCTGTGGTGTTTATCAGGACAGCAGGTCAGAGATCTGTGGAGTAGGTCAGGGAAAGTGTACTTTTGTTGATTCGATAAACTTATTAGTGTTGACAGTGTGTCACCTTATTGGTTTTAACCTGGCTCTAGAGCTTTCTGGGTCAACATGACAAAGCAACCACAACTGCTCAGTCCAACAACCTGCTGGAAACAATGGACAATCAAAAGTATTGCACTATATTAAATGTCTAGATTTCAAGACTTTTGTGAACAGATAGAGGTGACTTAAAGATGACTTTTTATGTTTTCTATGAAGGTTGACCTGCTGTGTAATATTCCACATAAGAGGTGAAACATGGGAAATAGACTCTAAATTGAATTATGTATTTGGTCTGTGTTCCAGGTGATGGGTGTGTTCAGCAAAGAATATATCCCTCAGGGTACTCGCTTTGGCCCTCTGCAAGGGGTCATCTACACCAAAGACAACGTACCCAAACAGGCCAACAGGAAATACTTCTGGAGGGTAAGCGAAACGCACATACACATACTTATATCTACACAAATGTCCAGTTTACATGTATACCCATACTTATTTGCATCAATACTTTAACTCAGCTCAGTGTGATACTGGTCAAACAGGGGAAAGTCTCAAATCTAGATGTAAGAAAATGACCCTGGGAAAAGTTGAGGAGCGTCTGAGGACAAGTTTTCTTCTTCTTCTGTTATTCTTTCAAAAAAGAAAAGTCAATTGCTCAGATGCAGAAGTTTCACATCAAGTCCAACTCCATACGTCAATAAGGAAACAAAAATGCTTTCACACACATTGCACTGGCCTACAGGGGTTTTGGTCAAACTTTTAGAGGAAGTTGTGAACGCTGGTGGCACGTAACAATGGATTCACTCTCACACAGTCATCAGAGCCTTACCGGCACTCAGGTCCTATTTATGCAACATGTGTCACATACACAAAGGAAGGGACTATTGTTCCATATACACGCACACACTCTGACAATCCTTGCCTTTCCGCCCCTGTTTAGTGTTCAAGTGCCATGTTTATTGTCTCTCTCATCCAGACACAGCTTATGTCACTCAGGAAATTTTCTATTCTGCTGAGTCAATTCCCATAAGGACTTTTTGCTGACACCCTACGTATTTTCCTTCCGGTTTTATTTCCTGTAAACCTGTGCAAGGGGTGTTGCAGTGGTGCAATAGTGAAAGTCTGACGTTCATTGGGAGTAATTATGTTATCATCAGCTTATCTCGTGACACAGGTGAAGGGAGGAGGGAGGCGGATGTGCTGCCAAAGGCATTCCTGCATTTTGGCTGCCACCAATTACGTCTTGTTTATTTTATAAGTTTATAAGTCAAAGCATAAATTTTTTTCCCCTGAAAGAAGTAATCATACTAAACTGTACCACTAGCATGTATTCCATGAATTCAATTTCAACACAGGAACAATAATAATACTAAAAAGTGAGAAGAGAAAATGAGGAAAGAGGGAGAGTGAGAGAGACAGCCACTGTAGTATGGCCACACCTCCATGCCTCACGCCTACTACTAAAATTGTAGCACAGAAACTAACACACACACACACACTCAGGACAGACCGAGCAGAGCTTTAGGCTGCAGACTAAAGGAGCAAAATATCCTCAACTGATAACTGAAGGATATTTAACTGTACATGGCAGAGGTGATTATTCTTTATAATGTTAATGTTTTTATTTATTTATTGTTTTCTATACATTTATTTTTGCTAATTTTATCAGAATTTGTCATTTTTTAATGGTGGATGTTACCAACCTATTGTCAAGCAATATAATAAATTTTTTTTATGTTCAATATTTAACGATTACATTTACAAGTAATACTCATTATGTTCTCATCAGTTGCTTCAAGTGTTCTGTGTACATGTTTTTAATCTCTCTTATTTTTCTCCTGCAGATTTACGGCAGTGGGCAGCTTCAAAACTTTATTGATGGCTATGACGTCCACAGGAGCAACTGGATGCGTTATGTCAACCCGGCCCACTCTCTGGCCGAACAGAACCTGGTGGCGTGCCAGAACGGACGGGACATCTACTTCTACACCATCCGACCCGTGGAGCCCAATCAGGAGCTGCTGGTTTGGTACAGCCAGGAGTTTTCCCAGAGGCTCTGCAGCCAGGAGGTCGACATCAAACAGAGTGAGTGCAGCAGGAAGAGAAGCTTTTCTAGCTTTCTATCAGGATGTGATGGTCATTTTCACTGAAAATATTGACAATATCAGCTTGTGTAATGTAAAGTTTAGTGGTTGATGCAATGGTAGTTGTTGGAACCTTGCATTGCTGAGGAATGATTTAGTGAAGAAGTGAAAGACTACTGATTATCAGCGTTTTTTTTTATTTTTTATTATCTTTTGGGCTTTTTATGCATTTTATTGGTAGTACAGATAGAGAAGAAAGTGTGTGGGGGGGGAGAGAGGGGGGATGACACGCAGCAAAGGGCCACAGGCCTCAGCCTACATGACGCCTAGCGGCGCACGCTGTACTGCCTGAGCTAAAAGTCGCCCCTGACTATCAGCTGTTTTGGTGAGGCAGCACAATGACACACAAAAATCCTCCTATTATGTCTTACTAGATCTGACAAAATGACAGATTTAAATCTGTGGCCAAAACAAAACACATTTGCGTCAGGAGATGATATCTATCATCAGCACAATTCTATCACTTCAAGATGAATAAAGACACATAATTCTTCCGTAGAGAGCACTGTATTTATGCAAGATCATGACACACACACACACACACACACACACACACACACACACACACATTGATGAAAACAAATCTCAATGTTTCATGAGATGTGGTTAAAAAGTGGGATTTTAAGGAGAGTGGAGAAAAAGGGGAATAATGCCTGGTCAAAGTATCTTTGTGAGTCACTTGTTTTTATGTAGCTATAGTAGCAAGTCATACCCTCATCATCCTGAATGATTGTCTGTTGCCACAAAGTCTAATGACTCATACCAACTGGATACACCAGATACGTTGGTGACTAATGCCAAGGCGGTATCATTACATTGTTTTATCAACTTGCAGGATCTTAAAAGCTTTCACCTTTCTAAGTTCAGGTTTGCTCATTGTTTGCCTTCCAGGGTTTGATTGTGATATATTAATATTGAAGGCAATCTAGTTTGGCAACTCAGGTACTGATTGTTGAAGCTTCGTGCAGCAGCCCTTGAATGCGCAAACCGAGGACATTTTGAATTTGTTTTTTCAAATTGGCTTTCAAATGCATTACTGTGCATCTGTAATGTAACATAGACAAAATATAAAAATAGTGTGCACAGGTCGAATCTCTGCAAGCTACTTTACATATTTAGCTAAAGGAGAAAGGAAACCAGCGGCTGAAACACTAGGGTATGGTTTGGAAGATTGTCAATGGTAATTTAAATTTCAAAATGAATTGATTTACTAAATTAACTAAACCATGCAAAACACTGGTACAGTTGTTTAAATTACCCTGAATGCCATTCACATAATGAACGGTAGAATGACATGACACATGAGACAGAAGTTGACATACAGTAATGGTGACAAGTTCTCAAAAAGAAATAAAGAGAAGGAAAAAAGGAAGAGATGTTTTTTTGTGGCGAGTAAGACAGCTATACCCAGAAATGGTTTTGCAAATGAAACTCAGAATCTTGCCATACAACTGTGACATTGTCCCACACACTTTACCACCAACTTGTTCTCTCACTACTATCTCACTCACTAGCATCACTAATGTGATTGACAAACAGAAACCTAGACTGTATGATTTACGTGTCAAGTCAGACTGAAACTACTATCATTTACCATAAGTAGGGGTGCCTTCTGTGGGCGGATGTGTGTGTGTAAGGGATTTTTCCCTTTTTTTTAAGATTATTTTTTGTGCATTTTCAGCCTTTATTTTGATAGGACAGCAGAAGACATGAAAGGGGAGAGAGAGAGAGAGGGGGAATGACATGCAGCAAAGGGCTGCAGGTCGGAGTCAAACCTGGGCCCGCTGCTATATATGGGCGCCTGCTATACCAACTGAGCTATCTGGGCGCCCAGGGATTTTTAACAAGAACTAAGAACTAGATCTAACATTGATCTTTCCCCTTCCCAGTTTGATTCTGTAATTTACTCATGCTTACAATTTCATTTATTTACAGAATACATGAGTTCTGATGAAGACCATGAGCTGGAGTACACCAAACAGCACCTACCTCAGCAGACATGGCTTAAAGAAAGAACAAAGGAAGAGATGAAAGAAGAGAGGGATGATGATGGAGAGGAGAATATCGACGTAGAGATGTTAGAAAGAGACACTCCGCCTGACACGCCCGACGACCAGATCATGGACTTCAGCAAAAAGTTTGAGGAGGAGAGCAACAGAGATCCAGAAGACCAGGGGATCATTCCGTCCCCTAAGCCCGAACACAAAGAGCCTAGTCTGGGCTTAAATCACCCGTACTTAGCAAATCCCCATCCTGCACACTCATCTCAGCACCGAAATCTCCCTCTTCACCTCCACGGCCTCTACAGGGAAGGTGTTTCATCTTACCCCCTTTACCACCAATCCAGACCCCTCCAATCCAATTACCAGCTTCTTCCTCCCTACGGCCCACACTATCCTCGCCTCCTCCTTCCTTCGTACTCCCCTCCCTTTCCTGGGACGCTGCCCTCAAGAGGATCGCTCCGATACAGCAGCTATCTGGGCACAGACGGACTCCCGTATCCACCCATCGGCCCACCAAATCTGCTGCCAGTGTCTCTCCCCTACCCTCCACCTTCACAGGGAGGTCTGAAAGAACTTAAACCAAATGTGTCGCCACCACGAGGCGCCCCGGCCACCCCAGAGCTCTCCCCTCTCCCCAAGTCTGACAGTCAGCATCAGTCTACTGAGCAGTCTCGCTCTGGTTGCGAAGAAGCCATGAATCTCAGCCTGGCTACAACCAAAAGCAACCCAACGACATGCAACGGCCTTGGCCACAAATCCCTGCCCTATCCACTGCAGAAACAGAATGGAAAGATCAAGTATGAATGTAATATCTGCTCGAAGACTTTTGGACAGCTGTCAAACCTCAAGGTAACAGCTTCAGTTCCTATAATTTATTTCCTTATAATTTTATTTAATGTATTCCAATTTTTAGACACCACCAGTGCTCATTACATTTTTCATATGATCTGTGTAATTATAGGTTCATCTCCGAGTGCACAGTGGTGAGAGACCGTTCCAGTGTAACCTATGTAAAAAGAGCTTCACTCAGCTGGCCCACCTCCAGAAACATCACCTGGTCCACACGGGGGAGAAGCCACATGAATGTCAAGTATGTTGAAAATCATCATCTAAATGTTTGTGTGTTTCTTGTCTATTTACAAGCTTTTTACAAGCTCTTTCCTGATCTCCCCATGCTGATGTAAAATCGAGAGTGTGAAAGACACACAAGCAAACACTTTAAACAATACACAAATGCTCTCCGACTCACGTCAGTTTCTTGGAAGGCTCTGTCAAAGTGCCATTACATACTTTGTCATGTAATTGTTTACCAGTGTGACACTGAGTGTTGAGAGCAAGGATAGACCTGGTCTTACAAAGAAAGTTTAAAAAAAAGAAGAAATGGAATTACATGGTCAACCCTGATACTATACTATATATGACATCAAGATGACATCATACTGTGCTGCTCAATTCTTCCAGAATATTCCTAAACACAATCCAACTGTTTTCTTAAGGTGTTATCATAATCAGTCACATGAATGTTGCACACACAAGCCTTAATCTTCTATTTCATACTTTCCAGGTGTGTCACAAACGCTTCAGTAGCACCAGCAACTTGAAAACACACCTACGCCTCCACTCTGGGGAAAAGCCTTACCAGTGCAAGCTGTGTAGCACTAAGTTCACCCAGTACATCCACCTCAAACTGCACCGGCGCCTCCACAGCAGCCGCGACCGGCCCTACCGCTGCCAGCTCTGCGCCCAGGCCTTCTTCCACCGCTTCTCCCTCCGCATCCACCAGTGCAGCTGCTGCATGGCTAACTCCAATGCACCTGTCAACATACACATGAAACACATGGTGGAGCGGTTTGACGCCAGCCAAGAGGCTGACATGCTTACAGAGGCGGCATCGGCACTGCAGGTGGAGGAAGCGGTAGAGCACTGGTTGGCTCGTACCTTGGAAGGCGAGGGGAAGAAGGACCAGAAGGAGGCCACCATACTGCTGAAAGCTCTGACGGCAGCTATTAACGCACCAGCAATGCCCATGGCCCAATCAGCTATACCTACATCACCCCACAGCCCTCCACAGACCTATCAGGAGAGGGCCAGCGTTGTTCATCTCCACCAACAGCCAACAGTGAAGACAGAAGGACAGTGAGAAGAAAGAGGGGGAAATATAAAAAGGACATACAGCGTACCATCAACCAAGAAACAAAATGTCGCCAAATAAAACTCCCCTTATTGTCCATAAGGGCACTAAAGGGAATATAAACTTTTATAATCCAATGAGCACAGCAAACCAACCAAAAGAAGAGCATTCCAAAGACTGGGCAGGGGGTATTTAGTGATTGTACTTCCTCCCAAAACTCAGTTTAAAAAATGAAAATGGAGGAGGATGTTAAGCTGTGAAATATTTCAAACTATTTTCACTCAGGTAGAGAACTGTTGTTTTTTTGTGCTTTAACTTATTACTTTTTTTTGTTTTCGTTTGAGTCATGTATATTTATTTAGTTGCATCATCCATCCATCCATCTTCATCCGCTTATCCGGGGTCGGGTCGCGGGGGTAGCACCTCCAGCAGGGGACCCCAAACTTTACTTTCCCAAGCCACATTAACCAGCTCCGACTGGGGGATCCCGAGGCGTTCCCAGGCCAGGTTGGAGATATAATCCCTCCACCTAGTCCTGGGTCTCCCCCGAGGCCTCCTCCCAGCTGGACGTGCCTGGAACACCTCCCTAGGGAGGCGCCCAGGGGGCATCCTTACCAGATGCCCGAACCACCTCAACTGGCTCCTTTCGACGCGAAGGAGCAGCGGCTAGTTGCATCATAGTTAGCTTTTTTCTGTTAGTGTTTCTTTTTATTATGTGTTGACATTTCCAAGAAGATTTGATCTCTTAGGAAAACTACAAATTGACTCAGGAACAATAATGTGGTACAAACCTGTGAATGAATCTTCACTTGCTATATTGTGCTTTGTTTTACTTTGTATGACAGTGTGTTTGAACGTCTGGGTGCATGGGTACGAGTGGGTGCATATACCATAGGAATGACAGGGCACAGTGATGGCACAAACCACCTTCCTGCTCTTTAACTGTTTGCAACTATTTTTATTTATTTATGATAAAAAAAGGGAAAAATCTGTTTTGCTGAAACTGTGTGTTAATAAGCAATTGCCAAAATTACAATCAAAGAACTTGAATGTGTAGCACTGTTTTTGGATCATTATTCAACTAATTCTAACATTAAAAGGAAAAAAAAAAAGTTCAGAAAAAGCATTATTCACCTTTTCTTTCTTGGTTATTCAGCAATTTAGATATCAAAGTTTTAAAGACACACTGTGCTGACCAAAACCAAAAGAAACAAAACTACAGGTTCAAAGAGATAGCACAATCACAATGTAATGTGCATACAAGATCCTCTGAAAAATGGCTTTTATTCTTTCTTACTGTAACATCTGTACATTAAAACTGAGAAACTAAGAAGTTTTTTTACTGGATTCAAATGTTTCAGATATTTCTCCTTTTGTACAAAGCTTTAACTGTAAATGTTTTGGACAACAAAAACAAGCAACACAGGAGCACTATTTCCTTACATTGTTAATATTTTTCTCACTTAGCACTGAAATAAACATGCAACTAGATCTGTGTGCTTTTGGCTGTTATCCAAAACCAGCAGGCAGGTACTGATCTTGAAAATTATACTATTGAGTCAGTGACGTACTTCTTCATTTTTTTAGTGCTTTTTTCTTTTGTACAATATGTTTGTCTATGTAGTTTATTTTTGAAAACATGTTATGAGATGTTAAGAATTTATATGTGAGAGACTATTTTGATGATACTTTTATATTTACATGATGTAGCATATTAAAGATATTGTTTCTATACATCTAGTGTTTTGTGTGTTTTCATGCCCGTATAAGATTTGAGAAGTGGGAAAATGCTGGGAGGGCAGAAAAGGGTAACACTTTATAATAAGGGTAGATTCATTATCATGAATTCATGCATGACTTCATGCATAAACAAGCATGAATTCACTTATATGTACTACTTCATTAACTATCAGTACAAGGATTAAAAGTCACTCATGCATGACTTAATGCAGGGACATTATGTTAATTAATGCATCAATTAAGGTATTTCAATCATCATGATTTCTGATTTATTAATGATGTTCATGTCTTCATTGGTAAACCTGTACCTAAAGAAAAAAAAACTAACTGAATTGTAGTGTTGTAATCATGATTAACTAAACATTACTTAATTATTGTTACAAGGAAGGACAGAACGGACCCAAATGCAAAGTTCAAACGACAAAAAGGTTTTTTAAACAAAGTGGGGAAGAGGTGAGGGGAGGAGGACTCCAGGAACGGAGACACGAGGTCTAGGGAAGGTAGGCGAGGGATGAGAGGGCAGAGGTAGGATGGAGAGGGAACTGGGAGCAAGGGTAGGATGGCGAAAGCAGTCAATGGCGAAGGTACTCCGGGGAACTGTAACCGGGGAGCCGAGGGAGAGACACTGGGGCTGGGGAGCAGGGGAAGCGAGGAGAGGCAGGATACTCTCGGGAGCGCGGGGGGAGCCGTAGCCGAGGAGCCGAGGGAGAGACACTGGGGCTGGAGAGCAGAGATAGTGAAGAGGGGAAGACTGGAGCGGAGGCAGGGAGCCGGGAGAGGGGAACCGAACGGTGAAGCCAGCTGACTGGAGGCGGGAACGAGGTGTGGAGCTTGATTGTAGATGGCTGGCAGGTGTGCGTGGCGGGAGAGCGGTGATGGTGGAATGAGGAACAGGTGTGCGTGGTCAGTTGGCAGTAGCAGGCAGGAGCAGGGAAAACACAGGAGACACAGGGCGAGTCAGGACCGACAGAGACACAATAAAATAACTAGAAAACTGGAAACAAAAACCCAAACCACAACAATTATTTCATCATGTGTGTGGCCCCTCAAATAAAGTGCTGACCTGGTCCTTCTTTAACATTGTTAAATAGGATATTATTAATGGTGGCATAAAATAAATGTGTTGACTTCGGGTCATTTAAAATGACCTTTAAAATGTGCAGTCAAAGAGCAGTGGTGACAGGAAATCCTTTTCTTCTGGCAAGCTGCCAACTGCACTACACGTTTACCCTATTTCGCAATAAAGCAAAATGAAAATACCTGTGTCTAAACCAACTGCCGTTATTCGGTCATTCAGCCTAATGTAATCTGAGGTACATTCTGTTATCTTTGTGTAATGTAATCTAAATCTCTCCTCAGTTACATCATTATTAAACAATTTAAAGTGGCAGGTCAGATGTATCGACTGTATCCCATTATGTCTTTTACCCTTCACTCTAAACGTTAGCTTTGTCAGTTTGTTCCATTAGCTACCTAGCAATTTCACCTGGCAGTTAGTGTCAGTGTGAATATTTATTAACAACTAATCTCTACAATACTTAAGAACTTGTGGGTTGTGGGGTGGGGTGTGATATGTAACTAAACATGGAATTTGGAATTTCATCTTTATTTGAATTTTTTTATTAGTTTACACATAATCAAATACTACAGATTAATATACACATAATCAATAAAAGATGTGATGGAGAGACTTGCAGGGAGGTTTTTAACAATGCTGAAGTATTTTTTGTCTGACCAGCCAACATGACATCATGACTTTGCGTAAACATACACGCCACTTTCCTAAAGCCAAGTGGCGTGTTATCTGTACGCATTTTGCATTGGCACTAGCATATAACCTAGCAGAGTACACTCAACTGATGTAAATTAACAAAGGTCTAGTAAATAATTTTGAAAAGATCAAAACTGGACAAAACCAAATTAATTAGAAATGTCAGTTATTTAACATTGTTATTGGCAGTACTGTTGGCTGCCTGGTTAAGAGAACAGGGGCCTGTTTCAGAAAGCAGGTTTAGTGAAAACTCTGAGTTTGTTAACCCTGAGATGAGGGAAAGTCTGGGTTTTCTGTTTCATAAAGAGAGGTAACTTAACCTCAGAGTCAGTTACTATGGTCGCTGAGTCTGTGAACCTAACCTGGTCGGGAGCAGGTTTGACAAACATTGAGTTTCTCTCAGTCTTCTCCCTCTGACACAGCACTCTTTCATTTCCTCATTCATTCATTCATTCAGTCTGTATCAGGCGCATTTTAGTGCAGTTTGTTATCTGCATGAATACAAATACAGGGTTGGTTTATATAACTGCGTTTGGCAGACTATAAAACATTTTTTTTATGTCAAAACGTGGCATTTCCTTTTGTCGACGATCCCGTTGATGAAGAAGCTGTATTACTTGGAAGCCAGCTGACTAGAGGCGGGAACGAGGTGTGGAGCTTGATTGTAGATGGCTGGCAGGTGTGCGTGGCGGGAGAGCGGTGATGGTGGAATGAGGAACAGGTGTGCGTGGTCAGCTGGCAGTAGCAGGCAGGAGGAGAGAAAACACAGGAGACACAGGGCGAGTCAGGACCGACAGAGACACAATAAAATAACTAGAAAACTGGAAACAAAAACCCAAACCACAACAATTATTTCATCATGTGTGTGGCCCCTCAAATAAAGTGCTGACCTGGTCCTTCTTTAACATTGTTAAATAGGATATGATTAATGGTGGCATAAAATAAATGTGTTGACTTCGGGTCACATTGACCCATTTTAAATTTTTGTTTTATATCAGAAAATATGGGACGTAGAAATAAGCGCTGAAAAAGTGTAGAAGAAAAATTTAACGTATTTAATACATAATATAATTAAAACGTTGGAAAAAGCAAAAACAAACTGTAAAAAAGGCGTCAAAAACGTCAAAAAATGTGTTTTTTTCAAGGTTGAAAGGAAGACAACACAAGGGTTAAGAATTGAAGGAGTGGGTTGGCAAAATGATAGTGATAGTAATGATAGCATTTTTATGGTTGCTTTATTCACAACGACATAAGGCACTTGAACAGTAATGCCTGAGAACAATGCTCACACAAGTAGGATATTTATGAATTTTACTTTTTACTAACTTCTAAGTGTCTGTACACCTGAAATTTCTCGATGAAGTCCAAAATTATGATTTCATTTGCATTTGTTTTTTGATTGAATTTGATGCCTAGACAGAAGAGTTGACTTTATTTGAGGGTTCACAAAGATGATTGCTGCATAAGCCACCATTAATCATATCTTATTTATGTATTAATGTTTAACATTATGGACCCGGTCAGCTCTTTATTTGCAGGGCCATGAACATGATGAAATAATGAAGAAGTACTGTACTGTTAATCATTAATACAACACTACAATTCAGTTTCTTCAGCCTTTAGTCATTTTAACTACTGATTTACCAATGAAGAAGACATGAACATCATTAATAAATCAGAAATCATGATTGAAATACCTTAATTGATGCATTAATTTACATATTGTTCCTGCATTAAGTCAGGCATGAGATACTATTAATCCTTGTACATTAATGATAGTTCATAAAGTAGTACTACATGAATGAATTCATTCTTTTTTGAATCCATCCATCCATCTTCATCCGCTTATCCGGGGTCGGGTCGCGGGGGTAGCAGCTCAGCAGGGGACCCCAAACTTCCCTTTCCCGGGCCACATTAACCAGCTCCGACTGGGGGATCCCGAGGCGTTCCCAGGCCAGGTTAGAGATATAATCCCTCCACCTAGTCCTGGGTCTCCCCCGAGGCCTCCTCCCAGCTGGGACGTGCCTGGAACACCTCCCTAGGGAGCGCCCAGGGGGCATCCTTACCAGATGCCCGAACCACCTCAACTGGCTCCTTTCGGCGCAAAGGAGCAGCGGCTCTACTCCGAGCTCCTCACGGATAACTGAGCTTCTCACCCTATCTCTAAGGGAGACGCCAGCTACCCTCCTGAGGAAAACCCATTTCGGCCGCTTGTACCCTGGATCTTGTTCTTTCGGTCATGACCCAGCCTTCATGACCATAGGTGAGGGTAGGAACAAAAACTGACCGGTAGATTGAGAGCTTTGCCTTCTGGCTCAGCTCTCTTTTACGTCTAACGGTGCGATAAATTGAATGTAATACCGCACCTGCTGTGCCGATTCTCCGACCAATCTCCCGCTCCATTGTCCCCTCACTCGCGAACAAGACCCCAAGGTACTTGAACTCCTTCACTTGGGGTAAGGACTCATTCCCTACCTGGAGAAGGCACTCCATCGGTTTCCTGCTGAGAACCATGGCCTCCGATTTAGAGGTGCTGATCCTCATCCCAGCCGCTTCACACTCGGCTGCGAACCGATCCAGTGAGTGCTGAAGGTCACAGGCCGATGATGCCATCAGGACCACATCATCTGCAAAAAGCAGCGATGAGATCCCCAGCCCACCGAACTGCAACCCCTCTCCACCCCGACTACGCCTCGATATCCTGTCCATAAATACTACAAACAGGATTGGTGACAAAGCGCAGCCCTGGCGGAGGCCAACTCTCACCTGAAAGCTGAGTCCGACTTACTGCCGAGAACCCGGACACAGCTCTCGCTTTGGTCGTACAGAGATTGGATGGCCCTGAGAAGGGACCCCCTCACCCTGTACTCCCGCAGCACCTCCCACAGTATCTCCCGGGGCACCCGGTCATACGCCTTCTCCAGATCCACAAAACACATGTAGACTGGTTGGGCATACTCCCAGGCTCCCTCCAGGATCCTTGCGAGTAAAGATCTGGTCCGTTGTTCCCACGACCAGGGACGGAATCCGCATTGTTCCTCTTCAACCTGAGATTCGACTATCGACCGAACCCTCCTTTCCAGCACCTTGGAGTAGACTTTACCGGGAGGCTGAGAAGTGTGATACCCCTGTAATTGGCACACACCCTCTGGTCCCCCCTTTTTTAAAAGGGGAACCACCACCCGGTCTGCCACTCCTTAGGCACCGTCCCAGACTTCCACGCAATGTTGAAGAGGCGTGTCAACCAAGACAACCCCTCCACACCCAGAGCTTTAAGCATTTCTGGGACGGATCTCATCAATTCCTGGGGCTTTGCCACTGTGGAGTTGTTTAACTACCTCAGCAACCTCCACCAGGGAAATTGATGCCAATCCCCCCCTCATCCTCCAGCTCTGCCTCTACCATAGAGGGCGTATTAGTCGGGTTAGGAGTTCCTCAAAGTGCTCCTTCCACCGCCCTATTACCTCCTCAGTTGAGGTCAACAGCGTCCCATCCTTACTGTACACAGCTTGGATGGTTCCCCTTCCCCCCTCCTGAGGTGGCGAACGGTTTTCCAGAAGCACCTTGGTGCCGACCGAAAGAGTCCTTCTCCATGTCTTCTCCGAACTTCTCCCACACACGCTGCTTTGCCTCTTTCACGGCAGAGGCTGCAGCCCTTCGAGCCCTTCGGTACCTTGCAACTGCCTCCGGAGTCGTCTGGGATAACATATCCCGGAAAGACTCCTTCTTCAGTCGGACGGCTTCCTGACCACCGGTGTCCACCACGGTGTTCGTGGGTTACCGCCCCTTGAGGCACCTAAGACCCTAAGACCACAGCTCCTCACCGCAGCTTCAGCAATGGAAACTTTGAACATCGTCCACTCAGGTTCAATGCCCCCCAGCCTCCACAGGGATGCACGAAAAGCTCCGCCCGGAGGTGTGAGTTGAAAGTCTGTCGGACAGGGGCCTCCTCCAGACGTTCCCAATTTACCCGCACTACCCGTTTGGGCTTACCAGGTCTGTCCAGAGTCTTCCCCCACCCCTGACCCAACTCACCACCAGATGGTGATCGGTTGACAGCTCCGCCCCTCTCTTCACCCGAGTGTCCAAAACATATGGCCTCAGATCAGATGAAACGATTATAAAATCGATCATTGACCTTTGGCCTAGGGTGCTCTGGTACCAAGTACACTTATGAGCATCCCTATGTTCGAACATGGTGTTCGTTATAGACAATCCATGACTAGCACAGAAGTCCAACAACAAACAACCACTCTGGTTTAGATCAGGGAGGCCGTTCCTCCCAATCACGCCTCTCCATGTGTCTCCATCATTACCCACGTGCGCGTTGAAGTCCCCCCCCCCAGCAGAACTATGGAGTCCCCGACTGGAGCCCCATGCAGGACTCCACTCAAGGTCTCCAAGAAGGCCGAATACTCTGAACTCTTGTTTGGTGCATATGCACAAACAACAGTCAGAGTTTTCCCCCACAACCCGCAGGCGTAGGGAGGCGACCCTCTCGTCCACCGGGTTAAACTCCAACGTTTTGAATGCATTAAGTAATTCATGATACTTCATGTACATTTATTATGAAGTGTTACCCAGAAAGGTAATTATTTCTAAGAATAAATTATTCTAAATTATTTCTGGCAGTGACGATTGACTTTCTAAGAGTCATCTGATAAGCAATAGCACACTGTATATTTACTAATCACCTTCTTAAGGCAGCTGCTAACTATGGTTCCCTCCAGGTCTCCAAATTAAACAACAAAATACATTGTTTGTCCATGCTCTACAGAAAGACACATAGAAGCATTTTCTGATCTGATGCCCCTATCAGCAGGACGTCTTTTAAAAACTGTTACAAATCACTTGAAAAATAAATGTTTAATGATATGACAACGCAATGGGTAAGTGTTGGTTAGGTTTAGGCACAAAAAAGACTTTAGGTTAGGTTAAGGGGGGAATTCTGGTTTAGGTTAAATCATGTACTTTATTGGGCACCTGGGTAGCTCACCTGGTAGAGCGCATACCCATATATAGAGGTTTACTCCTCGATGCAGCGGCCGTGGGTTCGCCTCTGAGCTGTGGCCTTTTTGCTGCATGTCATTTCCCCCTCTCTCTCCCCTTTCATGTCTTCAGCTGTCCTATAAAAATAAAGGCCTAAAATGGCCAAAAAATAATCTTAAAAAAAAAAAAAAAAAAAATCATGTACTTTGTTAAGGTTAGGAGACCTTCGTTGTCATGGTTCAACACAATAAAAAATTGTGGTTAAAGTTAAAAGGACAGGTTGCGAAAGATTTGTCTTCATCGTCTTTTTATCCTTAAATCTGGTCAGTTGATATGAGACCATTACTGATGTATCATATCAAAGTAGCCAGAAATGCTGATGCATGATTGCACTGGGCCTGTGTATTGTGTGTGTAGGCGGAAACACAATGCATACATACGCCCTTTTAACATCCTACCCCTCTCTTGCTGGTAATACACTCTAGGAAGTCCCACTCTGCATTCCCCTGATTGGTTCACTTCTCAGGCTCTAGTCTTTCCTAGAAAATACAGGAAATGAAACAAGTCAGTCATTATTGAAACTCTGACAAAAAAACTGCTTAGATCATGATTTTTATGTTACAAAATCACTGTGTGACAACAGATACTTCTGTTTTATAAAAGCAGGTGTTAATTTGTATCACCTGTTTTGATTATTTAACACTTGTGTGTTAGCTTCAGGTTTCAGTTTGATTATAGAACATTAATTTGAAGAACTGCTCTGAGGTCAGCAATCTTATTTGATCAAAGTCACTGATTACCTTTTTTTCAGACATGATGTTTGTAGATTTGAAACCCTAATCTTTTTTTCTGCTTTTCTCAAAACTAAAACAGTGTGATGTATTTACGGGCACAGCAGGCATACCAAAACGAACATGAAACCCCAAAATAGGATTCAAACTTAATCACTGTTGTTCCATGGCAGTGAGACACACTTTCAATCTACAAAATAAGTAGCAAAGTTACTGTAAACATGGTTTGCTCTTTACAGTAATTCTCTCACAGTCTCCCTCTTTCTCTGTCTTAACCACTTTCTTTTTCTTTTTGCTGTCGACTCCTCATTCTATTCTATTTCGTCTTGTGATCTCTGCTGCGGGGGAGAATCCCACAGCAAAGATCACAAACACCTACACACCACTGACCAGAATAAAGGCACCTCAGACCTTTAAAATGTGCAGTCAAAGAGCAGTGGTGACAGGAAATCCTTTTGTTCTGGCAAGCTGCCAACTGCACTACACGTTTACCCTGTTTTGCAATAAAGCAAAATGAAAATACCTGTGTCTAAACCAACTGCCGTTATTCGGTCATTCAGCCTAATGTAATCTGAGGTACATTCTGTTATCTTTGTGTAATGTAATCTAAATCTCCTCAGTTACATCATTATTAAACAATTTAAAGTGGCAGGTCAGATGTATCGACTGTATCCCATTATGTCTTTTACCCTTCACTCTAAACGTTAGCTTTGTCAGTTTGTTCCATTAGCTACCTAGCAATTTCACCTGGCAGTTAGTGTCAGTGTGAATATTTATTAACAACTAATCTCTACAATACTTAAGAACTTGTGGGTTGTGGGGTGGGGTGTGATATGTAACTAAACATGAAATTTGGAATTTCATCTTTATTTGAATTTTTTTATTAGTTTACACATAATCAAATACTACAGATTAATATACACATAATCAATAAAAGATGTGATGGAGAGACTTGCAGGGAGGTTTTTAGCAATGCTGAGGTATTTTTTGTCTGACCAGCCAACATGACATCATGACTTTGCGTAAACATACACGCCACTTTCCTAAAGCCAAGTGGCGTGTTATCTGTACGCATTTTGCATTGGCACTAGCATATAACCTAGCAGAGTACACTCAACTGATGTAAATTAACAAAGGTCTAGTAAATAATTTTGAAAAGATCAAAACTGGACAAAACCAAATTAATTAGAAATGTCAGTTATTTAACATTGTCGTTGGCAGTACTGTTGGCTGCCTGGTTAAGAGAACAGGGGCCTGTTTCAGAAAGCAGGTTTAGTGAAAACTCTGAGTTTGTTAACCCTGAGATGAGGGAAAGTCTGGGTTTTCTGTTTCATAAAGAGAGGTAACTTAACCTCAGAGTCAGTTACTATGGTCGCTGAGTCTGTGAACCTAACCTGGTCGGGAGCAGGTTTGACAAACATTGAGTTTCTCTCAGTCTTCTCCCTCTGACACAGCACTCTTTCATTTCCTCATTCATTCATTCATTCATTCAGTCTGTATCAGGCGCATTTTAGTGCAGTTTGTTATCTGCATGAATACAAATACAGGGTTGGTTTATATAACTGCGTTTGGCAGACTATAAAACTTTTTTTTATGTCAAAACGTGGCATTTCCTTTCGTCGACGATCCCGTTGATGAAGAAGCTGTATTACTTGGCAGGGTGTTACACGTGTCGGGAGATGATATTGAGGCCCCCACTATAGATGTATTTTCATTTCCAGATACTAGCCTACTTGCTTTTTTAACGAAACATATGTTCAAATTCGCTGTATGTGCGCATGAATATTTCCGCCGACCCGTTTGTTTATGGTTGTTACCCTGGTGAATCGTAGTATCATGGCTCCATTCATGCTGCCTTTTTATTGTGGTGGTGCATGCGAACCTAGTCTGAGTTGATTGAACCAACTCAAATCAGCTGTTCTGAAACCGAAAACTCAGAGTTTCTCATCTCAGGATAAATCAACTCAGACATCAGGGTTAGACTCAGAGTTTGTTAAACCTCCTTCCTGAAACGGGCCCCTGGACTCATGTGAAGCAAACATCCTGTTTATAATTTCTTCCTCTTATTCTTCGAAAATAGACACCCTAGTTCCTCTCTGCCGTGGCCAGACGAATAGCGGACTCAATTCATGCAGCCCACAGGACATCCCTTAGCTTGCCACAAGGGTGGGTTAAAAAAAAAAGAAACACACCAAAAAAGAAAAGCAAACACTGGTGCACATATAACAGTCAAACTATAAAATAATCCACTCCCCCCACCCCAAAAGGAAAAAAACAAAACTGGGTAATGACATTATATAATCATACACAGCTTGGCATCACATGGTTAAGGAGCTATCGATAGTTAGGGATATATCACCTTCAAGTTTCCAGAGTTTCCTCAACTTCACAGTTCTCCAAGAATGAAAGAAAGGGATTCCAGATCTCTTTGAATTCAGCAGATTTTTTTCATTGTGTATGTTAACCTTTCAAGGACAAGGCATGCTGATAGTTCTTTCAGCCAGCGACCAACAGAAGGGCTCTTGACATCTTTCCAACAGAGAGAAATCAAGTGTCTAGCTTGTACTAAACATAAGTCTGTTATTTTCCTCTCTTTGCTGTTTAACATACAGTCCTTGGGATACAAATTAAGAATGCTAAGTGCAGGATTGTCAGGTACTGGATTTAAGGTCATCTGAGAAATACATTTTATAACTTAATTCCAGAACTTTCGTATCTCAGGGCAGTCCCACAGGCAATGAAATAAAGTGCCCTTTTCAACATTGCATTTAACACAGATATCCGGAATATTTGGATTCATCTTATTCAGTCTTTCCGGAGTAACATCAGTTCTCATAATCCAATTATATTGAATCAGTTTGAGATCGGTCTTTATTGTTAGTTGTGCTCTAGAGCACACCTCTCTCCAGTCCTCCGAGATATCTTTTTGTAAGTCATTTATCCATTGAGTTTTCTTATGCTCAGTAGTGTCTTTATGGTTTTTCACCAGAATGTTATAGAGTAAGGATATCTGTCCCTTGCCAGTACAATTATTCACTGCTAGGTTTTCTAACATGGACAAGTGGGGTTGCATATAGGAGTGTGTCTGTGCTTAAACAAAGCTCCTTAACTGTAAATATTTAAATAAGTGTGTCCGAGGTATATCATATTAATTTCCAAGTTCCTCAAATGAAGCTAGTTTGCTTTCCTTATATATATCCAAAACTTTACAGATGCCCTTTGTTGCCCACATTTTAAAACCTTGGTCTTTTTTTCCAGGAGAGAAGTTATCATTCCCCCATATTAGTGAAAAGCCTGAAAACAAAAGTAGATTCACCAAGAAATGACTGTACATTGTGCCAGACATTCATTGTGTTTCTCACAAAATGAGTTATCAGTGAGCCGCTTCAGTTTTTTGACAGATGCAGAGTATAAATAAGTGTCAAGTCGCTGGCCTTTAGTGCAGATACTTTCAATTTGCACCCATGGTAAGTAAGGTTCAGGCAAAAACAAGTACATTGCAGCTCTAATTTGAGCAGCCCAAAAGTACCATTGTAAATTGGGTAATTGTAACCCTCCTCTCTCTCTCATAAGGCAGGTAAAGAAGTGACAGTCTCAACCTTGACCTCCTGTTATTCCAAATAAACTTAGTAAATAGTTGCTTCATTTTGGAGAACAACTGTGGCGGCGGAGGTAAAGGAATGGATTGAAATAGGTATAAAAACTTTGGTAGTATATTCATCTTGATTATATTTATACACCCTAATAGGGAGATTGGCATTGATTACCAGCTATTCATGGATTCAGTTACTGTAGAGATCATAGGATCATAGTTACAGGATACTAAATCTTTAATGGTTGGGGTAATGGTGATACCAAGATATTTAAATCCATTTACCGCATTATTGAAAGGGTGGTTTATCACCGAATTTATTCGCTCCCGCTTATTCAAGAACATTCGAGGATTTTGTTTTGTTTACTGTAAAGCCTGAAAATTTCCCAAATGTGTCAATTAAATTAGTCAGATTAAGAATTGAGTTACTTAGGTCTGTTAGAAGTAAAAGGGTGTCATCGGCATACATTACAATGCAATGTTCGGTGTCCGATACTTTTATACCTGAAATTGAAGGGTGCGATCTCACCACAATTGCAAGTGGTTCCATTACCAAAACAATTTTTTTTGAAGCAGACCAGGATAAGATGAGTTGAATAAAGGTGAGTATTTAGAGACTTAAATGTGGAAGCAGGAGAATCCAGGTGACGGAGCAGGCAGTGGAGGTGAGTAGGTGGGAGGGAATGAGCAGATCCAATATTGTTTTTGAAGCAAGAGACGACCAGGCAGAGGTGGAGTGAATATCCCGGGAGAGTAACTGCAGACAGAGGAAAGGAAGGTAAGTTCACAGCAAGCAAAAATAACAGAACAGCAAAACTAACTCTTAGTAAACTGATGCTGATACGCAGGCACAACATACTGTTCATGGCTAACGATCCGGCAGGGAATGGATGTCAGGTCAGAAGTTAGCTTATGAAGTGAAGAGGGGATGATCAAGACCAGGTGTGCAGATAGCTGATGAGATGCAGGTGTGGGTAATTGAGAGAACTCCCGCCTTGCTTCGTCGCCAGGCAACCAGACAGGGTGCATTCAGGAAACTCAGGAAAACTGACTCCAGGACAGAATACAGGCAACTCAGGCAGAAAACGGACTCAGGAAGCGGGATTCATGACACAAATAGCATTGGCGAGAGAGGGCACCCCTGACGAGTACCTCTTGTGAGTTTGAAAGGAGATGATATTATATAGTTGGTGGAGACCTCTGCCATTGGGTCAGTATAAAGTGTCTCAATCCATTTTCAAAAGTAGTTACCAAAGCCAAAGGGAGATAACACATCAAAACTGTGAATCATTTTCAAGTAACTGTGAAAACATGTTCTTTCCAAACTTTCCAAAAGTTCATCATGAGGTCACTGGAAAAGGAATGTAAACTTTAGCATGCACCAATATTGCCCATCTAGTGTATTCATCACATGAAGTTGTCTTGAGTACAAATTACAGCACCAATTAATTTTTCCAGAAAAGTCATGATGTGTCTCAGATTGCATCATGCATCTAATTATCTTGAGAAATCATCTTGAAATTCAATGGATCTGGCTTCCAGTTTCTCTGGGGAAAATGTACACTTGGAGTCATTAGTAGATCCCTTACAGGCATCAGCATCAGCTTAACAGTACAATGCCATATCCAGCTGAAGTCATTTACTTATAATATTCCAAGTGCCTTCCAGGCAAAGTACACCTCTACAGAGAACTTCAAGTCTTACAATGCAGAAAAATGCCACTGGACTGGACGGAAATTTCAAAAGGAGAAAATACTGGCATTAGCATTGTTGTCAGAAAAGATAGTATTTCAACTGGGGTTTGGGGTTATTTTTGGATTTATTACAGTAAATATATTACATATTGGACCTTTAATTAACATATTGTACCTTTAAAAGTCTTTAACCATGATTCTGTACTGTTATTGTGGCTCAGCCTATTTGCAACAAAATCAAGTCAGAAGTTGCATCATGCAGTACACCATACCTTTTTTGGACATAAATCAGATCCTTACATTCTGAGATTTCATTATGCAATGCTGTCATCCATTACTGTAATGTCTTTGATACATTTTGAAATAGAACAAATTGTACAGAAAACATTATGTGTCATCTCTATCAGCCACTTACAGTATCAGTAACCGTCAGTAATTCTGCTCATGTATTTATGGTCTAGTTCTCCATCAATGGAAAAAAAAAAATAATGTATCACAGGTTCATTTAGAAAAATACTTTCCAGTCTTACAACTCTGCCACCCAAAAGTTTCACTCAAGAGATTTCTGTACATTTCCTACATTTTCACATTTTTTTCTTCAATTATGCCAACACCCATCTATCCATTTCATATTTATTTGTTATAAGTGTTTTGAGCATGAGGTAGCGTTGAATGCCCTGCATTGTGCTGTATGTCATAAGTATTTGTATTAAAAATAGAACTGAGCAAACTTTGGCTACTGCACTATATTCAGAAAACTATATAAAAATTTAAGAGTTAAGCATTTATAACATATTTCAAAAGAGGAGGGACGTTTAAACGAAAGTAAAAGTAATTACTAGGCATTTTAGGCCTTTATTTTCGACAGGACAGATTAGACTTGAAAGGGGAGAGATGGGGGAATGACATGCAGCAAAGGGCCACTGGTTGGAGTACAACCCGCGGTCGCTGCATCAAGGACTAAACCTCTTTATATGGGTGCACGCTCTACCAGGTGAGCTACCCAGGCGCCTGTAATTATACTACTTACAACGTACAAATATAAAATTACATTGGATAATTATAGTGGAGTAAAATAATTGTGACAAAGTGGGTGATTCACGCACTACTTGTCCATTGGTGCTTGTACCTTTTTCCATATTTTACACATTGCTCTAGTTATTTTATATGGTATTCATATGGTATTAATTTCACACACAACCACTGTTTAGTAGTGATGTTAAGTTCTCTGCCAAGTCTTTGAAGCACGTCGAGAAATCTCGAAAGTTGTCCATGAAGCGCGTATCGAAGCTTGTATCATTTTAGACAAATGACGTTATTGATGACATCCAAAGCTTTGCTGCCCGTCCATACCACGTGACGTGGTTCGAGATTCGAACCACGTCACGTGGTATGGACGGACACATCCATGATCTACACAAGCACATTCACTACCCTCTGCCCAGTTAAACCACTTAAACTTTCAAGTTTTAGAATAGCCTACTAATATTGCCCCTCCTATTATATTATGACCAAAAGGATCAATTTAAACACCTTTGATAGCCGCATTCCTCTCAAGGAAATCTGTTTATAATACAGTTATGTATACAGAAGCTGTCTCTGATACAGTGTATCACAGCTCACTAGATCATCTGTAATATATCTGCATATTTTACACCATCAGGAGGTATTGTGGGCAAATGAAGCCTCGAGAAATGAACCCTTTTGCAAACCAATTGGCTGGAAAGCTTCAATGCTTCATGAGGCTTCATCTCGCCATCACTACTGTTTAGTTTCAGTTAGATTTATTAAGTCGCAGGTTTATTATACAGTTAATTATTTATTTATTCATAGTCACCTTTTTGTTTGGTCATGGGGGTTTTCTGTGTTTGTTTAATGCATTTGAAGGAGTAATTGATAGAAGTTACGTCCCTCATAAGGTTTTCTTTATTATGTAAAATAAGTGCAAACTGTGTCTAGCTTTGTCCAGATTTTGGTCAAGTTAGAAATGTTTGGTAGACTCACCGCTGGAAGATAGTGGTGCAGTCCAGGGCTGATTGAGAGCCCTATAAAAGCAGTGGCCTTTTACTGTAATACAAACACAGGCTCAGGAAAGATTTGAGTGTTGAGGTGTACAAAGAGAAGGTGAGAGCCGTGCTGATACAAACGTGCTGTATTGACAATTTGGTAAAGCCTAAAGATGAGAAGTTGTGCTTCCACAAAAGCATGCTTTGTCTCATTTTGTCAAGTAGATTTTGTTGTTTTGGCTCCAGTTTCTTTTGATATTTTCTTTTTTGATTTATACTTGTTTGGCACCCTGCAAATAAACCTGTGCTGTTTTTTAAGAAATCTGCCTGCCTATCTTTGACGCTCTGGCTATGCTTCATGACAAGTAAATTTTTATCAAATGGAAAATTTCCAATTAACACAGTACGTAGTTCACCTAGCAATAAATCAAGTAAATAAGCAGGTGACACAGAAGCAGTGTGTTTGCCTGTAGCCAAGACTTCTTGTGCAGTTGCCCTCTTACTTGGAAGAGACGTACGTGTGTGTGTGTGTGTGTGTGTGTGTGTGTGTGTGTGTGTGTGTGTGTGTGTGTGTGTGTGTGTGTGTGTGTGTGTGTGTCAATGTTCACTTGCAGTTTTGTTACTGACAGCCAGTGACAAGACACCAAACATGATTAGTCTTTTTCTTCAGTGGTGCATGCCTTTATTTGTATATCATCAGGGCTCAGGGTGTGAGGGGCAGTGAGTAATAGCACAAGAGTTGTGACACTGTAGAAGTCAGCTAAATGGGTCTAAAGGTTTAAGATATAAAGATAATAAATGTTTGTTTATATCGCCATATTTAGTCAGTTCACTTTTGTAAAGAGGCTATAAACAATATTGATCAGTTCTCTTCTGTGAATGCTTGAGAGTTGTTTTGAAAAGTAACCCTAGTGCTGATAAACTAGGACTTTTATTGCAAACAATTTTATAACAAAAATTGTATTTAAAGAATGTGACACCTAGTCCTAGAATATGAGAGGTCTATCACTATTAAAACATATTATGCTTGGCTACTGTGAAAGTAAAACAATACCAGGCAACTTTAGTATTTCGGTATTTTTTCCATTCAGGAATAGAGTGAATGTACAAGGCAAAGTGGGCAACTTCCCCAGGGCTAAAAAATCTCAGCGTTCACTGTATTTTAATGATTCTTTGGTAAATGGATTAATTGTTATTTTGCTACAATAATATTGGATCATGCACCACTGTAACGCTGTCACAATAATGACATTAAAAGCAACAGTTTCAAATGTATTCATCCAGTCTGATTAGAAGATTGATACCACTCTTCAGATACCAGTGGTATCAATCTTCTCATCTATTTCTCCACCAGAGTGCAAAAAAACTGCATTTCCCAAAATGTTCCACTTTTACTATAGGATGGGTTCTGCTTTATTACCTGATCTTGAGGCCTTCTGTCAAAATATTTATCTATACAGGTGCTGGTCATATAATTAGAATATCATGAAAAAGTTGATTTATTTTAGTAATTCCATTCAAAAAGTGAAACTTGTATAATGTATACATACATTCCACACAGACTGATATATTTCAAGTGTTTATTTCTTTTAATTGTGATGATTATAACTGACAACTGATGAAAACCCCAAATTCAGTATCTCAGAAAATTTGAATATTGTGACAAGGTTCAATATTGAAGACACCTGGTGCTACACTCTAATCAGCTAATTAACTCAAAACACCTGCAAAGGCCTTTAAATGGTCTCTCAGTCTAGTTCTGGAGGCTACACAATCATGGGGAAGACTGATAGCTGTCCAAAAGATGACCATTGACACCTTGCACAAGGAGGGCAAGACACAAAAGGTCATTGCTAAAGAGGCTGGCTGTTCACAGAGCTCTGTGTCCAAGCACATTAATACAGAGGCGAAGGGAAGGAAAAGATGTGATAGAAAAAAGTGTACAAGCAATAGGGATAATAACCGCACCCTGGAGAGGATTGTGAAACAAAACCCATTCAAAAATGTGGGGGAGAGTCACAAAGAGTGGACTGCAGCTGGAGTCAGTGCTTCAAGAACCACCACGCACAGACGTATCAAGACATGGGTTTCAGCTGTCGCATTCCTTGTGTCAAGCCACTCTTGAACAAGACACCGCGTCAGAAGCGTCTCGCCTGGGCTAAAGACAAAAAGGACTGGACTGCTGCTGAGTGGTCCAAAGTTATGTTCTCTGATGAAAGTAAATTTTGCATTTCCTTTGGAAATCAAGGTCCCAGAGTCTGGAGGAAGAGAGGAGAGGCACAGAATCCACGTTGCTTGAAGTCCAGTGTAACGTTTCCACAGTCAGTGATGGTTTGGGGTGCCATGTCATCTGCTGGTGTTGGTCCACTGTGTTTTCTGAGGTCCAGGGTCAACGCAGCCGTCTACCAGGAAGTTTTAGAGCACTTCATGCTTCCTGCTGCTGACCAACTTTATGGAGATGCAGATTTCATTTTCCAACAGGACTTGGCACCTGCACACAGTGCCAAAGCCACCAGTACCTGGTTTAAGGACCATGGTATCCCTGTTCTTAATTGGCCAGCAAACTCGCCTGACCTTAACCCTATAGAAAATCTATAGGGTGTTGTGAAGAGGATGATGCGACGCGCCAGACCCAACAATGCAGAAGAGCTGAAGGCCACTATCGGAGCAACCTGGGCTCTCATAACACCTGAGCAGTGCCACAGACTGATCGACTCCATGCCACGCTGCATTGCTGCAGTAATTCAGGCAAAAGGAGCCCCAACTAAGTATTGAGTGCTGTACATGCTCATACTTTTCATGTTCATACTTTTCAGTTGGCCAACATTTCTAAAAATCCTTTTTTGTATTGGTCTTAAGTAATATTCTAATTTTCGGAGATACTGAATTTGGGATTTTCATTAGTTGTCAGTTATAATCATCACAATTAAAAGAAATTAACATTTGAAATATATCACTGTGTGATGAATGAATATAATATACAAATTTCACTTTTTTAATGGAATTACTGAAATAAATCAACTTTTTCATGATATTCTAATTATATGACCAGCACCTGTATACATAACTGAGCGCTGTGTAAAATAAAATAAAATAGGACTTTAGAGGTTCACATTCTGTGTCCCTGCAAGTTGCTGCAGGGAAATACCAGCACAATGAGTGATATGATTTCCCTTTAACTACCCTCCACATAAAAATGAGATTATGTAAGATTGTGTTTTCAGTCTCTTATCTCACATTACCTCCTCATGATTAGCAGTGCAACCAATATGGGTGACTACTGTTATAGGGTAGCACTACAAGGCAACTTTAGTGTTTGATTATCAAAATTATACCTTTAACATTATCGTGTATTTCATGACTTAAAACAAATTCATGAGACTATATATTGATCTGAGAGTTAAAGAATTGAGTGTTTTAAGTAACCTACTGCAAATGTTGAATATAATTTCTATAATTCACTGAGAGGGAAAAAGCTCAGTTTTTAATTGTATTATTTAATTGACCATTTATTGCCTTAATCAGTTCATATTCATGTCCTTTTCAAACACGTAGCACACACTGGAACTGACTTTAATGACTTTGATTGGATTGAGAAAGCTAGTAGCGCCATCGTGAGGTAGAGTAAGCCATATGCATGCAAACATGTGCACAGGTTGCCCCAGTACCAGTGTTGGGGAAGTTACTTTAAGTTGACTTAGTTACCTCCTATGGAAAGTAACTTTTTACTTTACTCGTTACTTTTACGTTACTTTTAAAAGCAGGCGTCTCTGGCAGAGACTAAAGTTAATTATACAAAAACTATCTTTGACCATAAAGCCAATCCATGGTTTATCAGTGAAGTGTCTGGACTACACTGCAGACTGGATCCTCTACTCACAGAGTGACTGATTCATTATGAACGAGTCCAGCGCGTTAGCTTTTTCTGCTTGCCATAATTGCTCTGCTACCAGCCTCTGTCACGCCCCATGTGGAGCTTGTGAGCGCGCAGCTGAGAATGCAGCGTCGCTGTCAAATCTGTCCCTGGGAAAAGTAACGTTGCGCCGAATTGAAAAATGAACTACGTTTCGTTACCAAATTTTCAGTAGTAGCGCGTTACACTACTTTTTACCCGAAAAAAGTAGTTACGTCACTGTACACCTTACACCCAACACTGCCCAGTACCATATTGGTGCCCTTTCAGCAGATCTCTGATCAGGTTGCAAACTGCATAGAGACCACAAGATGTCGCCATTCAACCACTGTGATTGCACACTGTGGAGGTATAATGAGGAGATATTTCATAATTGTTGTCTATATAATATCTAATGTGAAAATTGTTTTGTGTAAATGCCCATCAATCAACCATATCTATCTGATTCCTTATTGTTATAGGCCTAATTATTATTATTATTATTATTATTATTATTATTATTATTATTATTATTAGGTACAAAAGCTAAACATTTTAAATAATTATCTGTGATCCTGAACTTTTCCCATTTGTGTCATAGCAAGTGCTGCTAGTTATCTCCTATCATCAGACATACAGATTTTAAATATTATTGATAACATCTTCGAATATATTTTTTAAACATGACTTAATAAGATTTTGACAGGGGGATAAACCGATAATGCCAGGCTCTCTTTTCCGTGGTATGTTTAGTTCTCCAAGCTTTATCAAGATGGAGACAGACATTCCATATCTGTTCAAGTTCAAGTTCCACTTTATTTATCCTTAGAAAAGGAAATTTAGTGTGCAGCAGGATGTCTAATACACTACACAGATTTAAAAAAGCACCACCAGATGCCAACAGCATTGTAAACGCAACACAGGACACACATAACACATCAACACATCAATGGAGACACTCCTTCCCCAAAAACCAATGACAGAATCCAATTGGACAGTACACAGGTAAATCTGTCATAATGACATGGACAATTGCTAATTCTGTGTGGAAAGTGGAAACTAGGGATATTATTCACATATTAGGCAGACTACCAATAAAAAACGTGCGCATAATTTCAAGCAACTTGGAGAAAATGAAATGTTTTCGAATCATTTTAATCGCATAATATATGGTTGTGTGTAGCAAGATTCACCGGAAAGCAGTATCATTGGGAGGCTGTGTGGGATAGGTGTTGCTCATCGGGGGCGTGTCGTCGCCACACCTGAGCTCTGCATATTGCTCAGAAAATGAAGCAGCAGCAGCTGTCATCTGTCAACAAGTGGTAGCCGTGGAGTTTTTTCCCACTCTGCGACTATTTTCATCAGTTTATGAATCGATCATCAGCGGGCAAGAAGTTGCGACTCGTGTAAAGACCCGCTCTGCCTCGCTGACATCACGCCCAGTAGAGATGGCGAAGAACTCATCCAAAAGATCTCTGAAAAGTTTGTTCTCCAGGGTTGATGACAAATTGGACGAATCGGTGGAGAAGGATGTGGACAAAAATAAGGGCGAGAAGAAGAGGTTTTCGTTCTTAAAGTTCAAGACAAAGCCGAAGAATGACTCTGTCCCCGTGAAGCCGGAGTTGCTCAGGTATGTTTGCACAATGTCGTGAATTATCAGTAGCCAGTGTTCATGACATGTGCATGTGTCGTGTAGTATGTCTTATCATGGAGGAGCAGCCACATGAAGCAGCTTCTGGTGCTTTAAAGAGCCACACAACTAGCCTAAAGATATCCTACAGTGTAATTACCTCAGCTGCTCCAAATGTATTGCCCACTGTATATTTAACCTTTTGGCTGGACCTTGGTCACCATGGCCTAGGGCCAGGACTTTAACTTCAAAACTCTGTCCCTCTGTGCTCCGTCACTGAGTGATGAAGTACCCATTGGTCTATATGATCGTGATGACGTCAGTGTTGGGCTTCGGTCAAATAGTCAATTTTGCTTAGGAAGGTCCCTAACGGAGTGAAATGACCTGGAAGTGGTTAAGTGGCTGCCATGATAAGAGCTGTTCGAATTGTCTAAGTGATAAGGAAAGGTGCTTCAATGCTTCCTTTATCATCTCCTTTAGCATAGGATACACTGGACCATCCTCTACAAAAGGAGGAAAGGAGAAAATGCCGTCCCACAAGTCCTTGCGGCAGCAACATTTAATAAAGCAACGCATCACATTTGGCCATTCATATTCAGAATATTGACTTACGCTGCTGACTGCTGTCTCGTGTGTAAATGTGCACAGCAGTGAACAGCTCTGCTGTGTTTACAGTTTAAAAAATATTGTCCTCATTAATAATGTATTTCTTTCACCCACTCGCAACCATCTAACCCTTATAACATATAATATGTACAGTAGATCCGTAGGCCTAACACGTTCTGCTAATCTTGCATACATTTATTTTCATACAGTAATCGGGATTCATGCGGATAAATGGGCCTATCAGTGGGCAGGAGGGTGAGCGTGAGCAACCAATAATAATACACTTTTATTTGCAGAACACCTATACAAGAAACAGCCTATAGCTCAGTGCTTTATAATGATGAAATGACATGCAGCGAGTGCTTCACATGACCAGACATAATTAATGCCGAATTAGATGGGAAATAAAATGGTGATGAAATAATATTTTCCACCGGGTTGTCCACGTTTATAGAGAGAGATCCTGCATGAAACAACACAGTGAGAACGCATGGGGTGAAGTATCCAGATGCGCTTTCTGTAGTCTACCTTCGGAACAGTCTAGTTTCATCACGGCAGACCCACGTCAATAACATCCACTGTCGCGTAGTTACGTAGTTGGCAGTAAGGGCAGTCGGCTTCTCCTCGCACCGCGGTTGTCTTTTCCTAATATGTGGAGACATGGACCTACACCGGGCCCTATGCCGTAGCCTGACGTACACCTCTCGATAAATGTAACTACATGCACGTCGATCGGCTGTGGCGTGGTAGAGTTGTATTTCCCCCGACTCATTTCAGGGTTCTCCTTCTCCATAAACAACATGAAATCAAGGAGAGGGTTAACTTTCCTGCTACAGATTTCCCACCGTGGTCAGAAAGCACAGGGGAGACACTTTGTTTCTCTCACTATGCCTCTAGAGTCGAGACTCGCTCCGAAGCTAATCGCCGTCACTCTCTCACTCGCTCTACCACACACTCCCCACACACGCATGCCGGCCCTGCTAAGAGATCGACGCACCCACCAAAGCACAAGTATAAACTTCAGGCCACTTACGTAGGCTACAGCGAAAGCTCTGCATGGAGCCTCCGCACAACCATAAGGCACGCTTTAGACCACAGCCTTGGTGTTTCCCCATTGGCCCTTATTCAACCTGTATTGGCTGACTTACTTCTGCTATGCCCATCAATTAGTTGGTTAACTTCCTGAACACTTGGTGGATGTTGTTGGTGCTGCTGCCACCATTTTTAACTGTTTTAATGCACAGGCTTAGCAGCACTGGCAGAGTAGGCTACATGCAGATGATCGGCACAATGAAAATGTCTTAACTGGAGAGATGACGTAATTTGGGAAATTGTGTGTGTGTGTGTGTGTGTGTGTCTGCCTGTTCCTCTCTGTCGTGCTCTCTTCAGACAAATTAATATGTGAAACAAGTAGGCCTATGTAATGTAGAAAAAAACAATCACAAACAGCAGTGGCACTCGGCTATTTCTGAATAAATATAGTGGATGGGCAGGTTTTGATATTTGTCATTTAAAAATCTGGGGGGAATTGAAACTTCAGGTGAAACAGGGAGAAAGGGGAGGAGGCAGGAAAATCAAAAAGGTTGGCAAACAGGGGATGTGTATTTGATAATTTCATCAGAACTATATTTATATTATATCATATATAATATGTCTTCTATATTGTTTATAGGTATCACTGTTTTATTCTTGCAAGATTCCCTGGCACCTTGTGCAGCACTATTACTCAACATTGGCACCGAAAGGAAGCGGACAGCTCTTCGTCGAACAGATAAACAACAAAAATAACAAAAAGTAGAAGGTCTACACATTATGTAGAAAAGAGAAGTCATCTTTAAAATGTAGTCATCTGAAGGTAGCGCAATGAAACAATGCCAGTGTGACTTAAGTGTCACTTTCAGTTTCCAGCAGAAACTAAATGATGTTTTTAAAGCAGCAACAGTAATGTTTACAACATACTGAGTGAAGTTGAGAAAGAATGAAGATTCAAGAGATTTATTTGTCGCAGACATCAGTCGGTAAAGGTCATTCATCCCGTTCTCTGTCCTCCTCCCTTTGCTGAGGTCCGATGAAGTCACTGACGTCACAAATCGCTTTTAGCGTCATGGGTGGCGCGAAGCTCCACACGGAGCCGCTATAAAATAGTTAGTTAAAAACTCAGATTTGACAGCTAGCTGTCTCAATTTACCCTGCAGAGATCTGAGGAGCAGTCAACCATAGTCCTCATAAATCCACCGGAGTTTAAAATTCCAACACAAACAAAAAGCGGAAGGAAACGGACATCGGCAAAAATACATGCATCCGTTGGAATTTCCTGCGGCACCGGAGCAATCCCAGAAGTGGAACGTCAAGGTTACAGACTAGTACCATTGTAACTCAAATCTTATCACACAGTAGGCTGTCGAAGAAATGTATCCAGCAATAAAGTATTTAATGAGGTCTAAAAAGGGTTATTTTCTGCATCATGCCAAATCCATTTCCTAAGATTATTGAGTTGATAGTGATTTAGATCAAGGACATTTCTGTCTAGACATGACTGTTGAAAGAGGGACTGTAAAATTCATAACATTCAGTCCATTATTTCAGTCATTATGTAATTGTGCTAAAAGCAAATGAAATATGGAGAAATTAAAGCTTGCAGAATTCTTCAGGACCATGCAGTACAATAGCTTATACATTTTTTTTTTTTTTTAGAAAAGTCAAACATATTTTAGCTATAGCCCAATTAGGCATGTATTTATTCAAAGACAAAATGCATGATCCACTATCTATTGTTTTTTTTATTTATTTTTTATCATTTTGATCTATATCACTTCGATCATGTTATTTTGAGCTGAACAAATTAATTTAGTTAGAATGAATTGATGATTTGTCTCTAGCTCTGGTTCTAGCTTCTTCATGTGAATAGTGTGTGTTTTTTTGTCTTTTGTGATATTAAAACTGAATATCTGCTTGTTGGAGAAAACAAGTCATTTAAATAGGTCAATTTTGGCTTCAGGCAATTGTGTTGTGTCTTTCACAATTTATTTTCTGACATTTAAAAAAAAAAAAACTGAGAAAATAATTGACAGATTAATTGATAATAAAAGTAATATTTTTTTTTACAGCGCTAATCTTATAGAAAAGGAATTGTTAACAAAATAGTGAGACACATTCATGCTGACTACAAAGTAGAGGCTGTTTTATACTGCTATTTGCTAACAGTTAGAAGACCGGATCCCTCAAAATTTAGCCGTGTGTACTTTTATTCATGACTTTAGGCATGTATGCAGAAGGCACGCTGTTTTAGCTGAGCAATAAAGCCATCATTGTAAACCGAGCAAGAAACATCTGCTAGCCTGTGATGTGCTCATTTTTAAACAATACATCCTCCTTGACATGCTAGACAAACATGATGATAGTTTTTCCTAATTACTATCCAATATATTTGTGATTAGCCAATATTGGCAGATAGGTAGGTCCACCAGTCCAAACCAGTGTGTTGCTTTTGCTTTCAAAACCACTAAAGGGCTAATGTTTTAATTTTGCAAGCATTAAACACAAGCACTACTATCACTACATTCTCACAACACCAGACAGTAGGGTGTTGTGCAAAATGTCTGCAAGCAGTAGCCCCTCATTTTCACCACTTGTAGTTGGGCTATAAAAAGAACTTGGGTGAGGTTGGTGTAGAAGTCAAGTGCGACCTTACCCTGGAGAGACAAAGGTAGTTTAACAGTATCATACATGCACATAGAACGTTTTTAAAAGTCAGTTTTGAAGCGTTCAACACTGTCAACTTCACCATTGTGGCCTGACATGTTTACAGTGCAGACACAGCACTGAACCTGACACAATGTATAAGCAAAGGGGTGTGAAGACACACACAGGTGAGGCGGTGTTTGAGCCACAAGTCACGTGACAGGGCAATGTAATCATGTTGTTCATGGTTGTAGATCAGACTGAAAGACAGCTTGTGTTTGCACAGGGCAAAAAAAGAAAAAGAAATGACACTACAAGAAGCGCCTTTGCACACATGAGTAGCACACACGGGTTACGCAAGGATAACAGTTTAACAGCAACAACAAGCTTTATGTTAATATAAATTTGCAGGACAGAAGTATAACACATTAAAACAGAATGAAAAGCCTCTCAACCACTGAATCATAATCCCAGTTATAATTAAATCCAGACATAGACTAAATCTGTTTTTGTTGTTAGTTAAGGATTTAGTTTTAATCCATGTCCTGGGTATTTATGTGACAAATACTTGAGGATTTCAAGGTCTTAGAAATACATCTTCAAGATATTTTGTTTGTTTTGACTTCATAGCAATTCATACAGTTCAAGGGGATGTCAAAGTCATGTTGGACTTATTTGAAACTTCACCCCCCTTTCTGTATGACATGACAGGAAACGCTCAAGATGACAAACACACCCAGCGTTTTGGTATCTGCTCAGGTTTGTTGTTGCTGTGGTTAAAGAGATACTGTAGAGAAACCTGCTGCTCTACATGTCTGCTGCATTAACTACTAATCAATTGCAATACAAATACACACACATACACCATCATTGTGCCGAAGGATACATAGACAAAATCTTAGTCATAGTTGAAGCTTTGATGATTGACTCAACTGTGTTTAAATACCTGAAATCCGGAACAATCAAGGTCAAAATGAGTCACTGTATAGTGGATCTTTCTGTAGGAACTGTGGTCACATAAAGTGAGTTTGCTGCACACCTCTCAGTAGAAATAATTCATCCTTAAACATTTTTATTGAGGTGATTTATTTTCATTACCTTAATTTCCTTCGGGATAAATAAAGTATCTCTATCTATTATTGTGACCTAGTATTGTCATTGTGGATGTGAGTTGAAGTACATGGAAAAGTGATGATGTCTACCCTGTTTAAAAAAAGTATTGTTATATAAGCATGTTGAAGGATATAGTGACAGTAACTAAACTGATTTGTTAACTGACAGAACACTTAAGGGGAACTCCATCGACTTCTGATAAATCAACTGAAGTCAGCATCGGTCGGGACTGAAGACTACAAGTTTGAAAACTTAAAAAAATCTGGGCGTGTGGAGTTAGAAAGAACCAGACAGCTTATCTTTGCTTGTGGCTAGGCCTGTAACAATTATTTAATAATTGTCTAATCACAATCATTTTTAAGTACAGATAATCACCTTTTCTTTGTTAAATCACAATTAATTACAAACATTAGCTAATGTCCTAATGTGTATGACTGTTGATGGTAATTGTCAGTTTTATGTTCATTTAAGAAAAAAATACAATGTTTTATGATAAAAAAGAAGCATATTTACTTCATGGGCTGTGTTTGCGTTATTACACCATCTGGGTCACATGACAGATATAACCAAAAGATGTATCCTGGGATTCATTCAAAACTTTAATTTAGTTGAAAAAATAAATACATAAATACATATTTTTAAATTTGCCTTTAATCACAATTACTTCTGAGACAATTCATTGTATAGAAAAATGTAATGTAATGGAATTGTTACAGCTCTACTTGTGGCTAGCATCTTGAGGCTACATTAGCAGCAATGCACATAGGACAATATCTGGTATCCAAATCCATGTGTTGCAGTACTACAGGACTCCTACAGGACTTGATTTATGTTTGTGCTTTAACCAGTTTCTTTCTTTTATTTATTAGCGCTGTCTTATACGAACTATTTGTCTGGAATTCATCCTTAGTTGCCGTTTTGCTTTTCTTCACTATTGCCTGGCCATTATTGACAGGCCAGGTTAATTAGCAGTAGAGGAATTCATAGAGCTGGATTCAGTGAAGTTACAAATAGCTTTGTCAGTAAATGTTGGGCTTCAAGTAGTAAATTGCTGATACTGCTGTCGAGTTATCTATTGTCTAATGTTTTTTGTTAAATAGGGTTATTGACTCCAAATGACTCCACAGCCTAACAAATGTCTGACTTGCATCATTACGTATCAGTCAGACAAAAGATATAGATGATCCCTTTTTTAAATGGAGGGATCACTTCTCTCTCTGCAAACTTTTTTGTAATTTATTGACATAATATTGAATTAAACTAATTATCTTGCATGGTGGTTCACTACAACGAATGACAGTGAAAGCATAATCAATATGTTTTGTGTGTATCTATTTAAAGCAGAATTAGCAAATGACTGAGATTCAACATCAGCTACTTGATGCTTAACAAGTGATAGCTGTGTGCTCTAAACAATTAAAATAGTTAAACAATAACTTTAATACATCGGGCAATAATACATCAGGCAGTAGCACTTGATGATAGTAGCACATGTGGGAATACAGAAGTAAGGCCCTCGACAGATGACAGCAACATAGATGCAGACATCCTTTAATTAGGCTGCATTTAAAGCCCAATTAAAATGCCATTGTGTCACTAAGCAGTCATTAACACCCTTTTCCAAACAGACTGTAACTATAAAACAGAGCAGGGTGGCCTACATAGTTGTCTGTCATCTCCCTTAGGTCCGCATGCCTGAATGTACCATAGCAATGCACACAAAGGTTACAAAGACTGTTTGAGCTTCTGGAAACAAAGTAGAGAATACATTTTTGCTTTGATATTTCAGTTAGAAGTCATCCAACAGGATTTTAGAGGAAAGAGTCATGTATGTGTTTGCCTAGAGTTAAATATGAAGATGGATACCAGTCTTGTCTATACAGCGAGTAGCATATTTTCAAAAATGTTCAACTATTCCTGTAAGGTGACCGAGATGGTGCTTAAAACATGTGGCTTGGCTGTGGCAAGTGGATGCCAGTTTGTAGATATAGATGCAAATGTGTGAATTTCACTGCTGTAGGCCTCACCTCCTTCCCTCTCTCTATCAATTGTGTTCTTATGCAAACAAACATTCCCACATTTTATTGCACAGCCAGAGAAAGTAAAGGAAGTACTCTCATCTCTCAGTTACATCCTGTTGAACTTTATCCAAATCAAGATTCTTTTTTTTCAGAATGGCAGGTGTTGGCTTTGCAAGTTCACAGAGTGGAAGGCTCTGCATGCTTCTTTGTGTAAACACACATCACCTAGGGACAAAGATATGACTTATCCTCTTATGTCTGGACATCTTTTATGACAAAAAATACTGTTTTTATCAAGGGAGTCTGGTGTATATTTAAGGGCTTTAGTTCCTTGTCAGAGAGGGCTGTCTGAAAGCAAGGTAAAGCAGTGAAAATATTCTAAATATAGTGTGTCGACCACAATCTACTGTACACTGACTATAGATAAGTACCTCTTACAACCCCACTTTAAAATATTCAAGTCAAGTGTGTTTGTCTGTCTGTTTTACTTTTTGAATGTATTTGTGTCCATGTGAGGCTCTCAAATTATATAACAGTATACTGTAACCCCCAACTGCTAAAGCTGCATTAGGCCTTTAAACAAGGAAAAGTCGGAGCAGTTGTCACCTACAGTATATGGGTACAGGAAAAGATCGCTCCTACCTGCACAACTAGGGCTGCTCGATTATGGGACAAATCATTATCACAATTATTTTTGGTCAATATTGAAATAACGATTATTTAACAAGATTACTCATTGACTTCTGGAAAGATGTTGCATTTATTGAACCTAAAAAACAGTGAAAACACCTTGAACTGTGAAATTTCCCTTAATATTTTTCCGTTTCACTTTTTGAATTCCCACTTCAGAACACAAGACATATATATAAATAAGAGTTTACCTGCAAAATGTATTTTGCAAAATAATGTTTTTTCTCAATTGCATTGTTTTTGTGATCATTAAGAGCCGAAATTGCGATCAAAATTTGTTCAGTGATATAGCCCTATGCATAACAGCAAATGGTGTGCATGTTTGCTGTGTGCACGCTTGTGAGTATGTACGAGTTTTGAATTCACAGACAGTGGTCTATTAAATTGTGGCGCTGCTGCTATTGTTTGCTTGTCATTTGACTTCCTGTTTCATCCAGTTGTGCAAAGGAAAATAGCTTTTGTGTATAAAGCAACCTTTGTATCAGTTGTTTAAGGTGATGATAGCTCATGACTGTTTATGGAGCCTCTCTGTTGACTTTAAAGCCCCTGCATCCTCACACTGACGCTGCATGTCCCAAGACACGAGTCGTAAAACAATTGACTGAACAAAGCCAAAAGCCTGTTGTTTTGCAACAATGTGGACAAAAATGTAATTATGCTAATACAATGCTCTTATTTAGGCTTGTAGCTACCAATTTATTATTTTAGGTGACAGCTAATGTAGCTTCCTAGCAAGTTTGAATGTTTATTAACTTTGTCCTGATGGCATAATAAGTTTTTGTTCTATGTAAAAGTCACACTTGACATGGAATGTGTTCTAAGAAAAATAAACTCACTCTCTGCTTAGCCGGTTCAGTTCAACATTCCCTAAACAATGATTCACTGCTTTATTTAGCTAAGCAGCATATTTCTTCTCTTCTTCTTCTGCACTGCTTATAGTGCACACGATTACTTATATGTATAGTTTTCCTCATGCACTACCTCATTGTTATAGTATGCTGTACTGTATATTGCATATTAACTCATTAATTTATTATAAAAAGTTTGTCTTTATTCACATAACTTAAACGTGTCAGATGTTTGACCAAACTTCAAAGCTCCCATTGTTTACATATTTGTTTCGGTTGCAGGAAACATTCAAAAGTACAAATTAAGCTAATATATTTTTCAGTTAGTAGAGACTGCACTAATTTCATGTTTTTGACAGTGTACCCCTCAGTGCTGCTGAGCCCAGTAACACTGCCGAGGATGGAGAGGCCTGGGCTGACAACATCGCTCCGGACGACAAGAGGTTTGCTCTCTATGGCACCGCACCGAGGTCAAAGGTCAGTCACGCTGTTTGCATTGTTGACTTCTTTTCACAGGTAGTTATTAAAAAATGGCCAACAGTCCACAGTGAACACTATTTTGTAGTGAAAGTTAAAAAAGAATAAATATATATATATATAGAGAGAGAGAGAGCATTAGTCTGAGTTTGCAAGTAAGCTTCGAGTGTACATGAAGCCACACATCCCTTTGTGTCTGTGTGTCAAACTGTACTGGATGAATAGTGTGACTTGTGTGTCTTATTTACATTAACAAACTAAGTAATTAATGTTATTTTGGGTATTTTAAATTCAAAAACATTGGTTACAGTGTGTGTTTTAGACAGATATCACTTATAATGTTCCACTAAACTTTATAGGACTTTATAGGCCTTCCCAACTAAACAAGATACACCCCTAAAAAAAACCCCATACTTTTAGAAAAAAAAAGTTACAAACCTCAGGAGAGGTAGTTTCAAGAGGGATCCGCCTTCCTCTGATGACTGGGAGTGCAGCCGTATGTAAGAAAAGGCAATAATGAAGACTGAAAGAATTTGTATGTTGTACAGTATTTGTACAGCATCGTGGAGATCATCATTCATTAATAAAATATGGCCTTTAATTACACAGGAGCATTATGACCACAATTATAAGCAATGGAAATGTTTCAACTGTTGAGTCAAGCTTGGCAATCAAAAGCTGATGGCTGATTGTCAGACTGATAACCAGTTTTATACTTACTGCTTTGCCCTTTCCTGAAAGTATTTCTAATTTCCTCATCAGTTCTGAATGGGGAATATCTTTTTTAGCATTACTGTATACCAGTAAAATATGTCTTTAGCACAACATGTTCACATGATTTGACTGATCCAGACAGGGTTTTAAACTCCATACCCTTTCTGAAATGAAAGGAATAATTCTGATCTTTTGAAGTGGGGTAGTATGAGGTACTTTTTCACAGTCAGTGTATTACTGATTATGGATTAAATACCTCATACAGCCCCACTTCAAAATATCCAAGCTATCCCTTTAAGACAAGACAGGCATTTTACTCTGTTTAAAGCTATAGTGCGTAGTTACTTTCTCCCCCTTGAGGAATTCTAAGTAATGAAAAACTGTCGGTGCATCCACATGATACAAGCCTTCCGTGATCGCCCACCACCCCCACTCTTCCACGCAGTTGCTAGTAGCCAAGAAGGACACGGAGGAAAAAAACCTGATGGTCTCTTCAGAAGAGGTAATTGCATAGCCATACTGAGAAATACAGAGAGTTTTGTGGAGATGATAGTCTTAATTAGCTTTGTATCAACTCATTTGGCAATGGCTTGAATGTCACGGACGTTCATTAATATAAAAAAAGTTACGCACTAAAGGTTTAAAGTTTAAAAATAGCATTCTCGCTCTGGTTTCTTAAGAGGTTGAGACATGTGGACTAATGTTGTGTTGAGCTTTAGTCTTATATTATCATCCCTAAAAATACAAGACACACTTGTTGCAATGTCGTCCATATTTTAGTCGTGAGTGTATTCATATGTGTGTTTGGCTTTCAGATAGCAGAACAGGCCTATAGGTTTTCTCACGGCATTCTAAATATTTTAAAACTTGTCTGAACAAGAATGTCCTGGGGGGGAAACATTTTGTGAAAGTTAAGCATAATGGCCTGTTAGTGATTCCAGGTCCCCATTCCACCTTCAATTTGTAGAAGCTCCCTCAGGGTCTTGCTTACACAATCATGACTCCTTTAAGCGTACACAAATAAAGAAAGAAAGAGACTTTAATTTTAGCTTTACTTGCTTAAAATATTTTCATCTACAAAAGGGAGGCCCTGCAGAAAAAGTTTGGGAATCACTTATTTAACCCATCAATTATCCCAAGCACACACTCACAGATAACTGTAACTGAACTTTGAAAATAAGCACAATCTTTATCATATTACTTTATTTTTCCTTTGTTATTTAACCACACTTAGACTTAAAAAAAACTCCTATAATCTCAATTGGGTTACACCCACAAAAAGACATACAGTACACTTGCCTACAGGTGACCAACATACAGGACTCCACTCTAGAGGGCACTATACCTCATAAAATAACACACACAGCACAGTATGTCTGTGCACACAGTCTGTTCAAATTTCAAGGAATTTGTGATTATTGCATTTAATGTCCACAATGTTATGGTTTAATTATATCTGCATTACTCTGGTCTTATTTTCCAGGTACACCTGTCATAAATATGACACAGAGTTAGACAGAGAAACAGGAGAAATACTTTTTATTTCTCTCCAGAAGAGGGCACCAGTGCTTTGCTAAGCAGCAGCGTTGTGGTGAAGATCCATTCGGATCTGACTGCTTTGTAGCTTAGACCTGTAGGACATATGGCATGTGAAGAAAGTAATCCCGCTTATCAGTAGTAAAGAGCACTAATGAGGACTACTACAGGTCCCTTGTTGAGTGTCCCGAGAGGGAGCTGAATATTATTTACATCGTGTATTTGTCACCAGTGATAACATGATTGAGTTTCCACTCATCATCTCAACTAATACGTTATCATGTGGTCACCTAACAGCTGTGGTTTCTTTCTTGCCTACTTGACAACCTTAAAGTTATCCAATGCAGTATAACTTTTGCTGAACAGCAAGCACTCTGACTACAACTGACAATTATAAGAAAATGGTTAATGCTAAAAAGTTGTGTAACAGTAGGTAAGTGAGTGAGTGTCAACAAGACTTGAAAGACTAATTTACGGACAAAAATGGCTCAAAAATAAGGATTATTTTTTGCTTGTGGAATTCAATGCTTCATTCAATGCTTCATATTTCTTATTTCAAAAGTTCTCAACTTTATGTTAAACTAGGATGATAACTAGTTTTTTTATAGCAGGACCTGTAGATAGGTACAGTAAGAATGATTGATTGGATTCACAGTGATCAATAAAAAAAGAAATTAAATTACAAACAAAAACAGTTAAAATGTTTGTGTGTGGCATTTTTGTTGTTGTAATTTTTGGTTTAATTTTTAATACTTATTTGTGCACAGACACCTTCATGTACTAGACTTTAGATGTGTCTAACACCGCAGAGTTACCCTGTCCACCGCATACAGCCTCAGCTAAAACTCCACTGTGATTGTTGTCTTTGCTTTTCATACTTTCCAAATTATCCATCACAGAAGGAAGAATTTGTCAGGCACACCCAGTTAGAAAACTGACTGATGGTGACATGACAGACAGCCTCCTGTTCCGTTCTTCTTTGTCATCGCAGCTCTAGAATCACCAGAATAGCATCACCTCTATCTTTGCAATTAGTGTTTCCCTGCAGGAGCACATTTTTGTGTCTTTTTCACACAGGACCACACCAATAACCAGATATGTTTTTAAACAATTTATTAATGAAAGATGATTGGTGTATGAGGTGAAGTCACTTGTTGATATCTGATTGGTGACTATGTTGTGGGGGAACTATGGTAGGGAATCTGCCGTTGTACCCGGGCACGACAGACCCCCTATGGAGAGGAGAAAGGAGAGTAAGAAATAAACGGGGTGGGAGGGGCGCAGAATGCGAGAGCGAATGAGAGAGAGGGTTACAATGACAATAAAGGAAATCTTGAATCTTGTTAGGTGGATATTTATAGGAATGCTGGAAGAGATGCGTTTGAGGTGTGGCCCTGCTCATGAAACTCCACTTGGTTAGGATAGCTGGGTCATACTAGGTGCTCTTTGAAGATACTTTTACACTTATCTCAATCATTTAAACAACACATTTTTGTAACAATAATGGCTCGGTCATGACTTGTAAACTTCAAAATCTATTTACCCAAACCAAGCAATCAACATTATTTGGTGATAAACTGAATCTCTCTGGCTGCAGATGATATTTGCTGTAAGTCTATTATATACTACATATAGAGGCTATATAACAGTATAATGGAGAAAAATACCCTCAAAGGCCCTCTAATTCACAGTATTTGAGCCAGCAACTGCAGTACCAGGTTAAGTAGATTGTGTTCTACTAGTCTTTAATTTTTTTCAGGGTGGAGCAGATTATGCTGCTTGGAATGAAGTTAGGGTGTCAGCTCTTTTCCTTGTTGGCAACTTTACGGACTCATAATGTGTTCAGTGGAATTATTTTTAATTGTGCAATAACCTCATTGTTGTGACTCAAAGAGGCATTGTTTGGAGGTTTATTAACCCTTGGCAAGGGTTTCACAGTGTTTAGGTATGTTTGGTATGTAGGATATGTATTTTCAGTTAATTTTGTATTTAGTAAAAAGTCATAAAAGTTACACTCAATTATTAATCATAATATACAGTCTTGGTTAAGGCAATATATTTTACATGCTTTTGGTAAAATGTTATGTTTATTTTAGATTAGATTTAATATTTCTCTTGAAATTCAATGTCTTGCATTTCTTCCTCCCTCTCTCCCTGTTTCACTGTCCATCCCTCCATCCTTTCCTCTTCCTCTCAGGGCAAAGAATTCAGCTACTCAGAGTTGGACCTCCGTAAGCCAAAAAGGGTTACTACCTTCTCCTTTGGGTTTAGAAAGAAGAAGAAGAATGATAAAGGAAATATTTCTAAGAGCACCTTTGGCCTTCATAGACCTGACATTGAAAAACAAGAGGAGGTAACCCCCTTCCCTGTGTTATTTTTCCTTAATTCTGTGACAAATTAATTTTCCTCACTTTTTGTTAATTTTGCAAATTTAGTGCATCAACTGCCTACATTATATAGCTATATGATCATATTGTTTTGTCTGATTTATCAATATCCGTATCTGTTTTTGTATCATAATTATGTGGGTGTAATTGTCTGTATTACCATCGCAGAGTTAATTAACTAGGAAGCTCTTTTAATGAATAAATGTTCCAGTGAATACTGGACTTACATTCACCAGGTGGCCACAAACACAGCTCCAAATGAATAATAATGTTGCTCTGTAACTACTGGATGTATAAATACGCAACTGTTAGTTAACTAAGTACCCTAGTTAACTTAAAAGGTGATGATTTGTCAATGTTGCCTTCACTAGTTCCCCTGCCCCAAAAAGCAGTTATTGCACATCAAAGGATTCTAGAAAGACTATCCGTTTTGAAAGTTCAGGGATTTATTTTTCTAAATGAATAATGCTTGGCTCTGTGGGTTGTAATGATAAAACAAGAGGGATGCAAACTAGGGCTAACTTATCCACATCTACAAATTCTGTAAATGATCTTCTTCTAGACTCCTACGGACCTCAGTCAGATGGAGTTGGATGAGGCCAACACGAAGACAATGTTCAGCATGTCTCAACCAGAGCTCGACACCAGCAATACATTCAACATCTCTTCTCCTCCCCCTGTGGCCACAAACCAGTCAAAATCATATTTCACTCTCCCTAACAAATCGCAGTCATCTGTTGACTTAAACACCAAACTAAATGCGATGGAACCTCTGACAAACGGCTACAATGTTCTTGATGCGTATCAGGAACCGCAGAAAGCACCGATTGCTACCATCCCTGAGCTGCAGCTGGGTAATCCAGATTCATCAGAGGAGAAAGAAAACTTTCCCGTGCATGATAACACCAATCCAACTGCCTCCATGTCTCGTACAGAAACCACCTCTGACGTCGATAACCAGACTGTGCCTAGCCTTCCAGCTAGCCAGCCTCCAAACTTGCTTGACACCTCAGATAAAAAAGCAGCGGTTGTTGACTCTGTCTCCTTTAGCAACGGCCCATGTGATAATAACATCCTCCAGCAGTCTCGCACAAAAACTGAAATCTCTCTTATTGAATCCACCAGAGTTAAATTATCACATCATCAACCTGATGCCCCTGATGTAGATGACAGTACAACTCAAAATGGCAAACTCTCCCTGGCAAGTGTTGACTCCAAAAGTGACACCGCAATTGCGGAGTCAACCCCTGTTCCTCAGGCTGACAAGCCAGCTCTCAACTCAGACTCTGCTTCTGTCCATCAAGAAGTCTCAATTTCTCGCACTGAGAGATCTATTCCCGAAAGTGCCACGAGTGTCAAGACCACCTTGGCTGTTAGCGGGAAGAAGGGTGCTCATTCTGTCAGTCCAGATGCAGTTTATGGAGAGTTGTATGAGTCACTTTTCCCGCAGAGTTTTACCTCGGAGGTATTGTCATCCCTCTCAAACCCGTCGCCTCAAATCCATACCGAGATTAGACATCCTAACACAAGATCAGAACCCGTCATGGTTAAAAGCTGCAATGAATGTTACACAGAAACTAATGTTTACTCTCGCCTGTCAGCTTCACATGAGTTTGACTCTACTCCTTGCAGAATGGATGATGCTGTAGGGGATTATACGAACATAAAAGCCACCTTTAGCGAGAGAAAGGTGATTTCTTCTCACGAGAGCTCCAGATTTACTTCTTACCAAACTGCCGTTGAGCCTCAAAGAGACCCATATATCTCCCACAGATATCTACCTTCCTCTATCAATTCAGGTTTTGAACCAGTTGACAGTGATAAAACTCCTTACTCAGAGCCGAGCCGATCCCTTTCAGAGGTGAAATCAGGCAGTTTTAGCCTCATTCAAGACAGGTCAGCCCCTGTGGTTCAAAGCTCCTCCCCTCCTGTTTCAGAATATGCAACATCCCAAGGGGCAGACACTCAGGTTACAGACTCCAAACGGAGAGTAATTGTAGTCAAAGAGTTAGTCATGGACGAAGCGAGTGCCGATCCTGTCTGTCCTTCTCCTGTACCTGAAAAAATGAGTGCAGCAAAGCATCTTGAGATAAGAATTGAAAAAAGAGAGATTTTTTCTTCTCTTTCCGGACAAAGGGACGGGTCTGATGGGCCTTTAAGTCCAGAATATCTGAGCTTAGGATCAGATGATGGCAGTGTCATGGAGATCTACTACAGTGCTGAAGAGGACAACGCAGAGGAGAGCGGGGATGAACAGATGGTGGATAAAAGGGAAGAACTTTCCGTGGTAGACGGGGTGAAAGAGGCCGGGCTGCGCGAGTTTCCACAGCAGGGGGAGGTTGCAGAAAGAGGGATTAGAGACAGAGATGAGGGAAAATTCCGGGTGGTAATTGTTAAGCTGCAGAATGAAGGAGGCAAAATGGCCAATGATGAAGAGAAAACGGGTGTCACTAGCCGAATCGAAGTAGAGCAACAAGTAGGAGGTCAGAGGTCAGAGGCTCAAGTGCAGGAAATTAAAACGTCTCAGTTTCACGTAGGCAATGATGCAAAGAGTCATGAGAAAGAAGTGGAGACCACAGTGTTGCCACAGATGAAAGAAGAGGGGGAGGAAGAGAGAAAGGAGGAGATACTGGCTACACCGGTTCAGCAGGTGAACACGCTGATGGTATGCAACTTTGCTCAACCCTCCAGTGAGCCGCTTGGGCAGGGGGAGGAGTCAGAGGGGAACTGCACCAAGGAATTGGAAACAGAAGACCCCCTTAATGGAGGGAAGCAACTCCCAAGTCAGGGGATACAATATCTGTCTCACAAAGACATCATGATTTCTGAATACATGCATGCTGCTTCCAGTAACCCAAGAGAGGAAGACATAATCACACCCAGATTTAGAGAGACAGAAGAGCAAGTTTCACTGACTGCAGAGGCAGCCAAAATAGGTGAAGTGAACAAATACAGCACAGAAACCAGCAGTAACACTACAGCTAGTGCAGTCACAGATACGTCTGCTGGAGTAGAGGTTGTCACAGGCACTTTGACGCACAGCGCTGAGCTGCAATCAGATGCCACAGAGATTGAACATAATAGGGCTCCACAGCGTAGTGAGTGGGTGGATACAATTACTCAGATCACAGACAGAACCAAGACGGTGCAAGAACAGGTGACAGTCAAGCTGTCAGCCCCGAACGCAGACACACACCGTCGTGATCTCGAAGAGACACGATCAGAGAGACACGGGCATCTGGCAGAAGTGCAACCCGACCTGAATCAGGGGTAAGTGTAGAGTCTTATCTTCTTTGAAAAAAAGCTTGAGTCCAGGGCTGCAGGCGTTCTGGATGTAAATCTCAACATAAACACTGTATGTGAATGAACAAGTTAATTTAATAGTCCTTAACTTTAGTAATTTTACCAATTGAAAGCTGTCATTTAGGAAATTGCGGCTCTCTAGCTTCTGTCCTGGAATGTACAACATGTAGCCCAAGGGGAATGTTGGACACATAAGCGAGCTTTGATTTGATGTTACTGTAAAGTGATATACTTCTGCAGCCAAGATGATACACTTTAAATAAGTAACCTTAACTTTCTCGCCTTACTGTTTGGCTATCTGATAAGGTCCTGAAATGTGCGCTGGCTGAACATTTCCTCTGGTATAAAAGTCAGCAGTGGATGAGCTGCCTTGTTTACCAACAGAGTAGGGGTGGGAATCACCCGAGGCCTCACGATCAATATCATCACGATACAATACAATATTATTGCGATTTTAAACATATTGCAATATTCTGCAATATATTGCTTCGTCAAAATCTGTTTTATCTAAAAAGATACAATCTCACTTCAATTTTATTGCTGCAAAATGGGATTGTCAAGCAGACAAACTGACCGACACATAAATAATAAAAGATCGTTACTTAGCGCCCGTGTATTGATACTGTATTGCCACGAAAAATATCACAATACTATGCTGTATCGATTTTTTTTCCCCGCACCCCTACAACAGAACTGTCAATTGTACATACCTGTACATAAGTGATATAACCCAGGATCCCTGTGACATACCCTTAGCTCTGTAACATAACTCAGATTAACTAACTTGACTAGTCCAATAGTCCATTCTATTTTTTCAATCCTGAGCTATCACTCAGTACAATAAGGGTACAGTATTGACTTGTAGGTCAGTTCACTGATACAGTCTGTCTGGTACAATACACAATACAGTGTTCATGGTTCAATACACTCTGCATATTTTTATAACAAAACATTAAAAGATAACGTGATGGAAAATGATTCCCTTAAAAGCAGAAAAAGCAATAAATAAAATCCTTTAAATTAAAACAAAAGTCAGATTTTTAAAAGCAGATCATCTCCAAACACTCAACATCTTTAACTTCAACTAAAGATTATTTTAATTATCGTTTACATCAGGGGTCTTCAACGTTTTTTAAGGCAAGGACCCCTTAACCTAAAGGCCGTTACAGACCAACCAGACGGCCGACCGTTGGCAGAAAAGGCAGTTGGACTGATCGGTCTCCCCGAGTTGGTCAAAAAAATGCCTCGGAACGCAAAGCGACGAAGCGACGAATACGTCTCCATAACAGCAGGCTGCGCTATTCTGTATTGTCGCCCAAAAAATGAAAACCGGCAGCTGATTGGACGAATGCGTCAAGTGGGTCTGGCTGCTGTTTCCGGATTTTAGATTTTTCAACCGGCCATTAATGGCGACTCATTCAGAATACGATCTCATATTATGCTAAAATAGTTCACCGAAATGTGTTTTCTGAAAACATCTTAAGTGAGAAATAGGTCATGCAGTTGCTGAATCTGTCATTTCAGATCGACAAAGGTCAGTTTAAAAGATTTTGTCAGATTTTGAGAGGCTTAGTCACGCTCATCCCACTTGCCATTTCCGGGTGAGTCCCGACTGCCCTGTCTCTGACTGAGCATGTCAGGTCGGTCAAAATGAAGGCCGACAGCTCCTCCAATGGACGACGGCACGGAACACACCGAACAGACTCGAGTCACTGACCTCACCAGACTGTCCAACGGCCGATTATTGGCCCGGTGTGTAGCTGCCTTAAGAGAGACAGATCAGGGACCCCCTACTACATATATTGTATAAAATGAAGTTGCATATTAAACTGGGCCTACAATAATGTGTGGGTGGCCTAAAGCATTTTACATACCTTTTTAGTACATAGAATACTAAGCTAATAAAATAATAATTGTTGGCATGATTTTATGAATCATAGTTTAATGTTAGCATACATGTGGCACAGTGAATCTTTAGGATTAACTGTATCTGTGGATGGCTACTTTAGAGACCACCTTACCTAGAGGCCAGTATAATCGCCTATAATCGGAGAAATTGCCTATAATCAATGTGTTTTTTTTAGTTTTTTTTTTTACAAATAGGCCAATTTATATTTGCTAATTATATGTTGGATTCATGTTAAGATATTCTAATTTTTGTCAAAACATTATACAAATTATTATATATCATACCATAATTTGGCGCTCCCCCCCTAAAGTAACTCTGAGGACCCCCTAGGGGTCCTGGACCCCCTGTTGAAGATTTAGGGTTTACAGTAATAGAACAATTATAGTGATTACAAGTTCCCTGAGGCTATGTGAAGTCTCCAGGTTGTTCTGTCCGACCAACAGTTAAACACTCAAAGATATTCAGTTTACAATAATGTAAAACAGAGAAAAGCAGCAAATCCTGAGATTTGAGAAGCTGGAGCCAGCAAATGTTTGCTTAATACATGATACATAAATGATTTTATTTTTAAATCAAATTTATTGCCAAAATTTTTTTTCTGCATGTCAACTTAATGATGAAACGATTATTTTTTTATTTTTTTTAAGCTCTTATCACAATATGGATAAACTACTTCCATGTTTAACTTGATATACTACTCTATTGTTAGTGACATGAATTCAGGCCACGCACATCTGCTGGTCTTCATGAACAAACCAAGTTTTACAGCCACATTTCAAGCCTAAAATGGGTCAATGTTTGATACTGACTTTGGTAAGAGTATAACTTAAAAGTCTAATTTCCCATACACATATGGACAGTATGAATTAAGCAGTCCATATGAACAGCATAAAGAACAATTTTGGCAGTTGTTGCTTCTGCATGCTTACCAGCAATATGAACTGCCTCCATCTTCCCAGCCTCCTCCTGTACTAACATAAATACAGAATGTTGGGGTCACTTGAAGAACCTCCATCTCAGGATCTGTGAGGGGGTGTATCAGAGGAGCAGAGACACACAACTCTCATTGTTGTTATCACTGCAATAAATGTTTACAACTTTATCTAAACATACTCATACAATCACAATCCATTTTCACATCATAACATCTCTTGACACATATAGCATTGGGTCTCATGCCAGAATATTGTCAACACATCCATATATAGATTTTTTAATTTTTTTATCTGAAGATGGCCTTTGATCAAGCATTTGAACTCACAGGAATAAATAAAAACAGTAAAGAAGTTGTGACCATACAACATATTTGGGAAAGTTGCAGGACGAGCTGCAGTATTTGGGCGTGCATTATTGTGCGTAGCAATGTGCTTCCTTGATGCTACTGGTTTGTTTGGTGTGTGTTGAAAGTGTCAACAGTTGCAGTCAAAGACCACAGCTTCCTTTATTCTGTCAGATGATAGAGAAGATAGATGTCTGGGAAAGATAAGATGTTCGGAGGAATTTGTGGGACACAATGACAGGTGCAGATCAACTGTTGCTACGCTATGTAAACACAATAGGAACTTAAATTAGTGCACAACACAAAGAAAAGCTGCAATCTGCTTCAGTCTACTCACAATATAAAGGAACTTGGTGACTCTGCATGCATCACTAGATGTATACTGTATAAATAGCTACTTTCTACAATATTTGTCCTGCTGTGTAACTAGTTGCACAGGTAGTGGGACACTTGGTGCTCAAATCACTTAAATATAGCTTGCTGGTGTCCGTTTTAAATAGTATAATAAATATGACTCCTTATTTATTCCTATAAATATTATTATACTATATTATCCTTAAGTATTCCATTTATTCCGTTTATAAGGGACCATATTCTTTTGTACTTTTTTTAAATCACAAGATGGCAGCAAAGACATGTCTTTTACTTGCGTGGGAGGCTGAAAGCCAACACATAGAAATAGAAGATGGAGTAGGCTCATCAGATAGGGAAACTAAACATGTAAATCAGAATAGGAGAACCAAATGTAGGTGAGAGGTTTCCCAAGCCATGACTTTATATCCTTTTTCTTATTCATGCATTAAAGGGTTTCTTTCATATGCTAAACAGTGTTCTGTCTTGGTAAAACTCAAAAGAACAAATTTCGTGGAACTATTTACTGGTTGAGTCAAGGTTAAAGCTACTGGTTACGCTATAGCAAATATTGTAAGAATGAATTTAAAACAAAAAAGGGGATGTTTTAGTCCAGTAGGTTTTGTTAACAGTGTGTGTGCTTTTGTATGATCATTTTCATAGATGTTTTTGTTCAATAACTTGCCAACAAACTGTTGACAGACAAGGCATTTGGCCAGCCCCACCTGTCTTACAGGGTTCTTCTGTAGTAGTGTCATGAGGCATAACACTGGGCATCCAAACAATAAAGGTAGTGAAACTGATATTTCCATGTCCTAGCTTTAGAATTAAATCCAGCAATTTGCTTTCATTGGTGTTTCTTTTCTTTCTTTACCCAAATCAGAGAGCGACTCAATACTTTGGAGAATTTTCTGCTAGGATAAGCCCTGAAGTCAGTTGAGCCCCTTGTAGGTCTTTAGTCAAAACACTGCCACTGAGCTTTGTCATTTGTTTTCCTTTCATGTGTGACAAACTGGCTGTCTAACAGCTTACTTGAAACACGAGTGGAATGACAAACTCGTGGAGAATTTCTATTGTTGCAAAACACCTGACAGAAGTCTACTTCTTCACACTTTGCATTTTTTTGACACCATTCAACACTTGTTTCTAATCAACAGAAATATTCCAATCATTCATTTTCAATTGTCTCACTCCGGACTCAGTTTCAGTTACAGTTCTTTATTTATCATATGCACAACCATTACAGAGGAGTAGAGGTTGGCAATGGAAATCTTAAGTATCAGGCACCCTCCAACAATGCTAATTAAATATGTATAAAAATAAATAAGTAAATACAAAATGAGAATCTAAACATAAAATAGTGCAGATTAAATTAAAAGATAAATATAACATTTTTTTTTTTAAAGTAATAGAAATTAGACTGTAATTGAAAATTAATGTAAACTGGAATGTAGTAAATGTATACAGTATGCATAATGATAGGTATAAATATACATATATAAACAGTGTGTATACAGTTGTACAACAGTAAGTAAAAGTATTTAAAGGTAAAGTGTCAAATATAGTGGTAAAGTGTCAAAAGGGCAGGAGGTCCACCTTTGACCACCTCTCAGAGAACTATAGACCCTAATTAACACTGAATTAATATACATGTATGCTGTATCTATACAAAGCTGCTGCCTTCATTATCCACAATGTAGTCTCGCATTGCCAGACCTTCCTCAGCGCTGCGGAGGAGGGTCTGGCTAGTCCACACAGCATTCCGGGATGGGAGAAAAACGCACTCTGGTTTATTGGCATTTCTTTAAACCAATCACAATCGTCTTGGGCGATACTAAGCACCGGACAGAGCCATGGTGCAGCTGCAAAATAGCCTCGGGAAGGAACTTGTTTTGGTGGAACATGTGTACGTTCAAAAGTTGTTTTAGTCGTGTAACAGAAAACAGGTAGTCTAGCTAGCTGTCTGGATTTACCCTGCAGAGATCTGAGGAGCAGTTAACTATAGTCCTCATAAATCGACCGGAGTTCAAAATTCCAACACAAAGAAATCTGAAAAGCTGAATTTTCGGCGGCACCGGAGCAATCACGGAAGTGGAACGTCGTGAATATAGACTATCCACAATGCAATTTGAGTGCCATCAGTTTGGAGAATCGGGTGCCTTATGCCAGTAGTGGCTAATGTTAGACTTGAGCAGCTAGCCCAAAGCAGAGATCAGGACGGGGCAATAGAAGTCCCCACAACCCCAGATTTCTTTATTTTAAAACTTGTGCAGCTCCCTCTAGAGCAACAAAAGGTTTTATACAACTTTTTTTCACCTGTGTAATAGTGCTTCCCCAGGACCTGTACACAGACTTTGATGTGTGAAAACAGTGGAGTTCCCCTTTAATGTTAAACCTATATGTCTGGACAGGGCGTTCATTGCTAATGCTTCAAGGTGTAAAGAGAATGTTTAACAAGGAGTCACGCTAAATAGATTAAACACAGGGCAGTGGATTAATCATGGTTGCAGTTACCTTTAACACAGTGATTATTGATTGTGTAAACTACACTTGAACCCTTCTCCTTGAGCTCAATAAAGCTCAAGGAGAAGGTTTGACAGCCAGACCCATGGTAGAAATCCAAACGAAAGATTTGGAGTAAAATATCCTAAGCATCCAGCTGGACCTTTTTGGTATGCACATGTTTGTCATTCTCTGACTAAGATGGCTTGACAGGGGATATTTAAAACAAAAAACTATTGTTTTGCATGTTATGCTTGGTGTACAGTGTGGATGGTGACTACGTTCCAACATATTCTTTCACCTATGGGGGAAATAAACAGAGTATTTTTAGGACATTTACTAAGAAATTACATGGAGATGCAGATGTTGTTATCATATTCTCAGAGCTGCATAACCGGGTGAGGCAGAGAGCTGAAATTATACCATGTTCATAAATAACAGCATAAGACGTTTTCCTTTCATGTGCAACGCTCACATTTCCCAAGTGTCGCTCCGTGTACTAGTACATAAGGACTCGTAGGTCCTCGTAGGTGTGTCTGTATAGGTTCGTGTAGGGATGAACCAATCCGACTTTTTCCATCCTGATACCGATACCTGGGCTTTAAGTATTGGCCAATTTTTAATACCGATCCAATACCAGTGTTTAATAAATAAGCTGTATGCCTCACTCTGTGGAAGTGACTGGGATCATTCTTTTATGTGACATAAAAGCAATAAACATTGCTTTCCTGACTTTGTAAAACTAAATGTAACAAATAAATACATACATAATATACATTTACTGAATTATTTATTGTTAAGATAATAAATCGTGTACTAAAAGGGTGTGATCAAGGGGCGTGATGAAAGTCCTGTTTTTCTTGTCCCGCTTACTTTTAATAGTTCAGGTTTACAACTTGTATATTAACACACAAAAAAATTCTGTTAGTAAAGCAAAGTTGCCTTTATAGTGTATCATAAAGTATGACATATTTATAATTAGATATTGTTAGAGGATAAATGCAGGGATTAAAGAGCATATACTGTGATCTAACTGCTATAGGCTGCGAAATTGCATATATTTACTTCATTGTGTCCCCCGCTCTTCTGACAACCAAACCTTTGTGGGTGATCGAAAAAATTGTGAATAAAGTGGTTTACAAGAATAAATAATATCTGCTAGTGTAATTTCTAGATTTTTATTTTAGATGAGAGATCAGCAATCAAGAGTAGCTGCCTTCTGGTGAAACATATCTAATTAACCTTATAGGTAACTTCACTCCAGTTTGTGGTTTAATGCTCATTTGTTAGGTAGATCCAGTGTTGTCTTTTATGATACCAGGGAAAATTAACCACTGTGTTAATTTTATCACACCGTCTCTATCGACGCTGAATGATCTCTATGACCTTTAGCCTGGATCTGCAGAACCAACACAGATACAGAGGGTGAGTCAGTGTGTGAAGATGAGTCTTTTCAGGGCCACTGATACTCGCATTTTTTCAATGCACAATCTCTTGAAAAAAACCTCGACATTTTTCATGTAAAACAACCGATTTTTTTTATTTATTTGTATTATATACTTTACCTCAAAAAGCATTATGATTAGATGTTGTCCTCTTGTTTTTTACAGTGTTAAAATAAATATGTGGCAAGAGAATAAAGACATACCTGTCTAGTTGTGACCTTTTAAAAGTTTTCTTTTTTCTTATTGTAAAGTAGCAGCTGATGCTGTTAAGTAACTCACTGAGGCAATTATATTCTCATGACCTTATGAATAATCCACATAGGGCATCACATCCATGTGTGCCACCTGTTTGATGACAGTGAGTCAGGATGTGCATTACAGTATTTGCATTACTTTTCACCTTTTACTGTTAGTCTCCCACGCAGTCTGTGAGAACAACACAAAACCTTTTGCCATTTACGTGCACCGAGTTTATAATCGTACCGCTCCCTGAAACTTTCCTGCGATGCAGAGGGCAGAGTTCCAATGATGTGTTAAAGGCCAAATGATTCACTGATGGAGGATCAACTCAGGATTGCTGCTTGGCATATGACAGCTTCTTGACATTCAATTTAATGCATTTTTTGGTTCGGTAAACAATGCTGATGGTGATGATTACATTTTTATGATTTATTTGTTCATGCAAATATGCCCAGCGTAGATGGCTTTTCAAGAGTCCACAAATTAGGAGAAACCAGATCCTGATTTCAAGAATAGAGAACACTTCTCATAAGCAGAACAATTGTCATAATGTACACACTCAGATTTTAAGGCTTTAATGTCTACAATAAAATGAATAGATTCCTGCTTGGCTTTGGTCCAGGCTTTCAAGAAAAGGTTTGCGGATGTAAAAACATACAGGAACAAGTTTTGATTATCCATACAACTGAATATTTCAAAAACACTACCTACTACAATGCCCAAAATTCAACTCTCATCATCAGGTTTTTTTTTTTCAGTTTGCAAAGCTTCCTCCAGAACCACAGAAGCCATAATGCGACTGTTTTCACGGGTTTTAACATGATTATCATGGTGTTTATATATGTTTTATAATTAAGCCACTATCTCTCTCTCACACGCACACACACACACCACACACAGCTATGTTGCAGCTCGGTTTCTGGATGCTCTTATCTGATGTAACTTTGCTAGTTAGGGCTTCCATTTTGAAGTGTGACTAGCTTTCATTTCATTTAATGTTTATTTAATAGGGACAAGTACAGTATGCATTGAGAATTGCACAACAATTAACCAATGTGATGTATTACAGCATTCAATTATGGCCTATTTTTCAATGCCCTTCCCTAGAAGGGCCTTTAAAATAACAAAAAAACTTGCTCGGCAAGTGTGTGTGAGACTTGCACAGGAGAAGAAAACACAGAGTGCATTGCTAAAGAATTTGCTTAGCACAGTTATTATATGTAAATGTAGTGTGACTATGTAACCCTGAATTGTGAGCTGACAGTGTTTTGTTTATGTGCACACAGTCCTCCCAGCACAAACTATTTGTAGGTTTTATGACTGTGTTTGTGCAGGGTAGAGTGAATCCAGATGCAACTTTTGCTTCATTTAAGTTTTTCACTTTGTTGTTTCAAACTCAAATTATTTCAACCATTATATGTCAAAAACTCAGATAACAAATGAGTCAATCAGCTGTTGCAATTATGAGGCCTGTTCAAACTGTATTTGATGTGACATGACTACCACACCCTGAAAGCACTGCAGTACTTAAGACTCTCGCTTTGTTTATTCAGTTTTTGTCATCTTTGCCTGTTTTGTTGTATTTATCCAGGTCCCTGACAGAGTTAAGGACGCCCACATCAGCTTCAGAAGTCTTTGCTTTAGAAAACCAGCCGCCTAAAGCCGACAAAGAATCGGTTGACAAAATGAATTCAGGCTACAGCAGCCTGAGCACCAAACTGTCCATAAAGAACTTGTCTCCCCCTAAGGACGATGAATCCAAAAATCGTTTCCATAAATTATCTCTGATCACTGAGGCCAAAACAACTGAGGACAGCCAGGATACAGTGGACTACAGCGAAACAAGCACAGCTGTCACTGAATCAAATGGATCAGATATCGGCTCAGATTACAAATGGAGGAATAGATTTGAGGGTGTTTCTCATTATAAACCATACAAAACGGAGGGCTCCTCCTCCTCCTCCTCCTCCTTCTCCTCCTCCTCTGCTCTACCTGGGGCATCAGCATACAAACACCTCAGCAATGCGTCCTCCTCCTCCCCCTTTTCAGAGGAACACATTATCCTTGGCAACAGGCTGAGTGACAGGACCAAATGTTACCTGAGCTATGAGAGTGAGCCAGCGGGAGCACCAAGAGATGAGTGGAGGAGGAGTTTGGTGGAGCAGGAGGAGCCAACTGCACCTGCAGGTGAAAGACAGGGGCAGAGAGAGGGAGAGGGAGAGTCAGAGAGGATAAAGTCGTGCTGGGACACACAGCTCCCTGTGTCCAGCTTCTCTTCGGCTCAACAAACCAGTCACGACGTCATCGACAGTGTCAAAGAAGGAGACGACAGCGACTCAGATAGTTTTACTGGAGTGTTCAAGGCCACACTGGTGGAGCTGGTCTCCGAACCAGCAGCTCCCTCCTGCAGTCCCCCTGCCTCCCCCGACGAAGACTCCTCCAACCAGTTCGACATGGATAAACTGGTGGATACCCTGAAGAGCATGGGACCTTCCCTGAGGCCAAGGAACATGGGCCTACGTGGGCCTCCTCCGGTCCTTGTTTCCTCCCTGCCATCTATTGTCGAGGATGCTCCCATCACTGTCACCCCTGACATCCCTGCCTCCCTCACCAGTACCACAAAAAAGATGCAAGCAACAGGCAACCCTCCCGAGTCCCTCACAGGACTGTACTCTCTGCCTGCTGACCTGGGACTGAAGAGAAATTCCCAAAGAGACACTCGTTCACCGCTGGAAATGATGAAGCTTAGCCAACAGGTAGAGTACATTCAGATACAAGTTCAGTAAACTGTCTTTGCTTAGTGAAAACCTTCATAGTATCTCCAAAATGCATTACAAATTAGGATTACATTATTTTCACAAAACAACCAAAAGGTGTTATTTTCACCTTTATTGCATGGAGTAGGAAAATCTGTATGTAGGCTCAGGCCATGAATATATTATTTTATATTATTATTATTCTATGAAGTAAGATTTTCTGGTTTAAGTTTTGATAGCTCTTTTAAATATTCAGCCAAACTTGGTTTATTAGCTAAGTAACGGGAAAGAATGCGTTTTTAATGTGCATGTTTAAGTTGCGCATTAAAAAAAATAGGTTCAAATGCCGGATATATTAAAAAAAAAAAAAAGTTGAAATGTTGGAAACAAATTTTATGCTTGGCTGAGGTGGAAAATTTGGTGTATCGATACAAAGAGAATTCGACAAGTGGCAATGGAAACAGACTTAGCAAATTAATCGTGACGTACGGGATGGAAACTTGGCTAATGATTGTGAATAGAGATGTTAATGATAACACTTTTTAATCCAGTTTTTTATTTTTTTATTTTAAATCTGTCAGCCCCACAAACAGAATTCCATTCACCTCCATTGTATTGTTGTGAAGGAAGAAATCTCAGAGACAAAAATCTGTGTATGTGTTTGTTATTGTAACTTGGGTGAATCCTTTAACTTATTGCTTTACTCACCTGCAGGACCAGGAGCAGCCTGGAACAAGAGGTCTGAACTTGCCCCTGAGAGCATCTGCTACCAACAGTTTAGTAATGACAAAGTCATCTGACTCTTCTCCTGAGGAATTAAAATCCCCAGTGATGAATGGAAACAGACTTATTACTTCTCGCCTGGACAACAGTTACATCTTTGGAAGCCACAGGTCAGCATCCATAGATCAGACTTTGGAAAATGGAAAGGCCCATCGCCCACTCTTCCACACCAGCTCGCTACCTGAATCAGGGCCTTCAAGTGATCGCATGAGTCTGGGACTGAAGGAGGTTGGTGAACAGGGCACTGGAACAGAACCAGCAGGGTCCCGCTTTGAGCGCATCTCCTTCCTTTTGAACTCCTCATCCACCTCATCGGGCTCCTTGACCGGTGCTGAAGACCCCAACACTCGTATGAGTCGGCCTCCACTGCCGGGCATTGGCTCGCCGCTCTCCAGCAACAGTCCTGCACGCCTTCTCAGTCCCACCGGCTCAACTGACCTCCAGTGGCCGTTCACCACCACAGACTCACCCTTATCAATGTTTGGCCAGACACAGGGGATTGGAATGGGGACAGGTGTAGGTACTGGGGCACTAGGCACTCCCATCCTGCAGAGGAGCTTCAGTGGAGAGGGCACCGTGGGGATCCAGCAGACTTCATTGTTCAACAGTATTAATGGAGGGTCCCAGTTCCAGAGTCAAGAACTTGAGTCTGAGAGGAATTTAATATCGAAATACAGGGCCTTTCCTGATGCTTATGTAAGTATTACTAATATTGTTTATGTAGTCTAAGTATTATTATTGTTGCTTGAATGACGTTTAAATATATAACACATCAGGCGAGAAATGTCTCAATCAGATAAAGTTACATGAATTGCACAAGTATGATGTTGCCAAGGAAAATGGGAATTTTTGAACTTATATAATATCTATAAGAGCAGGCCTCAGTTCAGGGAAGAGATGTGCACACAGTGTATAAATAATGCATTATTTCTGCACTCCAAGGCAAAGGTAATTGGAAGAATGCAGGAAAAAAAGAGGCAGTTTTCTTGTTATTTCACACTTTGTTTAACAAAAGAGAAGTCCAACATTTGCACGTCAGTTTAAAGTTTTGTGAGGCTTGAAATGGCAGCTACGTCTATGGTAACAACATAAGAAACAGAAGATCCTCTACACATATTTCTGCCTTTGTGTAATATCCATGTTTACTTATTCTGTTAGCAGCCTCACTGTCAGATCTATTCTCCTCACTGTTGTAAAAAAAGACAAATAACAGGTCAGGTTACAATAAGTAAGAGAGAAGACTTCATATGTGGTTTGTTGTGCATACAAGAAAGCTCTTCTTTATGAAGTCTGTGGGATCCAAACCCACCATTCAGGTACAGGCTCTCCATTCTGAGCATCTCAAAAACACAGAAAAAGGGTGTGTATCCAGTGTTGCACTTGTTATCACATGCACACATTCATATCAAGGGCTTAACTGATTAGGACATAAATGATAAATGAGGTCTTAAAATGATTTCTATTGGCATGAGAGAACATCTTCTCACACATGCACTTATGGTGGTGCGCACACACCCTCTCCTTTACAAACAGCTTTTTTTTTCAAATTAAATGTGCATCACAATGCCACTTTAAGTTGTTCTTCCCATTTCACACCTCAGCAAAGAAACCACAAAATGTCACTTAACCATTATATATTCTGAGTGCAGGCAGTTAGGAAACACAGACACCACAGAACTGACCCCTGAGGGAAGATTGCGATGACGAGCAGTAATACCAGCCTTAGATTGTACTTTTTTAATGATGCGGTTCTCTGCAATATATCATTTGTTGATTGTTTTCGCCTCCATGCATAACACATGTTAGTGGTGTTATTTGCATGCAAAGGAGTGTCAGCTAGATTCTAGAGGTGTAACTACTTATTATTCTATAACTGTCCTGTATAGTTTTAGTACACATGTTTGCACAGGATGTTTGTTCATGTTCAAACAATAATTCAGTAGAATGGCTCCAGCAGCTCTTTTTCCAGGCCAAAGCATGCAGCCTGGCATCTCATATTACTGACTGAGCCATTCGGTCACACTTTTTCAGACAGGGGGAGTTGTCACTGTCCTCAACGTCACACTTGTTTTACAAACACAGAAAGTTGCATTCCTGTCCATGATTACTACTACAGAAGGTGTGTGTGTGTGTGTGTGTGTGTGTGTGTGTGTGTGTGTGTGTGTGTGTGTGTGTGTGTGTGTGTGTGGGGTGGTTGGTTGGAACAGGGATGTATTTTACAGCTTCATCCTCCTTTGCTCCTGTCAACTACATCAGGGAGAGAGAGAATTTGGAACACATATTCATGACTTCAAAGGAATTTTAAACACACTGCAGGACTGATGTACATATCTCTTTTTGTCAAAGCTTTAATAGGAATACATGCTGTAAGCTCCTCCGTGCATTTAAACCATCTGAGACACTTTCTCAGCTGGTTCATTATGTCCTTGCAGAAGAGTTTTTGCTTCTCTCTGTCTCTACTGCGCTCCCCACCCATTCTAGCTACCTGTCTGTTCCTGCAGAGACACTGCCACACCTTGCCTTTTGTAGTCATCCTCTTATTTCTCTGCTTGTTTTCTTGACATTTGATGAAGTGGAATTGACAGCGAGAGATTTGAAGGTTGTAGAGTGAGAGACGATGACAGGTCTGTTCCCTTCTATGAGTTTTTGTTTGCTTTGTTAATCAGTTATACGTAGCACATGTTCATGCTTTTTTTATAATATGACACATGCCTCCTCAGCATTATGTCAAGTTAGTTTGTTAGTAAATGCTTTATTGTTGATAGAGTTGAAGGTTTAAAATTGCTTAAGTCACAAAGGCATGTTCAAAAATGGGCCTCATTTATTCCTCTTATGTTACATAATTGATAGACACTGTTATTAGTATGTCAATAGTCATCTATTGTCATAACATTTTGTAATTCAATTATTAATAAATATCATATATATATATATATATATATATATATATATATATATATATATATAGTACCAGTCAATAGTGACTGGGCACGCTTTCTCATTCACTTGAATGGGTAAGCGTGACCAAACGTTTGACTGGTACTGTATGTGATTTGCTGAAACTGCACATTCCATCTGTTGTAACCAATTTTATGGGAGAGTAGATCGTGTTCCCAGGATGCTGGGAGGGAAGGGAGTGGAAGGGGAAAAGTGTCTGTTGGAGTTTGTTTCAATTGGGCATCAAGGCAGCAGTAAACACTTCACTCCCCATGAGTGATGCAGTTGTTTGACCTTGTTTTGAGCTGTATAGGGAAGGCAAGGAGTGAAGTCAAGAAGGGAAGTATATACAGAAAACATACACAGACTTATACCTGCAGCAATGTAAAGCATTGACAACACTGGGGCTGAATGATTTATTGTTTTTTTATATCAAAATCGCTGCTATTGCCTTAACAAGCTGTAGCAAGTGAACATTTAATTAAGTTAAATGTAATGACACGTTTGAATGTCATGATTACATTTGAATATTATTATTTTAATAAATGCAAAATGCAAAGCACAGAAGCATTATTTTATCTGATTATATTCATGTAGAGAGACACAGTATTCGTGTTTACAGTATGTTTTGTATGAAACATGTTTTAAAGACAAACAATACAGGCCTGGATGTTAATTTATAGATCACAATTTAAATTGCAATCGCTATATTGGTCAGAAATATTGCGATGTTTTCCTCGAGTCATTCAGTCCGATCTTATTAGGGGTTCAGTCAGGTTGGCCTCTAGGGCTGGGTATCGTTCAAAAATATTTGATACCAGTACCGATACAAATGCCATGACTTTGATACCGGTGAAACAATTCTTTTTTCAATACCAATTTTATAAAACAAAAAGAAATTAAAACATTACACATTACAGCACAAGTCTTTTATTTTTAGCTCCTTCTACGTAAGCCCTGTCTCTGTGTGTAACGTAGAGTTGTCCCTGTGTGTCTCTACAAAGTGTAACGTTAGATAGCCAATCACCAGCATTATTAGATCATGGATGCTGCATGTTTATTGGCTCACTGACGATGATGAGATTTACTCCTTAGGTATTGAAATTGTGTATTGAATGACAAGGCATTTTTCGAATCCTCAATACTTTAGAGGCAATTCGGTCGGTGCCTAATATGTATTGAATTCAGTACCCAGCCGTATTGGCCTCTTGCAATGGTGCTCAGGTGAAATGAGAAATACAGTCCTAATGTTTTATGCCTGCACTGTCCTGTAAATTACCGGTAAGGGAATCCTGTGAGACTCAAGTGTCTCAGTCGGACCAGTTACGATATATCATTACTCCTCAGTTGTCTCAGCTTTTGTCACTCACATGTTTAGATCATGTTTTTCTGCCCAAAAGCATCAACATACAGTCACATGTTACTATGAAAGACCAGACAAATGGAAATGTTGACTTTGAGTCTTGGTTGATTATGCAATAGCAGCATGTCTTATAACAACATAACAACAACACTTGACAGTATGAATACTCCAAGTACAAACATACAAATGCACTTTTTTGGCCAATATGGCCATTTTACTCTTTGCTTTGGTGAAACACGTATTTCTCTTGTCATGACATGCATCAAGTGGAGCCAATATATTTTTCTGTGAAAAAAGAGATGTAAACTATTAAATGCTAAAGCTTCTTGACTCAAAATGCAGAACAATTGCAGGTAATTGACAAAGCTTTTTTTTTTATTTGGCTCTATGGTGGGACACTTGTTGTTGTATGGTATGTCTGTGAACAATAATGAGTCTACTCTTTTATTTACGAGGTCAGTGCTGAAAAGGCACCATTCACCCCCTCAGCTTGCTTTCACTGAAAATGTAAAAGGTGTTCTGTTGCACTTTAGAAAAGTCCAAATGCTATTGTGTCCTATACGATTAGATAAATTTGGTTGAGATGGTTAATTGGTTGAGATGGTAAATTAGGTCAAGGTCTGACACAAATGAGGACAGGTGAAATAAGAGCTTCTGTGGGAGGCCCTCTTTGCTTGGTAACACGATGCAGATGATAGCCTGTTTCCTACAGAGCTTTGGGAGAGTAGAGGCCAAGTGTTACCTGGGACCAAACACACAATCAATCTGGTCAATCTATATGCACATTCCAAGTTGCACAAGCAAACATCCTAAATTTCCAGCAACATAGCAGCTGAAATTCGAAAGGTAGGGAAGTACACACCATACATGAACACACAGGTGGAAAAGTAGGTTAATTCCAGTGGAATTTCCAAGCAAGTGAGCTCATACTGTTGTTATCAGTGGGTGTAGTACTAGAAAACATCAGGTTAAACAGGTACAGGGGAGGAATGTTTAGTATGCCGATCTTTTAAAGAGATGCTTGTTCTGTCATGGAGGATGTCCTCTCTCCTCACTTCACCTCCCTGACGCCCCCACAACCTTTTGAACAGGGTAAAATAAACAGTGTTTGTCTGGAATGTGTTAATGTTGTACAAGGTTGACACAGGTTGTAATCTAAATGATTGCTAAAGTCAGTGAACTGAAGTCAGCTAAAATAAATGTAATAGGTGGCGTCTAACTTTAAAATTGGTAATGGTGATCAATTTGTGCAAGTACACATTAATGAAAAAAAACATAAACCAAAGAAAATGCATTAAATACTATTAGAAAGCTTTCTAAAAAATATGTTTTATTTGTCCATAGCTCACTAAAGAGAAGGAGCATGGGAAGCTCAATCCTCGTCCTGGAAAGGTGAGTCTCCACACCACATACACTCTTAAATACACTTCAAACATGTGCCGCTGAGATACATGTGCAAGTTCGCCTTCAAAGCTGACAGCTGTCACTGATTAACCTGGGACCAGGAATTAATGTCATCACTGTGAAGACTGTGTTTCTCTCGGTTTGCTTTAACACTGGCTAGTTGAACAATCACTTCTTTTTCTCGTGCTGAAAAATGGCATATAAAGACCACATTCATGTGGGCATCTGAAGAATAGAAAGGAGACAATAGAGAATAAAGTGTCTAAATACAAAGATTGCCATTATCATCAATTTGGTACAGATAACCATGATCCCCAATACTATGGTTTATGACTTAAAATGACTAAAATACTCAAACATAGGTTAACAGATAGAGATAGATAGAGATCTGTTTAGCTTAGCTACACTGGTACAGTACAAGGCCATGGAATCAGGTTTGTGTCAATATAATTAAACAAAAATGCTTATTAATCAAATCTCTTATTACAGATTTATTTTTAGGAAATAATTACATACAATGTATTTGCAGCAAGAGAACATGAAGACAGATGTTCTTGATTTCTAAAAAATTACAAAAAAGGTATGATATAATATTATTCTTCTGTAAAACAATATACGCATACGCTAGCGTATATTGTTTTGCAGAAAAAGAATATTCTAGCGGCTAGATTATTAAAGGCGGTTTCTAGCCACTACTGTTTATACTGTGTCTGCATATAACAAATGTATTTGTAGAGTAGCTTAATATAGGCGAACTGCAAAAACAGCTCTTTGTTGCAAAAGCTTTTACTGTATGTAAATCTCAGTGTGAGGGCGTCCATGTGGTGTGGCATTATGCTGTTACACATTCATTCACAGAATTTCGGTTAACACGTGTCTTCCCATAACTTATTTCATAACCTTTTTTCAATGGAATTAGCAGACTGGTGGGTGGTAAAACTCTTTGTTCTTCAACAGATAACCAAAAACATCTTTGGTATTTTAGACTCTGATTGTTGCCATTAAACTACACACCTATTCCAGGACACAACGTTATTAACTTTTAAATGTCAGGCCTGCTTATGCATGCAGCTGCAGATTGTCCATTAACAATCCTGAATGGTAAAGGAGGAGCTGACATTTAGGATCAGGGTACACTGGTACTCTTCCATGCTCCAGGGCCATAGACCTGAATAAACGAAACACGTCAGTACTGCAGAGAATAGGTTATGTAAGAAGTTACTGTCATCAAATTCCTAAAGGAAGATACATTTCTTTTCATATTTTATTATTTGTGCAAAATTTCACAGCACAGGTTGATCTCTTACCTGCAGTAATTCTTTGTCATTACTGTATTATGTCTGGTCTGCCATTGTATGATTTTCACCGTCCCGAGTAAATGAAAATGTAAAAGTCATTCACACCTGTGTTGCCAAAAGTCTGCGCTGCTGAAATGAGCAACGTACAATAGTGAATCCCCATTATGATCTATTCTTACATCTGTCTACGTTTTCTCTAGATGTATATCTTTGACCAGCCAGGGATGTGTGGCCAGAGGATCGAGGTGCGCAGTGATGTCATCGATGCCACGCCCTGGGAGCTTCAGGAGACCATCTCCATCAGGGTCATCAGAGGAGGGTGAGTGGCTACCCCAAATTGTCCCTTAACACATACAATAGAAATAGAATAGCAAAATACCTAAAAAAAAAAAAAAAAATATATATATATATATATATATAATAGGAATAGAAAAATAAGAAAAAAAAATAGTAATATGAACACTATAAACACCTCTTTTATGTACAGATGAGTAAGAATATATATAGATATACAGATGACTAAAACATGTCATATTGCACAGGTCACAGTAGGAGGTGACACAGAGTAATACATAAATAACTATACTTATTGCAATATTTTGAAAGTGTTGGTCTGTTTTGCAGAACAGCTAGCAGTGCTACATTATGTTACTGCTCAGCTAACCCACCATCTCATGCAGGGTGGAGAGGTGTTGCCAATGATTGACGCCAGCTTGGCTAACATCCTCCTCTACTCCATCTCCTCTATGGTGTTCAGCAGGCAGACCAGTACAGCGCTAGCTAGTGGTTTTGTGTACATCAACAGCACACTCAAACATACATTTTGTAGTACAGTATAGTACGCCGACTGTTTTGAGTATACTTTATTTCGTCACTTTGCCAGCTGCTTAGAATTAGTATGTATCATGGAATTGGTACAGATATGCCCTACAACCAAAACCTAGGCCAAAAACAAATACCACTAGCTACATTACCATTAGCAATCACCATGCACCAACTCATGCAACCAGGCTCAATTTTAAGAATGTTTTCCTGTTTGTCACTTTCAGCAGATTGTTTTGCCTAGTATAACTTTTGCGAATTATAGCAGTAAACAAACATGAGTAAATGTGCGCTTTCCTCATTCCACTACCACATTCTTAGCACTCAATTAAACCTGAGACTTCCTGAGAAACCTAAAATTTGCAAATGTAAATATGATGACACCTTGTTTTTTTTTTTAAATGTAAGGGGTGTAACAAAATAAACCCTTCTCTCCGGAGGCACTGATGTGGCGTCAAAGCAAACAGCTATTGATGTTCTGTGGAAATGCAAATGCCTTCAATGGTTAACACACCCACACACAAGCTTAAACACACGCTTGCCTCAGATGTGGAATGTTTTATCAAACACAGCCAACATTTTGAACCTGCAGTAACACTGACAGTACTGCTCTGACTTGTACTACTGCCAGCAGGTGAACACTTCTTCTATCTTGGCTTCTTTCAAAGAAATAATTATACTGTCATCTCATGCATCGCACACTGCACCACTGCCCAAACCACAGCTAATGCTGTAATTAAAGAGTTTTAACCTTACAAAGGAGAATGTGTTTCTTCTCACATAGTCTCCTTTTAAAGGTGCCGTAGGTAGGATTGCGAAGATCAAGGACTTAGCCAAAAAATTTGAACATCAACAACTTCTCAGTCCCTCCCCCCTTTCCGCTAAAGCCCAAAATGGTCTCCTAAACCCCTCCCCCCACAAGGGAGAATGAATGCGTGTGCATGAGCAGTGATTGACACGCAGTTAGACACCCCCCCCACCTGGCCCTGATTGGTGCATCTGAACAGGGAGCGGTAGGTTTTTGCAAATTCGCACTACAGGCTGTAGGTGGTGCCAGAGGAGTCAGATTTTCTTTTTAAATTACCTGCTTCATTTAGTTCTACTGGAACATAGGGTCAGTTTCAGCAAATATGACAGAAAGTTAGTTTTATAACCTACTGCATCTTTAACTAATTCATTATAATCATCTACTCACCTCCACTGAAAGCCTTGATCTAGTAGCACAGCAGCAACTGTGTGAAAAAACACATCAAACAATGGCATCCCTAATTTTATACAGACACATGCCAAGCAGAACTGCAGCCCAGATCTTACATTAGAGATTGTAACCTCGTGCCCTTTTTTCCCCCTAGATGGGTGCTGTATGAGAAGCCTAACTTTAAAGGGGAGAAGATCGCTCTAGATGAGGGAGACATAGAGCTCACCTACCCCTTCAATCCTCCAGAGGAGCAGCTGCAGAACGGACAGAAAGATGGTGAAGAGCAGAACGGAGAACAGAGTGGAGAAACAAGTGATGTGCAGACAGAGAACAAGCCAGCCAGGAGGTTCATCATTGGGTCTGTTCGAAGAGCTGTCAGGGTAAGTTCACTGGGTTGTTTTTGCTTGTTGCCAAAATTGTTGTCACGCACCCTCCATTCAAATCTGATATGATCAGTTATGATAAAGTACAGTAGAAATCCCTTTTTTGTACATGTAAGTATTATTGCTTTAACATTTTTATCTGATGCAAAAAGGCTGAATAGACCGATATTTTGTACTGTGTAATGTGCTCTTTAACTCAGGAGCACCATCTAGTGTCAGAGATGGGAGCGAGCACCTGTTGCTCTAACTTTTAAAAGTTTATGAAGTGTCAACTATTTTAAGGAGTGGTCATCTTCATTCATTCTGTATCAAAAATCTGGTTCTAGTTGTGCTTTAATTTCTTAGTTGTCGAATATGATTCTGCATATTAAAGAACCTGTCAATCAGTATGGGGTTTAATCTGTGTCGAGCTGTGTTTTGCTGGTAAGACAATCCTTTTCACATTTGGATTATGATTTAGTAATCAGTATAGTTCCCACTGAGGCAACCACTGCATAATAATAATAATAATATATTATTTTTGTTATTTGTTGCGTTGCATTTCGCTGCTGTGACCATTGAATTTCCCCATTGTGGGATCAATAAAGTCTATCTTATCTTATCTTATTTTATATTATCTTAAGCATTACAACCTGTTATTTTCTGCGTTGCGTGACATTAATGGATGCTCTCTGTCCTGCTTCAGGACTACAGCGTCCCAGAAATCAGTCTTTTCCCAGAGGAGAACGCTGAAGGGAAGAAGGTCATCTTCAGAGATACGTCTGAGGATGCCAGGATTTTTGGCTTCCCCATCAGGGCTAACTCTATCATCATTAATGCTGGGCTGTGAGTTCTGAATTATGAGTTATCAGAAAATGTGTGATCGTATTGAAATTACATAATGTGGTTCAACAATGTGCCATTACTGCTTCACTTAATTTCATTTGAAAATCAAACGAATGTTGCTTTTATTGTTTCTTTTATCTTTTCTCCTGCTCAGATGGCTCGTGTATGCGCATCCCTTCTTCCAGGGTGTACCACGTGTCCTGGAGGTAGGGGGGTACTCCAACCCTGCGGCCTGGGGAGTGGAACAGCCCTATGTGGGATCACTACATCCACTCAAAGTAGTAAGTGGCACTGTTATTAAGTATTTACAATTTCTGTTCTTTACTGATTCTGTATATTTCTGTATAAAGGTATATCCCCTGATTGTTCACAGTAAGTTCATTTATTTTTTTCATCATAGGGGGAACCAAGAGTGGAAAATATGAGTGAACCACAGGTAAGAAAGCACAAGTACTGCTAATAAATTGCTGCTAAATCAAAGTAATACTTGAGACTCTTGGAATTGCTTATTCGACAGCAGTGATATGAATGACACCTACAGTATGATTACCGACACTGAAGAAGTTATCAGTGGGCCCTGATTGTAAATGACACTCTTTGACTCAAGATGGTGATCTACGACAAGCCATACTTTACCGGGAAGTCGAGGACCATAACCACAAACATGAGAGACTTCATGACCAGAACAGACCGGCAGCAGACAGCCTTTATGTACAAAGTTGGCTCCCTAAAAGTGCTTGGAGGAATGTGAGTGCTGCTTTGCAATGTTTGTATTCACTGAAGCTTGCAAAGACATCTTGGTGGTCATTAATGATTAAGTACTACTGCTGCACAATTCAGGTGAAGGGTAATACATAAGGCCTGAAAGCCAATATCAAATAGCTCCAAATAATCTCTCTGTTGCTGCAGCTGGGTGGGCTACGAGAAGGAGGGCTTCCGAGGCCACCAGTACCTGCTGGAGGAGGGAGAGTACCATGACTGGAGGGTGTGGGGAGGCTGTGATGCTGAGCTGCGCTCTGTTCGGGTGATACGAGCAGTAAGTTGCAAGGAATATTTCACAGCAGTTAGTTATTTATTATAAGTAGTAATTCAATGTTTTAATCTAAACAAAAAGGTAACGGGTGGCCCTAACTGGATGCAAACTGCAGATTAAACATTAAAAGTCTGGTCAGGTTGTTTTAGTAAAGGTTGAATTAGAAACGGTGCAACCTTGACTAAATCAACAATGACATTATTGTTGTAATGGAAGGTTTTTGCTCATGAACAGGTGGAGGGTAATAGTACATTTCAGTACGCCCTGCAGTTGATGAAACAATCTGTCATATTTTCCAGATTTTTGTAGTAACCGTATACGTTTTGCCTATCTTTTGTTCTTTTTCTGTGTTTATGTGTTATTTTACTTTTGTTGCTGTATTGACCTCATTTTATCTCATACATCATTCAAGTCTCTAATCTAAAAGGTGACTTTGCACTCTGGTAAATGGCCATTGTAGTCCTGACACGGAGTGCCACATGTTCCATGTTAACATGGTATGGTTTACAAACAATATATACAATAGAGTAATAAAGACTAAGGCAACCAGCAGGAATGACCTGCTACATAAATTACTTGAACGTTCTTTAAAATGGATGATTGACCTGATTTATGTATAGATTTTGGCTCATGCAGTACTGTATGTAATAATACAATGATGTTAAAAATACTGTACTGTACAGGGACAGTTTAAATTGGCAAGTACTGTTTGCTAGTTTTCACTATGCTTACATTCTGCCATTTAAACAAAACATATTGTCTTCTCTCTCAGATAATTGTCATTGTCAAAATATGACAGTTACCTGAAACAGAATCTTATTTCAGCCCAGACTGCTTTTTATCCACACAAGTGTGAATTAGGTGCGTTAACCAAGTTTCTTGCTCTTCTGCAGGACCTGGCAGACCCCTTGATGGTAATGTTTGAACAGCCAGAAGAAGACCAGGAGGGTGTGGAGGCAGAGAACACCTTCGAGGTGACGGAGGCCATTCCTGACGTTGAGCTGTTTGAGTACAAAACCTCCACACGTTCCATCCATGTAGTCAGTGGGGCGTAAGTTGATACATATATATATATATATACACCGTATATTTACTGTACTTCATAACCCAGTGAGGTGGGAATGTATTACAATAACTAGCTAATTGATCCTCCTCCTCCTTACAGATGGATAGTCTACTCCCATGTGGACTTCTCTGGTAACCAGTACATCTTAGAGAAAGGTTTCTATAATAACTGTGCTGACTGGGGTTCTCAGGACACTCGCATCTGCTCAGCGCAGCCCATCCTACTGGTGAGAACCACTGGGAAGTCTTCAAAATATTGATTTGATCAGTGCTCTGATGTTGCTTACATTTCTGTTGTGTTGACTTTTAGGCTCCAAGTGACAGCTCAAGGACTAGGAATCAGGTATTTGACTTTCTCAGTTTTTTTTTTTTTTTTTTTTATGCATTTCAGTCTCGTAGCTAATATTGATTTGTATCTACAGTTTTATGTCACTCTTAGACAGGATATTTTGCTACTCAGTTCATGGAAAATTTCACACATCGATGTTTAACACTTTTGGAGTTTCCAGTTAGAGAGAAAAATAGAGTAAGCAGGGTTTTTTCAAACAGATGCACACACATCTCTTATGTCCACAGGGCTGCAGGTGGAGTTTTTTTTTTAATTTAAAAACAGATCATACAGCCGCAATCACTTTCCTTCAGTTGTCCGTTTCTTTGCTCAGCCTGGTGTCTGTCACAGCACGCAATGGTGCAAAGCTTCTTTTTTTTTGGCACAAGCTGGTTCATGTGCTGCATCTGCACTTTGTTCCATGCAGGCAAAAACCCATTATATTGGCCCAGAACATCCATGAAACTGATGCGCTTCAAAGCACAGGGGTAGATTTACCTTAGCCAAAGACACTCCAATATTCATCCTTTTTTTATTTAAATGTTGAAAATGAAATATCTAATAGTAATACTGAGTTATCAGAGGATCAAAAGACTAGTCACCAATACCTGACCTATGACAGCTATGACCTACAGTATCTAAATAAGATAAATAATTGGTAACACTTTACTTGAAGGTATCTACATAAGAGTGACATGACACTGTCATGAACACATGACAGTGTCATGATGCAGTCATGACACATGAACTCTAACCATAACTTGTCATGACAAAAACCGAATTACTTACTAAAAGAAGTGTTATGTCATAAACGTTTATGACTTGTTTATAATGTTTATGACCCGTTCATGACAGTGTCATGTCACTCTTATGTAGATACCTTCAAGTAAAGTGTAACCAAATAATTCCTTCACAGGGGCAGAGCAACATTGCAGTAGAAGCACTTTTGTATTCAGTGCTTAAAAGGCAAAAATAATTAGAAGAATAAAAAGCTTTAGGCTAGAAATGTGTTAATCTGACCTCTCACTTTCCTTTTCCCCCCCTCTGTCTCTGCCTGTCAGCTAATACTGTACACTGAGCCAGACTTCCAGGGCGAGTGTAACATCTTCGATTGCAACCAGGAGGCCATGGCAGAAAAATTACTGACTAAGTCCTGTCGAGTGTCAGGGGGAAGGTGAGGAGCCAGTACCAGAGCATTAACAATGATTCAAGGAGAAAGGAAACAAGGGGGGGAAAGTCTGTGAAAAGAAAGTAAAGAAAGACTGCTAATGCAAGGGTGAACAACAAAATATGCATGATGGTGCAGTAGTAAATGTAGTTATGAGATTGGGGAGAATTACAAAGCTAATATATTATCTCTCTAATTAATTTTTGTGTTTCAGCTGGGTGCTCTACGAGAATGAACAGTACTCTGGGAACTTGTATGTCTTATCTGAAGGAGACTATCCCAATTTAACCAGCATGGGATGTCCACCTAACTGCGTCGTCTGTTCTGCCAAGATCGTGCCAATGGTGAGAAAGCGTTCATATAAAAAAAAAAGAAGCTCTGTATTCTTTTCTTCTGTTTTGCTCTGACCCTCCATCTCTCCCACGTCTAGACATTCTCAGTTCCTTCCATCTCTCTGTTTGGCCTCGAGTGTCTGGAGGGCAGAGAGATCACCATGGATACAGAGATCTTCAGCATGGTTGAAGAGGGCTTCAACAACCACATTCTGTCTGTCAGAGTCAACCGTGGCTGGTTAGTGTTTGTCTCGCTGCGTCTGCATGTGTTTGGGGAGACTGTTTGCTCATGTTCAGTTTGTGTGTTTGTATTGACACACGTCATCAAGTAGCTTTCTGGGTTTTTTTTAGGGGTCATTTCTGCCTTTATTAGATAGGAAAGCTGGGAGGGGGGGGGGGGACATGCAGGAAAACCGTCACAGATTGGATTCGAACCCTGGACCTTCTGTGTCGAGGATTAAACCTCTACATATGTGTGCCTGCTCTACCCACTGAGCTAACCATACACTAGCTTTCTGGTTTTTGTTATGAGCGGCAGCATCTCATCTTTTTATGACAGTGTAAGCTAGTGAAAATAAACCACATGGAGTGGACATTGTTGATAGATAATTGATAATCAGCTGTTACAGTGGAAAATGAAACAAAACTAAAATTAGTGTTTTGCCATGTTATAGTTAGGCACCACATTGTCTAATTTAGTCTGTCTTCCTTTGCAGTTGGGTGATATGTGAACACAGCAACTACAGGGGACGCCAATTCCTACTGGAACCAATTGAAATCACCAACTGGCCGAAGTTTAGCTCAATACAGACTATTGGCTCAATGTTCCCAGTCAGACAGGTTTGTTAACAAATCATCTATACAACAGTCATAAAGTCATGAAGTCATGAAGCACACATTTAAAAACGTGCATTTACTGACACAATGTGAAATGCAGTGTGTAGTGCGTTAGTTGAAGAGTGCATTCTTCCTGTCACTTTAGACTGATATTAGGTTTTAACATTAACAAGAGTTATAGATCATTTTTTCCTACTTTTGGATAAAGAACAAATAAATAAGCCTAAACTACTATGATTTGAACAGCCCAAATTCCACTGATCTGTGACTCTCTAATGATAATAAATATATTTTGTCTTCTGCAGAAGCGCCGCTATTTGCGCATTAAGAACAAAGAGAGGGGTCACTTCTTGTCCGTCCAGGACGGCGTGGAGGAGATGAAATCAGGACGAGTGGTGGTGACACCAGAAGCGGAGCCCATGAGTGACATCTGGTTCTATCAGGATGGATTCATCAAAAGCAAGGTAATGCATGATTGAAATGTTAAAATAGTTGACTGCATCATGCAAACCAAAACCTTACCTTGTTAACACTGAGCATGGTGAGCATGGTCTAATCATGTACTGTATGTGTGTGTGCTGTAGTTGTCCCCGACCATGAGCCTTCAGGTGATGGGCAACATAGAGCCGGCAGCCAAGGTGGTTTTGTGGGTGGAGACCCGGCAGCCTACACAAACCTGGACAGCTCAGATGAGAGGCCTCATCACCAGCCTTACTTTCCCTGGCTGCGTCCTGGATGTCAAAGGTATGAGAAATGATTCGGTATAGCATTTATAAGATATGGATATGCTAAAATTGAAGTTGTAAGAGTAATTTAAGTTCCCTCTTCAAAATAAGGGCAATTAAGCTGATGGATGGATGGATGGATGGATAGATACATACATAGATACATAGATATATATGTATGTATTTCCTCAGATAGTGCAAAGTAACTATAACTGTCAAATAGTACTTGAGCAAATGTGCTTAGTAACATTCCACCACAACTTGAACTTTTTGTTAACATGATTATTTGCCTTTTCCTCAGGTGGTAAAACTTACGACAAGGACCATGTGGTGATTATGCCGGAGGATGTGGAGAGGCCAAGCCAACAGTGGGAGATAGAGCTGCTCTAACCTGCTATACAAAACTCATATTTCTCATGTTCTCTTCTGTTAAGCTTTCCTCAGCAGTGCTTGGAACCTCTGTCACTATATTTAATTCTTCTCATTTATTTTTTTTAAATTCTCTCTAAATCCTTGTAACTAATATGAACATTGGGAGAATGAGAATGCAGTTGACTTTGACTTTTATCGGATTATATCACTTGTCAAAAATGTGAGTATTCAAACTAGAATCTCTATTTTGACTGTAGAAGAACCTGTAGTTGATGCTTTAATATATTTGTTTTCATGTGGCTACCAGTGCTTCATACAGATGGTGGGCAATTGAAGCCAAACAAATGCATAGTGTGCAAGAAACTTATGCAATGCTTTTTTAAGGTATTTTTTTAAATAAGTAAGTACTGCATGTATCAATGTTTGTTTTGTGGGAAATGTTGCACATGTGTATGCAGTATATCACATTGCGCAATGCAATGAAATGGGTTGTGTGTGTTATGTTTCTTATTGTATTTTTGTTAAAATGAAAATATCAGCTGTATGTTGATACTAAGGATGTGATGGATGTGCACGAGGGAGTGGTTTTGAAATATTGAATACAAAATAAACATTGTAAAATAAAACAAAGCTGACTAATTGATTTCAAAAGAATCATGAATAACATTTTTGTAACAGGATGTGTAAATACATCCTGTTACAAAAATACACAGTTTAAAAAAACACTAAATCCACTGACTAAGAACATACTTACTCACACACTCACTTAAATACTGAGAGGCAGAATAACGTGCCATAGACCAGTTTTTTTGTACTAACTACACAGGTCTCATATTTCATGTGCTCTGCAGGTTTAAAAATGTTTATTAATAATAATAATAATAATCAAAGGTGTCACATCGATGTTCAGCTCTTTTTTTCTATCTTTTTATACAGCACTGATCAGCCCTGATGTTTTCTCTCAGAACTGATCAAGACATTTTGTGTATATGTCTGAGGAGCAGTAGACTACTTGGGTCTTTTCCTCCACTTTAATGGACCATTTTGTTCATTTATTTCAATTGTTTACCCAGGCTTTTTTTCATTCATACCTCCCATTCCTGCATTCATCCATTCAAACTTCATCTATTCAGTTCCCTGCCTGTTTGAACTCAGGGTGTGTCACAATTGTATTTATGTAGGTAATGGCTTCTGAAATCTGAAAGCCAACAAGAAGGACACCCAGTACAAAATGGACCAAAACAACCACTAATGGTACAGTACTCAGTTATTTCTGTGTATATGTCTCATATTGAGATATGCAGCATTTCAAATATTTCCAACCATTCATTAATTAATGACCAAAAGAGGAAACCTACTAATGAACTAATAACTGAATAATTAAGAAATGACTAATTTTAATAATTCAACTGTGTCATTAACTTACACTTTAATACCGTTTCAACTGCTTTTACCTCTCACATGACACTTGAAACTGATGTTTATTCTTAAAGTGGAACTTCGTCCAATTTTCAAGTTATTCCTATGGTCTAAGACAGTCCAGAAATATTAGTAAACATGAACAACTCTCTCCCAAATATAAAAAAATATAGAGTGCTCAAACTCAAATTTGTGATGCCATCAAATAAAGTGTACTGCTCCATAGACAGTCAATTGGGAAAGATGTTATAGATGACAATGAGAGCACCTGGGGGAATGTTCAGAGTATACATTTTCTGTTTCACAAATGACAACACTCCAATAGAATGAAGCTCATTTTGGGTATAAAAAAATAAAACCAAATCAGTCTCCCATTCATCAGAGCAGCTCCAGGCTTTATGCTTGATGACGTCACAAGTTTAAGACAAACTTCTCTGGTTTCTGGCTTTGAGCGAGAGTAGCTCATATTCACAGATAATGAAAGAACTTTCCTAGGCCATGGAAATAAGTTACTGTAACCTTTTCGTTTTGTTTTTAATTGTGTTTCTTTTGAAATGGATGTTGAGGACAGCAACACTTTGGTTATTTTAGCAAAAGGCAAACGAGCTTGCTGTTGATCAGCTGTGTTTGTAATAACAACACAGGTCTCATATTTCTTTGTGCTCTGCAGGTGAACAGCAGGTAGACAGACGATTGGAGAGATTCAAACTATAGGAAGAATACATTTGTTCAATGGTTTCATCATGCTCATGTAGTTCTTTCTGTTAGAAATTACTTTATGAGCAAATGGTGTTTTTTATGTGAGACCCAATAACTTATATGACTTGTAATTTGAGCCTGCTGATTTTGAAAGTGAATGTGATATGTATGTTTTTGTCATATACTCTCTCTCGCTCTCTCTCTCTGTTCTTCTCTAGACTGAGGGAATAGGGCGGATAAGCGTCTTGGAGTATCAGATTGTTATCACAATCAGCCACAAATGCAGGTACTGAAAAGCCCTTTTGTTATCTCTTGTGACATAATTTGGTTTTGGAGCCAATAGACAATCAGGTTATACATGAGCACACCAGTCTTATGAAGATCTGTTTTACTCTGAAACCAGACTTTACCCCTCACTTACTTACAGAGATGGCTGGCATGTTGCAAGGTGGGTTTGTTTATCAGACATCTGCGGCATCTTTGAGACAAGCTGTAAAATTACAAAGGAGTAACTTGAACACTTACAATAAAAGGGAATACATTTTGCAGCCTTACACAACAATAATTCCTAACATTTTTCATCCAAATCAGCCACAGAATCTACAGCATATGATCATTTCGCAACTAGGCCACCTGTAAACAAACCTGACTGCCTGGATTCCTCCACTGCAAAGAATGTCAGTATTTTACAAGTGGGTTGTCATGGTAATTCTACAGACCAGTGGTATTGTCAAAGCTGTGATGGTACTGAGCACTGATTAGTCAGCTGTTTGATTGACAGTCAGGTGGATGAACTGCAGCAGGTGTGGCACAGTAAGGGTGGGACTGAGATTCAGGGCTGATTAGAAGAGGTTGTAAAAAGCTCCATTACCTCCACACATTCCTAGAGCTGCTACAGCATTTTGTTACAGGTAGGAAAAAGGGCATTCTTCAAAGTTTTTTTAAGTAAATGTACTTGTGTTATTCTGCAGGTGTTTGTTTTGGCATGTTGGCTGTCTTAGTCCCTTATAGATGACACTTAAAGCAATATAACTGTTTTGTTGAGATTAGGACGAGTCATCAAGTGATTCATTGAACAAAAATTCAAGGTTAACTTAAATGTTCTCTTTCCTACTATTCACAACACCACATTGAAGGTAATTTTATTGGTATACTGTGTCCATGTGCTGTGTGTTATAAATGTCATTAACTGTATATTTCTGCATGTGTATGAACTATTTATCTCTTCCTCATATTATTTCTTACAGTTGAAACAAAGCCATGGACCCAGAGTACTTCAAATCTCATGTAAGTAGACTTGTTCTTGCCCTGTCTTCCCTCTGCCATTGCATTATGACTCTGTTTACTTATTTGTACATAATGTAATCTGCTGTCTTGTGTTCTCTGATTATCTGCGTTATGTAATGTACAAAAGTCATAATGTATGTGGGACCTCTAGGCATGCTGGAATGCTGCAATGTGAACTCATGTTTCCAGTTCTTCAATTTTAATGTAAGAAAAAAAGACTAGTTATGAATTCATAAACTCAACTCCTAACTAATTTCATGTTTAAGTATTAGCTGGACACTACTGTATGTTTCCTGTCATAGAATAGTTCAGTACTTATGCTGGCAAACTAAACCCCAAACCCCACTAGTCAAAGCAAAGTATAGAATATTTGACTTTCTTCAAACTGACATGTGTCTTTGATCTTCTTTGGATCCACCTTCATTTTTTTTCACCTTCATTACTCATCTTGCTTCTTATCTTGTTACACATTCCAATTGTTCCCTGTCACTCACTTATCATAATTTTATATATTTATATATGCCTAATCCAATGTCAGGAAGTATGCCCAATCTTCCTTTCTTCCATCTTTGCAGTATTTTTTGTTGTTGTTTGTCTACATTTTTGTTTCTCTCTGTTTTTGTTTCCCTATTTTTCATATAGGAGATGTGTTGGGGTACCCTTGGAACGGTGCGACCCTTCTCCAATTTTCATCCTGACAGGGATGTCATGGAGATCCAGACAGCGCTGGAGAAGAAAGGTACTTCTGCAAGTAGATTCAAACTGGTTTAAAAAGCGGTGTTGTTGAACATCCATGCTGGATAATGATCAACAGACTCCAACTTGTCTTTCGCCTCTTCACGTTTCTCTCCTCATCGTTAAATATTGTATCATAACATTGTGTACCTCAGATGCAGTGACTCTGGTGAGAATCCTAACCAACCGGAACAACGCTCAGAGACAAGTGATCGCCAAGACCTTTCAAAATATAACACAAAAGGTAAGAAAAAAAAGAGCAGACAGCACTTCTTACTAAATGTATCAATTTACAAAATGCAAAAAGGCTCTAAAAACATTTAGAAACTAAAACATGATATTGAGAATAACATGTTCAAAGTTCAAAGCCACAGCAAGCCCCCCAATGTATAATATTCCCAAAAGAATCCTTGCTATGCAATACAACAGAATGTAGAGTTGCAACGACAGTTCTGTATGTTGTAAATGTGTGTTTGCTCATCTGTAACTCCCAAGTGTTTGCTGTTCAAACATTATTTAAACTGGTTTTGAACACACCTTTGTTTAGAGAGGGAGTAGTATGAGCAGTATAAGCTAAAGTAGCGTCACAGTAGAGAATAGGATGGTGTAGTGTTGTACATAAATATTTACTATTTATTGGCAGCAGTTCATTTTTATAGGTTGTATGGGTAGCTATATTTTGAAAAGAAATACAATTTATTTCCCTTGTATTAGCAATATTTTCTTTAGCAGAAGGAGATGATACTATCTGAATACTTGACTACACAGACACTTTGTGGTCAAACAGCCAGGAATCTCTTTTTAATTGCGTAACCATATATCTCTGTGCGTAGAGTGTCTTTGGAAAGTTTGAAGAACAGAAACCAAAACTTATATTGTTATTCAAATTGATGATGTCATCAGACGCACTCTTTTGAGCCAATGCCATCTTATTGAATAGGGGAATAGGCTATTACATTTTAACAAGAATAAAATAGAAATAATAAAGCTAGGAGTGTCTTGGTAGCCGAATGGTTACAGCACTTACCCCTCTGACTGAAAACGGGGGAGGTAGAGGGGAAAACCTATATAGGTTTTGACATATTTCCATATTATGCTACTTTATACCTACATTATAGCATTACATTTTGGAAGCCAATATTGCCTACTGACTACATTGCTCCACTACATTTATTTGACAATTTTACTTTTAGTTTACTAGTTAGACTAATACATTATGAGACATATATCAGTAAACCAGAGTTTTTTGTCTGATCTGGTACATTGAGAGTCAACAGATAAAAGATATAAGAAAACATCAGTGTTTATTCTAATGTTGTGGCAGGACCTGTCATCTGGTGTGAAAAAAGCTCTGGCTGGAGATCTGGAGCTTCTACTGCTGGAGCTGCTGATGCCTCCTCTGGAGTATGAGGCTTATCGCCTGCAACAGGCCATGGTGGTGAGTGGGTGTTTGTGTGTTTGTATACAGTACATATTCAGGGGGGCTTGTGGAGTGGGTTTTTTACAGGGTGGTAGTGATTTCACCTTGCCTGTCTGTCATATCCCAGCATATATATCCCAGCATATAGATAGATATATAGATATAGTATGTGTGTGTGTGTGTGTGTGTATGTGTGTGTGTGTGTGTGTGTGTGTGTGCAGGGTATAGGCACAGATGAAGAAACACTACTGGAGATCCTGTGTACGCGATCCGGACAGCAGCTTCAAGAAATCAGTGCTGCATACAAACAATGTAAGCCACAGAATGTCTTAGTCTTTCCTCCAAATTCTTTAGTTGATTGCTGTAGACATTTGAACCTCTAATCCATAATTTTTTTTCTGTCCGGATAATTGTCATATTGTTATTTGTATCCATTTTCAGTGTATAAAACGGACCTGGAGAAGGAACTGAAAGGAGAAACCAGTGGAGACTTTACTAAGCTTGTTTTGGCTTTGTTGAATGTAATATAAATATTTGTTTACCTTTACCATCACCTTTAACCTTAGAAGTAAAGCAATTGGCCTTAATACTGTTTGGGACAGTGAAGCTTCAATAGTGGGCATTGATCCAACACCTTTCATATTATTGAAGCTATTTATCTTAGATATGAAATAGCAGTGGGGCAACATCTCAGCACTGCAGGAATGTAGAAATAGGATTTTTGTGACTTTTGTGACTTCTTAAACACTAGACAATAACACATTTCATGTTATGTGTGGGATGATTACATTTAGATATGACCTTAAAATTAAAAATAAAAGTGTTTTCTCACTCCTCTCTCCCAATAGAAACAAGATGTTGCTGCTGGGGTGCAAAGAGATATTGAGGTATTATTTTCCCTGATACTTTTATACACAAACATTGTGGTCTAAGTAGGTATAAAGGGCAGCTTTCAGTATTATATTTTAATTTAATTTAATTTAATTTATACTTTATTGATTCCCAGTGGGGAAATTACAATTTACACTCTGTCAGAACACACTACACACAGGCCTGGAATACACACAGACACGCTCAGGTCTTATACATGCACAAATGGAGAGATGTCAGAGTGAGTGGGCTGTGACTGCTGGACAGGCACCCTGAGTGGTTGGTGGGGTCCGGTACATTGCTCAAGAGCACCTTGGCAGTGCCCAAGAGGTGAACTGGCATCTCTCCAGCCACCAGTCCATACTCTGTTCTTTGGTCCGTACAGGGACTTGAATCAGTGACCCTCCGGTTCCCAACCCAACTCCCTACGAGCTGAAAGCAGAACAGAAAAATACTTTGCACATAACGTGAGACTGGTGCGTCTGAGGGGGAATAGTAGGTCATTATGATAAAGCAGACACAATGTTCTAAATTTTGACAGTGCACTATTATGGTATAACGGCTAGCAATATTCATTACACCCGTGGTAAACCTGGGAATAAGGGGCGTTCTTGCACAGGAAAATCTGTCTTCTAAAATTAATCTGCCATACCATCACTCATTTGGGGTGGCACTGTATTAAAAGCGATAGTTACGTTATTGTAACTCCAGATTCTATGAGTAAAGGCGTAGCCCTCTAAGCCACGCTATGGGTTTATCCCTTCATGCATGCGCAGTCGTGAAGATTTTCTTTCCTTCAACTACGTCCGCAAATACTGTATATAAACAGAGCGGACCCGTTGCTCTGCTCCCAACATAAGCTTTTTCTTCAGCTAATGTCACTGGAGCAGGTGGCCCGGATCTTAGAGGGCTACGCCTATACTCATAGAATCTGGAGTTACAATAACGTAACTATCGTTCTAGTTCGTATAGGCTTCGCCCTCTAAGCCATGCTATGGGTTAAGGCAAAGCTGATGTAGTCAATGCCACCTGCGACCCAGAGCCCACAAGTGGAATATAGACTAAACTTTTTTTTTTCTTTTTTTTTCTCATGCACTGACAGGAGACTGATAAGCCGTTATCTAGGTAACGGAGCCTGCCATGGTAATGATTTGGCCTAGCTGGCTGTAAAGCCCAAGCCGAGAGTGCAGGCATGCATGATTGGTGAGGGTAATACATGATTGATAATTATGGGACACGCGAGTTCCTCCCAGCCACCCAGAGTGGGGGGGGGGACCCCAGGCAGTACACAAGCAGTGGCTACACATATATGTGGGACACCGCTCTCCTCCCAGCACCCGGCAGCAGACAGAACACACATACGACGAGGCATCATTCGTCGTTGAGTGAGGATAGGACCGAGTGGGTCAGAGAGGGCTCGGACATATCCTGCAAATAGAAACGGATGAAAGGGCATGGGGATGCCCAAGAGGCCGCTGCGCAGATGTCGGCTACTGACATGCCTCTGAACAGAGCTGTTGATGCCGATAGTGCCCTTGTAGAATGTGCCCGGATGCCCTGGGGGGGCTCCGCCCCCTCCGTGTTATAGGCCTGGGTGATAGCCTCGCACAGCCAGTGAGACAGATGCTGTTTTGACAGGGCCGCTCCTTGGACCAGCGTCGGGAACCAGGATGCGCTGGTGCGCTCCGGTGCCACCAGGATGACCGACAGATTCACCTCCTGGATGTGTTCCAGGAGACGAGGAATCAGAGGGACCGGGGGGAAAGCGTATAGGAGGGTTCTGGGCCGGGGATGGTGAGAGAAAGCGTTCACGCCGAGGGGTGGATTGTCCCGTGTGCTCAAGGAAAACCAGAGAGCGCACTGTGTGTTTTCTCGTGAGGCGAACAGATCCACCTCCGCTTCCCCGAACCTGCTCTACAGCTTCTGAACGATAGTGGGATTCAATTTCCACTTGTTGTGAGAGGGCCCTCCCCTCGACATTAGGTCTGCCGCCCGGTTTAGTATCCCGGGGATGTAAACAGCCTTGAGGGACAGCACATGATTGTGTGCCCACAGCAGAAGGCTCCTGGCTATTTCCAATAGCCGGGCCAAACGTACGGCGCCCTGGCGATTTATGAACGCTGCTGTAACATTGTCTGTTTGTACGACAACATGCCTCCCCGCTACCACTGGGGCGAAGTGCTTTAAAACCTTCAGCACCGTGGACAGCTCCAGGCAGTTTATGTGTGGGGGAGGGGGAGGTGGCCATTCCCCTCCCACCACCTGTGATTCGCACATCCCTCCCCAGCCAGTGAGGGACGCATCCGTGTACACTGTCACGTATGACGTCACCTTGCCCAGGGGAACCCCAGCTGACAAGGTCCGGGGGTTCCCCCAATATGACAGGTCTGACTGCAGAGAAGGAGGATAGTCAGCATTCGCCACTTGTGGCGTATGGGGTCGACGCGCTGACGGAGGAGCCACCGCTGGATTTTTCTCATGTGGAGAAGCCCCAGGGGTACTACCATGTAGCCCGCGGACATCATGCCCAGAAGCCGCATGACGGACAGCGCTGACACCTTTGCGCGTGGCGTGGTGCGCGACAGGAGATAGATCAGCGCGTCTTGCCTTGGCGTTGACAGCCTGGCCCTCATAACAATCGAGTTTAGCACTACGCCCAGATAAATGATAATCGATTGTGTGGGAACCAATGAGCTTTTCTGCCAGTTTATGGCGAAACCCAGTGTCTTCAGGTGCTGCAGAACTGCCACAGTGTGCAGCGCCGCCGTTTCCCGAGAGGGAGCCAAGATGAGCAAATCGTCCAGATAAAACAGGACTCCTTTTTCCGCAACGGCTGAAGTTCCGTCTCCATGCACTTGGAAAACATGCGGGGGTCCAGGAGTAACCGAACGGTAGTCGGTTGTACTGGAAATGAACCCCTTGGAAAAAGAAGCGCAGGAATTTCCTGTGCCTGGGAATGATTTGGATGTGAAAGTATGCGTCTTTCAGATCCACAGATGTAAACCATTCTTGGTGGCGCACGCATTCCAACACATGTCTGATAGTCAGCATGTGGAATTGGCGCTCCATGACGCACCGGTTGAACTGGGACAGGTCGAGGATGGGGTGTACCCGCCTGACTTTTTTGGAGTGAGAAAGTAGCGGGAGTAAAATCCCTCTTTCTCCTCCCCCGGAGGAACACGGGAAATTGCTCCTTTGACAGCAGTTCCTGTAGTTCTGACGTCATGGCGTCTGATTCTGCCTGGGATGACACAGTTGTCTCCAACACGCCCGCAAAGCGAGGCGGGGGGAGGCAAACTGGAGTGTGTAGCCCCGCGATATCAGCTTTGACATCCACGAGTCCATGTGTGTCAGCCTGATCCATGACGCGCTGTGCTCTGAGAGCGGGCGCGCGCATGTCTGTGTGTTGTTCAGAGACATAGCTAGCAAGAAGCGCAGAGCCTGTCCCGCTGCTGGGCGAGACATGAGTAGATCGTGTTGCCCAGCCCATGGTAGGGCCCTGTCGAAAGGGTGGCGGGTCATCCTCATCCTCATCCCGCTGGCGTAGCCGGGGGGAGGAGGATAACTGAGCGGCGCTAATTGTAGCGGGTGGGCGTTTGCTCCCGCTGTCTGCATAGTGAGAGAGCGGTGGAGCTCCGCGAGCAGCGGTGACCTGGTGTGTGCTTGTGTGAGGAACATCTGTCATGACATCAGCGTAATGTTCATTGGGAACAAGGGCTGCTCGGTTGAAGGGAAACTGCTCTTTAGAAAGACTTAAAAGGGCCGTTGTGTTTCCAATTTTCAACCGTGGAGGGACAGACGTTCCCCGCGCCCCGACGCCGCTGTTTGTTGGGTGGCTCGGGGGGTGGGTTAGACCAGGTGGGGGCCGCCTTCATGGTCCCCCGGCTCCGTGAAGCCTGCCGGTCATGTCGGGCCGGCAGTCGCTGTGGAGGCTGTGGCGCGCGACTGTTGTCATGGCGACGGCGCTTCTGTGGAGCAGCCGCCTTCCAAGAGCCGAGCATTCTAAATCGTTCCGCTCGCTGCAAATGGGATGTGACTGTCTGTAGGCGGGGCCCAAATAGTCCACCAGGAGCTATGGGGCCGTACAGAAGCTTGCGTCTGATATCAGTGGGTAGCTGTATCATGTGGAGCCAGATGTTTCGCTGGGCCACAGTCTGCCACGCCATGACTCTGGACAACGCCACCGTGGTCAGGGTGAGGATCGCGGTCATAGCTTTGCCAATCTCCGTGGCTAGCTCCAGAGGAAGCTAGCCACGTTATCGTTATCCGAGGGAATCGAGCCATCGGACTCGTGCTCGTCGACAAATCCTTCCTCCGGCGGATCCAGGGTGTTGACGGATTGCCGTCTGTCTGCCCAGCTGCCATCCCCTTCCCCGCTAGCCTGACACTCCAGAAAAGCTTCCGCCCGCCGGTTAAGCTCTTTAGATGGCAGGCGGATGCCGAACTGGCAGGAGGCGTCGGGGGTGAGAGCCTGACATTCCAGAAAAGCTTCCGCCCACCGGTTAAGCTCTTTAGATGGCAGGCGGATGCCGAACTGGCAGGAGGCGTAAGTGGCGCCAAGGCAGGTCTCACAGCGGGGATGGAGGTCCGGCGGCAGGATGCAGCCGGTCCGGCAGGTGGGACAGAGGCGAACACCGCTGGAAGTCAAGCTTGTCTTCATACTGCTAGCTTGAAGAAAAAGTGGGAGCAGAGCAACGGGTCCACTCTGTTTATATACAGTATTTGCGGACGTAGTTGAAGCCCGAGCGGTACGCAAGGGCGGGAAATAAAATCTTCATGACTGCGCATGCGCGAAGGGATAAACCCATAGCGTGGCTTAGAGGGCGAAGCCTATACGAAATAGAACAGGCATACCACTAATCACACTCACTCCTGTGAATGTATGGTTCCTATACTGGCATAATACACATAATGCAGCCCTTGCATGGAGTGTAGCTGTTGTAAGCCAGACGTGTGAGATTTCACCCCTTTCTGACTGTTTTGTTCTGTTTTTGTCCAGTCTCTCTCCGCGTCACTGAGTGGGAAAAAAGCTGATCCAGGACCGTGGATTAACATACTGACCTCTAGAGACTCAGACCATCTTAACAAAGGTATGTTTTTCAAACATATAGCCTAGTAGTTCTTCTACATTTGTTTCTGTGTGTTTGAAATTCTTCACTGTTTTAAATATGAATATGTACATTCCCCTGGCCTTGTATGGTTTTGACAGTGCTGATGGGACTGGAGCTGGAGAAAGGACAGATGGTGGATCAGGTTCTGGAGAAAGAATTTACAGGAGACTTTCGACTGGGTTTGCAGGTTTTAGGTGAATATTGTTTGAGATGCTTTGTGAGTGTTGACTGACCATTGATTAGTCAGTTAGTAATATTTCTTGATGTCTCTGTCTATGACAGTACAGTGCATTCAGAGCCCTGACGTCTATCTCGCTAAGAGACTAACTACCACAAAAGTAAGATCCTTTCATCATCAATTGCCTCTTTTATTCTGATGACTTATTATTTAAATAGTTAAGATTATCAAACTATACTGTGTCTGACTGATCTATAAGTATAAAGACTCAATGACTCAATCTTTAAAGTCTCTAATACACATAATGCCTTGTATGCAATATGTGTTTTAATGTATGACTTGTGCTATATAGATATATTTTAACCTTTTTCCTAGCCCTAGACCATAGAAAAGCTAATTTCTGATGTACAGTTATACAAACATGAGTGGTTAAACCAACAGTCCCATTGAAGTCAAACGTGTATGAAAACGTAATAGTTCACACAGAAAACATTTCACTCTTTCAGACACCGATAATGCAGAGGATTATGGTGTCTCACTCTGAGGAAGATCTGCTGTGTATCCGAGCTGCCTACCTCAAACTAACAGGCACTTCTCTCTACACTGCTCTACAGGTGGGTCCCACACATAATACTGTACTAAATACAACGCCTTGAAATAAGTGTATGTGTGCTGACATGATGATGTGTTTTTTTCCAAATTAAATATTAAATTCAGAAGAGTTCTTTTTTGAAATGCAAATAATGTTTATATTCTGGGAAGGGAAAAGTAGTAATTTTTTGATGTGAACATCTTTTACCAACAGAAACAGTTCAAAGGAGATCATCTACAGGCTCTACTGGCTATCTGTCGTTCTGAAGATTAAACAAAAGCTACACATTTTGAGAAGCTGCAATTTTTATTCATTTAGTTGTTATTCTTTCCCCTGAATCAGTCTATGATAACGCTAAAATAAACTTTATGTTTATTGCTACTTTTCATGTTTTTCTGAAATCTCATTTAAGTGTGCCTATACTTAGTTTTATGACATGCAAATATATGAAATGGAACAGACATTTTATATTGGATATTTTTTTAGTGCATTTTTTTAAATTTGTTTTTATTACTTTATATATCTGCCAAAATACTTCCTATTCATCCTGATGTTCTATCTACATACACATACATGTATGTATACAGGCAGGATAACTATCACAGTTTAGTCTTAACTAACTGTCTAACATAAAGCGCACACAGCCTCAGTCCTCACATTACTTTCTTAATAAAAAGTTATTCCTGATGCCACATAGTGTTCGGTTCCATTTCATTACATGTTTCTGGTTACCTGCTGATTTAACAAATGCCTTAAGTTCATTAGGATACACAGTTACAGTAATTTAAGAACAATCTGGACATTTTATTCATACTGTACAGACTGTAGATTGTACTTGATCCTTCAGTCCCTTCTTTGGCCTGTGTTCAGTGTAACTCAACCTTCATTTACACTCAGAAACATTGATACATTGAAGAACAAGAGTAAGTTATTCCTTTAGGCGAGTTTTGCAGCTCAGCTGCAGAGCGTGTAGAGCAACAATGTCGCAACAGAAAACAGCAGAGAAGCTTTGACTTCTGAGCCTCCATTGTCTATGGTGGTAGTTTTGGTGGTTGATGTTGTCATTGTCGTCATTATTGGGGTGATAGGTGTCGTAGTAGTTGTCTGAGACATAGATGTAGTGGTGGTTAGCGAAGTGGTTTCAGTTGTTGGTGTTGGGGTGGTCATACCACTTGTAGCGATGCTTGGGATGACAGTTGTAGTGGTTGTTGGGGCAACAGTTGATGTGGTGTTTAGCGAAATGGTGGTAGTCGCTGGCATTTTGGTGGTCATACCACTTGTAGCGATGCTTGGGATGACAGTTGTAGTGGTTGTTGGGGCAACAGTTGATGTGGTGTTTAGCGAAATGGTGGTAGTCACTGGCGTTTTGGTGGTCATACCACTTGTAGCGATGCTTGGGGCGACAGTTGTAGTGGTTGTTGGGGCAACAGTTGATGTGGTGGTTAGGGAAATGGTGGTAGTCACTGGCGTTTTGGTGGTCATATCACTTGTAGCGATGCTTGGGGCGACAGTTGTAGTGGTTGTTGGGGCAACAGTTGATGTGGTGGTTAGGGAAGTGGTGGTAGTCACTGGCGTTTTGGTGATCATACCACTTGTAGCGATGCTTGGGGCAACAGTTGTAGTGGTAGTTGGGGCAACGGTTGATGTGGTGGTTAGGGAAGTGGTGGTAGTCGCTGGCGTTTTGGTGATCATACCACTTGTGGTCGTTGTTCCATTGGTAGCAGCAGATGTAGTGCTCCCTTGAGCCTGAGTGGTAATAGAGTGTAAAAGTCATTTAAATCAGTTTTAGAAACAAAAGTTATAGTGTGTACGCCAACAATATTTCTGTTATCATGGTTACCATCGATCACTGAACATGATTTACCCAAGTTATCGTGTTAGAGACTACTACTAATTATAGTGCTGTCCTGTCCTGTAAATTCCAGTGAATAATAATACATTAGCTCTGTTTTCCCATTGCAATGGATTAGAGCAGAGATCTTCAACAGGGAGGTCCGTGACCCCTAGGGAGCCAGAGTTAGTGCAGGGGGGCTGCCAAATTATGTTAAAAAAATATTTTTTGAAAGTTTCTTTTTTCAAAAATGTAAATGTATGAAAATATACAATGATATGAATCCAGCATATTATAGCAAATATAAATTGGCCTCTTTGTGAATTAAAAAAGAAATTAATTTACACATTGAAGATAAAGTTACTATACTATAGGTACGGTAGCCACTATGGGAACCATACAGTTCAGTTTAAGGAGTCACTGTGCCTTCCACATATATGTTGTGATGTATTAATAATATATTAATCCATTTATTTTCATCCATCCAACCTGGTTTAACATATTTATACAATATGTTCAGCAGTAGGGGGTCCCTTCTCTCTCTCTCTTTCAGCTAAGGCAAGGCAAGGCAGCTTTATTTGTATAGCACATTTCAGCAACAGGGTAAGCTAAGGGGTTCTCGGCCTAAAAAACGTTGAAGACCCCTGGATTAGAGATTAATTTCTGTCCTTTTGCTAACCTGTAATGTATTCCATCAGCACCATGTTTCTCTGAAAATCCTAATGATCAAACAATTTGTGGCAGTAACAATAAGCATTTCTCTATGACAATTACAGCAGTATAATACATATTTAATGGCTGTCAAGACCTATTAAATTACATGGAAAAACTAACTTATCTAACCTTTTCAGGACAATGAGACAAGTCACGGGCTGACTCAACCCCTCTGACTTTTCCAACATTTTTAAGGCACCTATTTATTTATATTTGTTAGTTAAATCTTGTTATGTGCAAAGTGCAAAGAAAAAAATTCTATCTCTACAGGGATGGTAAAGTAGTTTGGCATATTTTCTTGAAGAACAATTCACAAAGTGTATAGGTAGTTACCATTGCCAGTGCCAGCAGAGCCAGTATGCAATATCCCAGAGCCAACATCTTCATGGTGGAGAGCCGAGAGGAGGCAGAGATGCACCAGAAATGTTACTGAAAATATTCTGTTGCACAGACAGCAGGTGGATGTGTTCTCCCACTATAACCTGGTCCACTTCTACTTTCTTCTGGGAAACTGACATGAGACTTTTTGTTCTTGCTTTTATACAAAAATATCACCTTTCAGGAGGGGTAGGTGAAATGATGACGTACAATAAGACCTGGCACTGCATCCAGGAAGTTGTTTGGGGAGGTGTGTGTGTGTGTGTGTGTGTGTGTGTGTGTGTGTGTGTGTGTGTGTGTGTGTGTGTGTGTGTGTGTGTGTGTGTGTGTGAGAAATGCATGGTTCTATGGACCTATAACACACAAAATAATAATAAGTGCTCACCATTCACATTACACTTTATTCCTGTTAATTAACATGTCTCAGATAAAGAGAAGTTAAAAATATAGGGGAGAGGTTGTACTCGCTGGCGTTTGGGTGGTCATACCACTTGTAGTAATGTTTGTAAGTTAAACATGTATTGAGTTAAATGCAATCAAACACAAAAACAAACTTCTTCACAGTTTTTATGACACTGCTCAGTTCTAAGGAAGTATGAATTCTTATAATATGATAGCAATCCCCTTCAGCTAACTCCCCAATGATTGCTTATCTTCCTTAACCCCAAAGTCAAATTTCATACTTGATGTGCATTTTAGAACACATGGCAACTTTAGGAAACATTAAAGTCTAAATTGATTATATTCTCTTTGTTTTTGGTGCTCACAATGATGGAAAATATTTTACTGACATGACAGGGAGGAAGTAAAAATTAAATTTGAACTATATGACAGACTGCTATATAAACTTTCCTGTATTGATGTGGCTTCATGTTAATGTTTTATTTGAACGCCCCTTGGTGCACTCATGACCAATAACGATGACATATCCTTGTTAATAATTGACAAATGAATGATTAAATAGGTACAAATATTATTTCCTTATGTGTAACACTTTCAGTCACAGGATAAAGGTCATTGTCAAGATTTTTCCCAGACAAAGTGTATGTGGTTTTTGATCAAGAGACAATCTCCAAACTCTGCTACTGTCAATAATTTGCATTCTGTATCATGTGGATGTTCCGACAGTTTTGTCATTACTTAGAATTCCTCATGGGAAGACAGAAACTACGCGCTATAGCTTTAACATTGCTTTAGGTGTCATTAAAGGTTCACATATCACCATGTTTTGAACGTATGTTATTTTTTCACTTTCACACTTTTGTGGTATAGTGATACTATCTTTGTCTACTACTGTATGTGAGCTAATATGGAAATCCCACAATATTTAATTTGTTATTACCTGAAAGTTTCCTTTTTAAGGAAATATGAAAAGAGTTGTGATGTTAAGTATTGGCTGTTGAAAAATATGTGGGTGTTGGCTCTGTATTTGTATCAACACATAACAGAAGCTTGTGTAAGGCCTCCCTCTTGAATGAACTCTATCTCCCTGCCCTGACTCCTCAAATCTAATTTTTACACAATACATCGGCGATTACTGTGTGTAGTGTACCACGACAACAGAAACTCCAGAGATCATAGATCAAGCACGTCATATTTTACAATGTTTTTGTTTTTAATCGCTATGCTTTCAAGAAATGTTCACTGTGAAAAAGAAAAAAAAGTTTTAACTTATTTCTTTCAAAACACATAATCATATATAAATATAAATATGTTTTTATTTGCAATTTTTCTATATATATATATATATATATAAAACATACGGTAATAGTACTATTTTTTTCAATGTTTATTGTTTTTTTGGTCATACCAAGAAAATCAGTTTGCTGAAAATGTCTTTATTAGGAGTAACCCCTTGAGATGCAGCATCTTGTTTTCAAGGGGGACAGACAAAAAAAAAATATATTTCAATTTGATTAAATAAAGATATATTCACGCAGGACAAATAATAAGTCTACAGTATGCACAAAGGGTAAATTTGACTTAGGATATGCTAAACTCCAATACAGATCAGGCAGCAGTAATCTCTTAAAATGCAAACAAACATGCTTTAACTCATTAGGATTCATAGGCATCAGCTTCATCCTTCAAAGAATCTGACTGAGAATCTGTCAAAGTTGTTATCTGAATGTTAATTAATAGCTGGCTCTGTCACTGTGTCTCTCGCTAATCGTTTCCTAATTTAATAAACCACTATTTAGTTTAACACATACAACTCATGTATGTCCTCTATTACCAAAGTGCTCGAAGAACAAGTGATCCAAATAGCAGACTGACAGAGGTGAAGATGTGGCTCTGTCCGTTCTTTGTAGTCATGCTCACTTTGGCCGTCATCAATGTGGATTTGGTCACCATCGTGGGGGTCTGGCTACTGATGGGGTTGGATCCTGTGGGGTTGGAGCTTGTGGGGCTGGATCCTGTGGGGTTAGAGCCTGTGGGGTTGGAGCCTGTGGTGTTGGATCCTGTGGGGTTGGATACTGTGGTGTTGGAGCCTGTGTGGTTGGATACTGTGAGGTTGGAGCTTGTGGGCTTGGATACTGTGAGGTTGGATCCAGTGGATCTGGAACCAGTGAGATTGTTGTTGTTGTTGTCAGTGGTGGTATAATTGGATTGCCAGGTTGTATTGGAGGTGTTATTGTATGGCATCTCTGTGGTGGTACTACTTGATGGTGAAGTCTATGTGACGAAGGATAAAGGAGGAGACAAACAGAGATTTATGACATACCATGGCATTGTATTTTAATGCCGGGGAGCATGATATTGTCTTTTATATTGTGAAAAATTGAATTAATAATGAAAAATTCAAGGGCAGGATGATAAAAAAGGTTTGACATGTCACTGTTATGAATAAGTCTTATAGGTTAGTGAATGAGTGAACAAAACTTCACGCCATAAAAACTTTTTTCCCTCTGCAGTCAGCCCCCCCCCCCCACACACACACACACACACACACACACACACATACTATATATTTTTTGCATTCTGCACTCAACCCATTAACAGCTATTTTGTAGTTATTTGTTTCTGTATTTATTGTTTATTTCATATTAATGTTTAATATGTTTGTTTATGCATGCACCAATCACCAAGGCAAATTTCACGTTAGTGTAAATTACTGTGACAATAAACCCTTTTCTGATTCTGATTCTGATACAATCCAAAGTTTCTTCTTTTAGATTTAGGTTTATACATCTCCCCGTATATCTACTCAACAGCCGGTGAAGAGATTTTACCTGTGCACCGATGAATCCCAGCAGAGCCAGGAAAAACAGCCCCAGGACAAGATACTTCATGTTGGATGAAAGATGATTTCTTCTTGACGACAAAGACAGGTGGAGATATCTAACCCTAACCCTAACCCTTGCAGAAGCCTCACTGTTTTAACAGCTATTTAGTCTTTCTTTTCTTTTCAATCAATTTGATTTGTCACATGAAATCGCATGAGGTACAATTCCAGTCTGGCCCAGTCATACATTTATGTATCCTTGCCAAGAGTTCTGTAAAAAGTGTTTTTTCCAGAGGCTGGCCTTTTATAAGGCATTCAGATTTTTCACCTGATACCTGTTCCAGGAAGCCTTTCCTCAGTCTCCACCCCGGCTGTGAACAACAAATGCAAAACATCACACTGAGACAATTGAAACAAATTCAGATATCAATGTCAGAGATACTGTCTCTGCTGTCTTCATTCAGCAAAGTGCCTCCAACTACCTAACTGCAGCTATTTGTGAGTCTTTTATGGTTGTGATTGTCTGTAGAATCTAGTGAGAAACTTACTGATTATTACTTAAATATAAGTAATATCCTGAATAGCTTCACCTTGTTGAATGAAGTGTAATATAAAGCAGAGTTCCACATTGAATTACATAGGGAAATGGCCCTCTTTAAAGCAGCCTTGGGGATCTTTATCCAAGTGAAAATATTTGTTACTGAAGAATAAATCAATAATCATACAGCTGATATCAAAGCTCGGTAGTTGGGCATTATTCATACACCTGTTGCTGCATTTACAGTAAGCCACTAGGAAGCAGAGTCATGAGAAGAACAGCCAACCAAAATGCAAATGGGGTGGCATTTGCGAAAAGAGTTTCTCTGCCAAAGAGAGCTCTGCCATGTCCATCAGTGTGTAGGATTAATCCAGTTGTTTTGACATTTTCCCCAAGAGGTTCCCACCATTTCAAATAAAAAATACATTTAGAGTCCTATGGTAATGAATTACTATTTTATTTGCCAAAACATCCAGATACATGTCATATCCTGTGTCTATGAATTAAGATATAGTTTTGAAATCTGAAGCATGGCATTATACATAAATCATTGAGATTGTGTGGAACAGTCTTGATCAAAAGCGGAAAAGAGCTCAGTGCAAACAAAGCACTTCATAGCATTAATATGACACATGTATGACAGCCACAGTGAGAGCCATTAAATAAGAACCAATTTGTATCTTGAGGAAAGGTGAATTTGTGATTTTTTTTGGTTTTATACTTTCAGGCCAATGCACCACATATCAGAACAGAGATCGCAGGCACCAGGAGTTGACTGCAGGACCCGAACAAAGAGGCAGACGTCGCAGCTGAAGTCGTGGCTCCAGAGGACTTTGTGGGCTGCTGCGATGGAGTGATGGTAGTTGTGTTGCATGAAGAGGTGGAAGGTGCTGGAAGTTTTTTGGAGGTTACGTGAGTAGAGGCATGGCCGGGCAGTGGTGTGGTTGCTGCTGCAGGTTGGGTGGCAGTTGGTTTGGTGTTGTTGCTGGTCACTGCTGCATTTGTGGATTTTATAGGGTTCTCCTGTAAAAAAAATAAATAAATAAATAAAAATGTTTGCATAGAGCACAGACTATTTGGGGAAAAGCGAAAAAGAAAAAGAACTATCTTTAGGATAAATACCACTCGAAGTAAGGGAGAAAACCTGTATCTTTGGTAAACCAACCCTTTAAGAAACAAAAATGTAACCATATAAATGATAAAAACCCTAAAAAAGCAGACAAACAGATGATACAAACAGATGATACTACCAGACATAATGATATTTATTTATAAGAGTAATAAGAAGATGCAATTATATTCTTATTACTTGGCTAAATTCTAAACACCATTATATACTGTTATTATCTCCTGCCTGCAATATACTGTCAGTTGATGCCATAAAGCCGCAGAACACTGTCTCTGTGACAAATAATTCATTGCTACACCATGTAAAGATCAAGCACCTGCTTCTCCAGTACCCAGTAGTCCCTTATGTACTCCAATGAGTACATGAGGCATGAAGACATGAACCATACTTTACATATTGCTGTAGTTGGTCAGGCCAGGCAGGTGGTTAGAGGCCTGCAGCACATCTCTGCCCTCAACTAATTGTACAGGATATGTGTCTGTTGTTTTTCATCTCCCCTTTAGTCCAAACCTACGCTTTATTTTCCCTGATAGGTTATCTAGTTTATCTGGAAACAGGAGTACTCCCGTGGCTGTCACCAAAGCTCCCTGCAGCAAAAGAAGGGATATGTGATCAAGTGGTTTATCGGTGTTTTAAGACCCCAACGTCTCCTTCCAGGCAGCACTAGGCACTAGGATTAGGCAATGGTTATGGTTAGGGTTAGGGTTAGGTGCCTTGAAATCAACGGTCACAGCGCTACCTGGAAGGAGACGTTGGGGGCTTAAAACACTATCGAGCGATCAAGTGCAGGTCTAATTTATTCGGTTTCAGAATTATAGCAGTGGAGGAGCTATGTTCCTGGTCATAATTATGGCGATGTGGAACAGTTAAAATTTAACATGACATGGTTAATAAAATGCATTGACTAACCCTCAAAAGCTTTTAAGTAGTTACATATAATGAGCCATTTTGTAGTAGTGTATTAGTGTAGTAAGTATTCAATGGTTTTCTTTTCTTGTTTAGGGTTTTTTAATGGTTAAAAACAAACTATAAACACAAAATCAACTGTTTCCAAGGTCAAGAATGAACTTTCAATTTTCACTGTTAAGCCAACATTGATAAGAAGTCCTTAAAGTGCTAAAGCAAAAACAGCTCTAGAACAGCTTGGACCATGTGGTGACAACTGTTTCCAAAGTCAAGAATGAATACTTACTATTTTCATACTCATTTTATCATTTATTTAATTTCTCTTCTTTAAGTGTTACGTTTTGCAAGAGAGATCTTTTGTTTCAAGCAGAAAAAATGCTTGTTGTACCAAAGAAGCATTTTTATTTTTTCCATTGACCTCCATTTGTCAGTATAAGGTACTTAGTAGTACTTAGTAGGTAAGGTACACTTAGGCAAGAAAAACAAAAGGCAGCTGTGCTTTGTGTTCAAAATCCTGACAAATCTGCTGTCCAAACAGTGTCCACTACTCAGAGAGGGTGAACTGTTTGGCCATCACTGGTCCATGAAAGGTCACTTGTCCCACAACATGTTTTTTTTTGTTACCACTATCCAAAGTGTCCCTTACCTCAGTGCAGCCCAGTAACATGAAGGTCCAACAGACACAGAGGACAAGCATTCTTGTATTCCCCATCTTGGTCTTCATTTGTACTTTACGGCTATCCCCACCTTTCTGTCTGTCCCTTTATACCTGCCAGCTCTCCATAACACTGATGCTGATAACTCTTAGTCGTCAGAGAGAGAATAACAAACATACTGTATACATAGTGTGCTCTGGAGCATTTCCAACTTGACCTGCAGTATTAATGATAAGCAAGAGCAGAGAAACAAGTTGTGATTTGTAAATTAGAATCATGTCATGAGGAAAAAAGGCTTGCGTGTATCAGTCTTTCACTGTATTTTGTTAAAAGTAGATCATACTGAATGTCTTCTCCAAAGCCAGGGTTACATTTTGGTTTTTTACTCACACCAATACATGCCCAGTTCAACCCTGGAGATTAAGGCACACTGATGAAATGATGCTGAGGGGATTTGTGTCTGGGATTTGGACACCAAGGACTGTCCCACATCGTACAGTAGTGTCATATTACCGGAAATATTACATTACTTGGTGTGCTGTGCACCTTTATTTTTCAGTAGTTATGTGTAACACTACCAGATTTTATTCCTGCAAAAATCCTTGAGACCCTAATTGTGCGTGGTTTTTGGACCAAACACTGCTACTGAAAGATTTTAAACAGTATTTCATGGCTTTTTGGATGTACCTGTGTTAGAATAATTTCATTATCAAATAATAGACAGGACCACTGAAGTTATATCAAAGTTCATTTTTACTTGTGAACACAAGGAGACAGTTACAGTACTCACAGCATGAGTACAGAAGTGACCTAACGAAAAGCTCTCTACAGCCGCTTTTTATAATACCAAGTGAAATGCAATACAATCATGGTATACGAGTTGGTGTCGTCAGTTGTTATCTGGTAAGAGACGATGAAGTCTCCCTTATCTAGTCAGGGAGCACCTTTTCCTTCCTCAGCATCACACCGTGCTCCAGACAAGGACAAGACAGTGGCTCCCAGATGGCAACAGCAGCAACAGTGTTTTGTCTTGTTATAATGCAAACAGTTTTAATAATAATCAGAGAAAAAGTGTCATAATTTTTCCCTAACAACCTGCCCTGATACACACTGCCAATAAACTCTTTTCAAAAAATCACACTACAAAAAAGTTGAAAACTCAACAAACCAATGAAATGAATTAAGTTAAAACAATTGACTTAACCAATAACATTATGTTAAAATATTATGGGCTTAAAGTGTCTTTAATCAATATTCTATTTTATTTAGTTTACCAGCCTGTAACTTTTCTGTTTCTGTTCACTCCCACTGCTCTCATAGCGTAGTTTTTGAGCCAAAGCACGTAACTATTTTCAGTGAAAAAAAACTTTGTTCCTTGTCTTGCTCTGATAAACTTTTTACTGTCCACTACCTGCCCAACACCAAACAACAAAGAGACAAAGTTAGCAACTAACGTTAACAATAAGCTAAGCTGGACTTTCAGTCAAACCACAATTTTAAGTTACAAGACCTAACTCATAATAACAATAGCAAGATGATTTAACTGAACCTGACTTAAAACTAAAACACTGATATAATTACACTGAGTTGCTGTAACAATGAGCAATGGATCACGTATGAAAGAGTCTAATGAAAGCATGGAACGTTTTGAAAACTGAAGAACCCATTCCAAATTCCTCATTTATGTGCTGCTGTTTATTGTCATCAGTGTGTTTCTGTGTCTTTAATGCCTTCCTGCAAACCAAATCTCCCTCAGGATACTATAAAGGTTCTGCAGTGAGCACACACAACCATTATGAAAATAGCGAAGTACACAAACAAATGGAGGGAGACATGAAACTGCTCAGATAAACTTGAGGAAGAGAAAAAAGACAACATAGGAAAATGTATCTAATTTACCTAAAAAATGGGATGTAACCACAGAAACCAGTCACAGGGTTGCTCTGATAACACAAGAATTCTTCTCTGCTTACTTTGACATTTTTCCCAAACCAAATGAACATAGTTCTGATTCAAATTTGGGGAATAAAGCACGTTTGATTGCACCTTGCCTGTTGACTAGCAGCTGATGTGTTGGAATAACTGAAGCAAGCAGAATGGAATGTGCCACTGTGATGTTTAGCTTTTGATATCCAGATTGTACAAAAATGCTTGAGGCAAAACTGGCGTCTTTCTAAGAGGCAAAGCAATGATGTGACAGCCTCATTGCACTTGTGCATGAAATAAAATTAATACCAGTTAATAACATTGGATACCGGTGTTTCCAGTTTTAACTTTGCAGTGTTTTACTTTAGAAAGATCTAATTCATCTTCCCATAAAACTTCAGCTTATCTATTTTTAAGTAAAAGTAAACAGACAATCCCATTTTATTGGGTTAGAGATGACAGAGGGAAGGGTGTGACAGAGAGGCTTCAAGGGAAAAGTTAAGTAAAAAGTTACACAATTCTCACAAGAACTCTGTGTAGCCTAAGTTATTTCACGATTAAGATAACTACATTTGTCCTCAAATGCAACCCACAAATTCACATAATCTAATAAAGCTTAGAGTAAGTTCAGTCAAGAAGACCATCTTGTGTTATTCACTCATTGTCATAACTCATGAGATCACAGCCAAGCCTTTGTGGTGCTTTATCAGCTGTGTTATCACTATGCTGCATATTTCCTGGTATCAGCCATTTAAATGCCTCTTTCAGATAACACAATGGTCCTTATCATCAGTGCTACTGCGTATTTAATTTGTAAAACTATAATGTTTTCTTTCCCACATCCCTATTTGTAGGATTAGCTAAGGATCCATTTTTGAAGGTCCATATCTTGCTTTGATATCGAAGATGCTATTAACCCTTTTTTTGTTACATGTTTTGTATGATGAGAGTTGCTGATTGCAATATATAATGGTCGGTAAATTCATTGAGTTTTGCTATAAAGATGAGAGAAGGGGTCCTGTGGATTTTTCATTAGATGCGCAGACAATCATGTTTATATAAACTCAATATTGCAAAACTTTAGAGTACATGGTTGCAACAATGAGCAATGGATGACGGGTGAAAGAATCAAATAAAAGCATGACATGTTTATAAAACTATAAATTGAAGAACCCATTCCAAACTCCTCATTTATGTGCTGCTGTACATTGTCATCAGTGTGTTTTTGTGTCTTTAATGCCTCCCTGCAAACCAAATCTCCCTCAGGATACTATAAAGGTTCAGGTTGAAGTTCTGCCGTGAGCACACAACCATTATGAAAATAGCAAAGTACACAAACAAAAGGACGGAGACGTAAAAAAAACTCCCAACAGGTCAGAGTCAAAACAGGGTATAGATGACTTATTGCAGCGACACAGAGCAGGGAAAAGTAAAATAGCTCTGCTTCCAGCTTCACAATCAATTTTTGCAGGTTTGTATTTATTTTCTGTTCTTTCCAGTTTCTTTGCACACTGCTTAATTTGATCCGACCTTGGAGGAAATTCTAAATACTTTGGACACATAGAAATAATGTATTTCACAACTAAACTGTATTGCCTTTTAGTTTGATCAGATACTGCTACCTATGTGGGGATTTCACTTGCATTTGTTAAGGTCGAAAAGGAACCACACCTTATCAAAAACATAATGTACTTCCTTAAAACGTCTACCATGAGGGCAACCTTTGATCTTATGTAAACCACGGAAGATAAACCAGAGTGGCTGACACCATAGTTTAACAAATAAAGAAAGCAGGTTAACACATAAATGATTTGCCAATTCCAAATCTCATAGGGCTGGCCAGACTTCAAGGCAAAGTCTCACTCATATGACCTTCATATAATCCTCGGTCTATTTTTATTATTAGTATTGCCTATTAGGGCAGGCTTATTTATGTAATTTCTACATTTTATTATGAGAAACAGAAAAAAGTGTATTTGATCAAACTAAAAGGCAATAACATTTAGTTTTGAAATACATGATTTGTGTCCAAGAAAATAGTGTATCTGCATAAATATTCAATTATTGCTGCTTACACATGCATCAGTAATATTAATCCAATAATAAAATATGTAATAATAAAACACTGCATGCTCCCAAGATTTCTGTGTGATGTTCTATGTTAATATTTAATCAACAACTACTGTTCCCATCTGGTGGTGCGGAATGTGTCATGTGACCGGAAGTGACGCAATAATTAAAAAAACGTGCAGCGCTTTCTGAAAGAAATAAGTGGAAAGGTCTCATTATGTTTTATTTTAAATAATAAATAAGCTAACGTTATTTACGCAACTACTAGAGCAAGCCGGACATATTTGGACAGCATTTAACAGAGGGAAGTTAATTTAGGTAAGCGGTTTTCTGCTTTGGCCACTAGCTAGTTAGTTAGCTGGCTGGCTAGCGGCTAACTAACTAGCTAGCCTCAGTATGAGTCTTTACATTAACGTCAGGCTGTTCAGGCTAGCCTGTTTAGCCTCCAAGGTTAGCTTTTGTCAGTCAGTAAAAACGCTGTGTTTATTTAGTATCTTTAGTTTAGCTAGTGCATCCTAGAATAGACGTTTTGACCATGTGGAGTACGTTTTCACAGTTTATGTTAACGTTAGCAAATAGAGTTACAGCAACGTTATATCGTCAGGACTTTATGTAAAATTATCATTTGGAAACTTTGAGTTAGTATTATGTTACTATAGTTATTATTAACGTTACTATTATACCTGACCATTGCGCATACTATATATACTGAACTTTGGTCATCCAGATTAATATTTTGCACACCTTGCTCAAAACCGTACGGCCTTAAAACCGTTATTGTACATATTTGTCATAGTGTCTTTTACATATGTGTTATTGTACTATTTCTATTCTATATTTATGTTCTGACTGTTGCTCTATTGTTTGTTGTTCTTTTCTGTTTTCATATATTTATTGTGCACCAAACACACCAAGTTAAAGTCCATGCAAGTGAAAACTTAGTTTGGCATCTCATTCTGATAATTTTAATGAACTAACTTAGCTGTGCCAAGAGAATCTCAATCATTCCCAATCTTGCAGAGACGGAGAGCGTAGGTATATGTAAGGAGATAACATGGACACAGGCTAATTATTGCTAACTAACATGCTAGTTAACATTAGTAATTACACTTAAACAGCTAATGTAAGTCGAAACTGCCTGCGAGCTTCTCCTGTACTATACGGTAATTCCTCTACTATGCGACAGAAAGTCGCTTAGTTATGACACAATCGTTAGCCTATTTTTACAAAAACGTCTACTACGGAGCCATAACGTGAGTTACAAGGTAATGGAGCCTTTTATACGTTGTCGTGTTTCTTTAGAAATATACAATGGAAAAATAAAGTCTTTAAACGCTTCAGATGTAAAGTTATTCGCTGTCAAAGTGATGCCAAAATGAATGGCAGTCAATGGGATGCTGACGTCGGGTGATCGTTTTGTAGCATCAAAATGGCGCCATAGGAGGTTCGAGCTCTGAAGCGAAGCTTACCCCCTTGCTGATAACGTGTATGAGTCGCCCCATTTGTGACATCAGCACAAGTCAATTTCTGAATACTGGGTTCATAACGTCACTCTCATCTCTTTCCCACATATTTGCCTAGCTAGTGATGGCAGCCTCGTTACCTCAGAAGCCAGGGATGGCAGGGATGCCCTCCCAGCAGCAGCCCCACCTGCCCCCAAGTGCTGTCTCTGCTGCAGGTCAGCAGCCCATGCCCCCTCAGGGGGCACTGAGGGAGATCTCCCCAGTTTTCCTCTGTCGGATTGGACAGGAGACAGTCCAGGACATTGTGACTCGCACCATGGAGATCTTCCAGATCACACGAGCTACGCAGGTACTGGACACTGTTAGCTAGGTAAAGATAATGTTTTGAAATAGCAGAGAATGTCCACCCCCATCTTTTCTATGTGAGCTGTCGTTAGGCTTTAGTTTAGTTTATTTGAGGATCCCCCAGCTGTGCCTTTTTATTCGCGTTCTGTGTGAAACTACTCGTGACAAAAAAAAACGTTCGAAAACATATATTGACAGTGTTTCCTCAATGTTGATAGCATAGTGGCGGTCCGCCACTGTAAAATTTCCATCGCCACGGTATCAGAAATAGGGCAGACGCACAACAGAGTTTCCGCTATGTACACCGCGCACCACCGCTCCTTCAGCTGTTTATGAAAAGTCATAAAGTCGTAGCGCCGTCTGCTCTATTGAACTCAAGCAACTGCCATCCGCTCTCTCTCCCCCTAGGGTGAGCAGAGCAACTGGAACAGTGACAGGACGTCATCACTCGCGAAGTTATGGCAACCAAATAAACAACAGGGCGAGTACTACTTCACTCAATAAGTGATTAACAGCGACGAAAGCCGCGACATGAAATCCGCACTAACACCCGTGAAATATGACAGCTACAGTTTATTGGAAAATAGCATTGTGATGGATTTACTATCCCAGACCCCAATTTAATCAGACCCCAGATGAGACAAGAAGCTAACGTTAGCCACGCTGCTGTGACGGCCCCTCTGCCTCTGACTCGCCGCTGCAGGAGACTGTGTGTATTCCTCCGACACGCTGTAGTAACGTTACTGATTTAAAACCGTTTTCCAGGTTAGTGGGGGTGCATACCGCTCAAAACCAACATGAAAAATGTAGCTAGTAATGTTCACTCAGCATTTTGTTTTGTTGTTAAACTGTGTGTAAAATGAGCAGTGACGTTAAATCACCCTACGGTACCGTCTATTTTCTGGATGGTTTCAAGGTAACGGTCGGTAGCGTACATTGGCAGATAAGCCCGACCCCGAAAAAATTTCTAGCGGAAACACTGATTGACATGCGAAATAATCGCACGAAAAAACGTCCCTGGTGTGTAAAGATATTTAAGCACAGCTAGTCTTCCTGGGTCCACATTTAAAAACAGTCAACTCGTGGTGTGAAAGCCAAGTTTTGTTAACATCAGCACATACATTTTCTTATTGTGTAGGATCTACTGTTATAGTGATAGACCACATGGCTTACATTTCAGAAAAAAACAGATTTTTCTTTTGTGAAGCCTGAGTTTTTATTGACAAAGTGTCAGAGATGTGTGTATTAAAACATGTTAGCCTGTCTTGCTGTTGCACTTGGCTGAGACTAATCCTTATTTTTTTATTAGTTTTTCACCTTTTATAGGCAGGACCGAATATTAGAATTCTGTTCTTTACTGATATCATAGATCACAATTTTAGTTTAACTTATACTATCTAGTCTTTACTGTCTCCTTCCTCTGGTGTCTGTCAGTTTGCATTTGTCCCATCTTCCTTTCTGGCGTATCTGCTTGTCAGCATCTATCTTACTCGTCTATCTCCTCCTGGTCTGTGTCTCTAATTGTCTCTCACTGTGTTTCTCAGTGTATCACTCACCTCTTCCAGCTTGCCCTTGTCCATTAAACTTTAGAAGTTCTTTTTTTTTTTTTTTCTCCTTCACCGAAAACTCAGAGTAAAGGAGCAGCATCGGGGCCATGGACTCAAAAATTGTGTTGTCATGCATTTTTACCCAGGCTTGACCAATCGCCATCCACATGTTCTTATATTTAATACACTATAAAAAATGTGTATTAAAGTGTATACTGTCTTCATATTAATAACCAACTAGTTTTGATATCTGCAGATTACTGATGAGCGACGCTGTGTGTCTTTGATGTAGCTTCCTAATGGCGTGACCCAGAGCCAGGCGATGTACCAGGACCGCTTTGGGAAGCTCCAGGAACACCTACGGCAGCTCGCCCTGCTGTTCAGAAAGCTGCGGCTCCTGTATGAACGCTGTGTGGAGATGACATCTGACCTGCAGGAGGGGCCGTCAGAGGTGAGGAAGGAGCCCTCTGCTTAGATGATGTTCACGCAGTTTTTTCTTTCAGATATTCTGTGTTTTTGAAAGGATATAAATGATGAATATTGCTTGAAACATGTAAATTAGAACAAACCTGAAAATGAGCTTTACTCTTTTTGTCCTTTTGATCAGGGCTTGATTGTATGTATTTGTAGAATTCCCCGTGGATCCACACTTAGGTTCTTTCAGGATCAAAACCCAATGCATTCATAGACAGGAGGGGGAAGAAACTGATTTGTATGTATTCTGTGTCCTCAGCTTCTGCCATATGTTGGAGAGGAGCTGGTTTCTGTCAAAGTGGAGCCCTGCAGTTCTGCTGTCAACCAGGAGAGAAAAGAGGTTCTAGAGGTGCATTCCGTTTTTTGTTTTTTTTTGTCACAACTATCACGCATCATTTCTGCATTGGAGTAGTGAGTGAAGTAGTGACAGCTACGCCTCGCTATGTTGTTGTCAGGTTGCAATACAATTAGTAGTTTTCCTGACCTGCAGTAACCCATGCTCTAATAAATAAAATACATGCTGTTAAGTAATTACAAATTAGTAGAATGTTCCTCATATTGCCAGATATTGCAAAATATCTAGCAAAATCTAAAGATCATTTAAGTCTAACATTGCTGCAACTATTTAAATTGCGTCAATGTACTGTTATTTGGGTGACACAATATTACTTCTTGGCAGTTCAGACTGACTTGTTTTTTTGTGCTATTTGCTCTTAGAAATGCAAGTGGGATTCCCATTAGGTTTAGAAAGAACACTGAGCAAGACAAGATATTTAGCTTTTTAAAGTCCCCTGCAAATGCCTCTAGGTGGCAGTGCTGACACAGGACGAGGGTACACCTTGCTGGTGTGGATGGAACACAGAAACCATGCATAGTTTGTACCTTAAATGAAGTTAAAATCAGGGTTGTTTTTGTAAATGTTAGAGACATTATTCTAGCGGAATGAAGATTTCAATTTGTTTCGGAAATTGCCACCAGGCAGCCAGTGGAACAGTGGAAAAGGTTTGCCTAAAGCTGGTAGGCTTGTTTGTTTTATTAACAACATAGTAGTAAAACAGTTAAAAGTATCTTCTTTTTTTTTTTACTCTCAAAATCCTCCAGCAGGTATTACCGTACATAAGCCTCAATTATTGATAATGACTATAGTGTGTAAACTAGGTTCTGTCCTGATGCTTGTGACTGTAAGAATGGTAAATGTGAAAGCTATGGTTCATGTGCTTTAAGGTGTTTTCCTGTGTCTTCCTGGTTCACCTGCAGAAGGTACGCCAGAAGAACCAGGAGATGAAGGTTCTGATGGATCAGATGAGGAACCTGCTGTGGGATGTCAACGCCATGCTGACGCTCAGGAAATGATAGTTCCACCAGATCCTCTCTCTTTTTAAGAGATACATTCCTCCACAGACGTATGGACTGATTAATGGCAAAGACCAGGTGAAATAAGGGAATTTCTGTTGGATTTGGATTATGGGACCTTTCACTATGTGTGTCCTTTGTGTTGACACTTCATCACTGAAACTCATAAGTCACAGAAGAACTTCTGCTGTTTAGTATGTATGATATTGAAGTTGTTGAGGGGGAAACTATTATTTAGATAGGATCATGCTTCATGAAAGCTTAAAAAGGATAACCTGATACACTCCAAGGAATCATTCTCTTTTTGTACGTGGCAGCTGACAGCCTACTTTATGTTTGCCAAGTGCTCTACAACTGTTACTTTGCCAATGTGTTTATTCAAATAAGTTATGGATTCCTGTTTTCATACTGTTTAAGAGTGGAAACCTGTATTGCCTCAGCTAAAAACAAAAAAAGTCGTATTGATGGTGTTTTGCCCCCGGGTGCTGACTCGACACCAGACAGACTTGTATTCATTGCAGGTAATTCTACCAGTAAGCACAGAGGCTGATCTGATGACTGTGTTTACCACAGGAACATTTGCCCTTATTATGCTTTGTCAGTTGTAAAACAGTATGAGTTCAGAATTCAAATCAGCCCCTTGGCAGCTATGTATCTCAGGTGCTTTGTACATAGGTGTGTGTGTGTGTGTGTGTGTGTGTGTGTGTTTGTGCATGTGCTTAATGAGATTAGCTTCCTGAGTGCTAGACAGCACACCTGTTTACCCTGAGGGGGTTGAGACTTGCTTGCCTGTGAATTTATTTTTGTAAACTGTGGGACAAAAGGTTGGCCTACTGGGTCATTTCTGTTTTCTATAAAATAAACTTTTTTAAACAAAATTTCTAAACATATACTTTTAAGTCTTGCTTCTAGATAATAGACCAGCTAAGACTTTGTTTCAATTCCAACCCTGAGGGTCGATGTGGGAATGCATGATCTCCTTCACAATTGAGATTGTATATAAGTACATCAAGGCATATCCACCGACTTTTGTATTCATCTTTCTTTACACACTAACAGCTCATCCGTGTAGCGCTCCTACACATCAAGGCATCAAAGACACAGTCACAAAAATACTAAGGACGTGATTGAGCAACACTTTTGATTGCTGTAATTGTATTTATCATTTTACAGCCAATTCAATCTGCCCAAAGGGTTCTCCATCAAATTGATTGCTACAAAGATAAAATCTCAGGATTTTAGCTGTGTAAGGCACGCTAATACACGCTACACACTGTACACAGCACAAGTTATCAGTGTACCTGATGGGAAAATGTGCTTATCTCAGTTTATTTGAGCCGCATATGTTTACACAACATGAACTGGGCTCATGGTAATTTCTGATGAACTGTGGAAATATTAAGTAGTAGTATGCTTAGTTGAGAGTAAAATTGAAACAATTAGTCAATTTGCAAAAAAAATGTGATAACCGATAGAATTGTGATACAAGTCATTTTCTTTAGCAAATTGTTAAAGATTCACTAGTTCCTGCTTCTCAAATGTGACTCAGTCACCTCTGCTGAAAATAAATCTCCCAGACTGCTTCGAATAGAGCATGTGTGCCAAGTAAAGGGGAAAAAAGACAACTACTGTAAGTGCAGCATCATGCCAGAATTTGCATTTATAAATCATTTTATTGGTTTTACAGTTAGCATTTTGATGTGAATTGATCTGTTTCCAGGGCAACAGTCCCTGCAAGTAATGATGAGACACCATTTGGCAGATGGAGTGCATGGTGGCACCAATACCAGTCCACCATTTTCTTGTAATTGTTACAGCAGTAGCACTGACATTTGAAGTGTTCAGTGCTCCTTTTTTTGCTGTCCAATAGAGATTGCCCTTTCTCAGTGGGAGGCCCAATCACAGGGACTCTTTCTAGGCCCCTAAATGTCCTCCTTTGTGTTCTTACCAGACTCACGGAGGTGGGAGAATCATTTGAAGCTCCTTTCAAACTTGTATAGGCCCTTTACTCTATATTTATATGTATACAGTCCACCAGGGTCTGTCTCATGATTATACTTTGTCCATGTCACAAATTGACCACACTGGCACTTTGTCCACATCCCAGACAGTCTAGAGTATCCCATCTTGATTAAATGGTCCATTTGTCTGTCAAAAAGGCCACTAGACAAGACCTTGATGCTTCCCAGCCTTTCTGTCCATTTTGTCCATCATTTTCATGCTCTCTCCAGGTCTTTGTACTTCTTGCGGAGGACAGACACTTGATCTTTGAAGAGCACAGGGTCCAGGCGAAACTGAGAGTGGACCAGAGGCATATAGCCAAACCAGTTGGCAAAGGTGTTGACACACTCCTGCCGCTGGTTAAAGTGCTCCGGGTTGGCCCAGGGGACACTTTTTGTACCCTGAGAGGTTGACAAAGACACGGTCATTTATCATCCAGCACTGATCTGCCATTTGAGTCAACAGCATCCACAGACTACAGCATTAAACACAAGTTTGAAAGACAAATGTCTACCTACCTGTGGACTGGGCAACTCTTTGTACTGCTTCCTTTGAGCCACTTTGACTGGCGGCAGGTGGGTTACAGCAGAGACCAGGAAGTTCATCAGGATGTCCTCACAGTTGGAGGTGCGATCCACCAGAGTCCGCAGAGACTGGGGCAGGTAGTGGGAGAACAGGTAGTGGTAGTACCTGTAGAGCAGGGAAAGCATTATACAAGCATGTATATAATGGTATTAAAATATAAAAGAATGGATAGAACATTTGCAAGGATATTATTAATGAGAGCAAAACATGTTGCAGACATTGGATCAGCCTTATTATCACTTCCAATAACTAACATGGAGATCAGGGGTTCAACTCGCACCACAAAAACAAGTTAGAAACACAAAGCACATAAACACATCATACAAATTCACATAAAGTCATACAAATTCAAAATATAAATTTGAAGAAGCATGACGTCAACGACTTGCAGATTACCCAGGTTTCTCAAACAAACAAGACTGCTGGGTTCAAAAGTTAACTTATTATAATAATCAGTATATTCCAGGATTTCTACCTCCTGACCGTTGAGCAGGAGGTAGGAGTTTTTTTTTGCCAGTGTTTCCAGGGGTAGGGCGGTCCAAAATCAATACACATTCTCGTTTTTTTTGTCACATTTGGTTATAAAAAGGCTTCTGGACACCAATTTAAAAATGATTAACTTCAGGTTCATGGAACATTTAGACATGATACAAGTAGTATTTAAAAGCTGTTATTTTCCCACCTCTGGCCTCTATTACACATTGTTCTATTATTCATCTTGCAGGAATATTTTGTCACGTCACCAGTGTGCAAAACCTGATGTTCTGTCTTACTATTATCAGTCTCTAATCACAATTTCAGCCTCTTAGACAAGCACAGCTAAACATTTATCTAAAAATGTATCGTACAGAATAAAGAGATCTCTGCAATCTAAGTTATCATAGGTGGAGGGCAGGCAGCAGCACCTGTTTGGTAACAGACATGGTAGCATCTACAGAAACGAGTAGATGGTGTGATGTATGGTGATGATATGTATCTGGGACACGTTAACCATTTCACCATCAGTGGGATTTGATATTTATAGTGCACAACAAACTCAACCCCTGTGATACAATGCATATGTTCTCCATAACTTTAGTTTTCAAGACTAGAGATTTTACTGAAGTGCATTTCATTCAGCTGCTAATTATGCATTACATGTGTCAGACTTGGCACCTGTGGGTTTTCTCCCACACTCCAAAGACATGCATGTGGTAATGTTGACTCTAAATTGCCCGTAGGTGTGAGTAGGAGCGTGAATGGCTGCCTCTAACCCTGTGATAGTCTGGCGACCTGTCCAGTGTGTACCCCACCTCTCACCCAATGTCACCTGGGATCGGCTCCAGCTCCCCCAGCGACCCTGATTAGTATAAGCAGTTACAGATATGGATGGAAAATGTGTTTTCATAGTAACTGACAAAAATGACCTTTTTCTCTCAAACTATGGCAAGGTTTCAACAGCTGTTATAATAGCCTGCCTGTGGAGTAGTTACATTCATATTGTCTAAGCGCTCACAGAGCAGCTAGTATGGCTGTAGACAGGTTGTAGTAGTCTTGTTTATACTTGTTTTAATAATAATGAAAACATTAAGAGGGAAAATATAAAAAAACAAAAAAAAAACAAGCTTTATATAGTATTTTCAGTCTGCTACAGTCTGTTGGTGTACCTGTGATAGAAGGCAGCTCCAGTCAGGACGATGGAGTAGTCGTTGGTCCATTTGGAGGTGTAGCCCCAGGCGTGCTTCAGGGGATCCCAGAAGTGGCTCCTGGGAGGGTAGCCCACGATCCGTTCAGGGAAGCTCCGCCACACCAAGAAGGCAAAGTTCACCTGCAAGTACATACATGGAACATTTATATATTGTTGCTACTTTTTCAGGAATATTGATTTTTATGTGTGTGCAGTTCTGCTGTGTTTCTTACTAACACATGTACACACACCTCACTGGTCAGCAGGACTGTATCCTCGTCCAGACTCAGCACTGCTTCTGTCTCTATGGCAACATGAGGTAGGAACCGACTGGTGGTCTGAGAGAGAAATACAATAGTAAGTAGCTGGTTCTGTAGGCTATACAGTATGTTGTCTGGCCTGTGTTTATGATAATGAGTGAGAGATGATGATACAGTGGATCACTATAGATTTTTGCCTTGGGAGTGAAAAAAATGTTGAGGATGAGTGACTTTATGAAACAGAACGCCACACGGATCGGTGGACATGTCAGATATACATGGTTAGAAGAGAGACAGAGAAAAATAGATCAAGGAGAAGACCCAGAGAAATGCAGTAACACAGATAGAGACTGAAAGAAAGAAAGATACATAAACAGACTGAGCGACTGACAGTTTGTCATGCTGTCACTCAGGCGTCAGTGTGAGTGGCTTTGGCTCTCACCTTCCTCCTGCCGTCTGTCACAGTGAGGGGGACGGGCATGGGAGGCCATTTGCTCCGAATGGGTGGCGGCTTCTCGCTGTTCCAGAGAATGATGATCTGGAAGTGGCAGGGTAAAGGAATTTTACACAACACATACAGAGATAGATGCATTAGACTGATCAGAAATGGCTGCCGACATTGATCACCAAGCAGGGTTTGGTAAAAGTATGCTTCCTTTTTCTTTTATTTGTGGCTACATTATATTTAATTCTCTACCTGTGAGCAGTATTTTGACTTGGAGACCACCTGAAGCAGCTTCATGATTGGCTGAGACTGGGAGACCAATGGGGAAACAGCATGGATGACAGCAGTGAACTCTTGACCTGGACTGACCCCTGAACAAGGTTATGAAAAAAATAATATAAGGGTAAGAGAGAGTGTGTTACCTGTTTGAATATTTATTAGGTGCTCTTTGGTACAAGAAACATATACAAGTGTATCTGTGTAAGTCCATCAAGGATCATCAGAAGAATTTAAAGCTGCCATGTGTAGATTTTGAAAGTTCACATTTATGGTGCCCCCCTACTGGTGGTATCAAAAAAGCATATAGACTGCATCAAATTTCGCCAGAATTGTCCCAATTTTAAAACAAAAATGCATGCTATCAGAATTAGCTAAAAAAAAAAGTCACATTAATATACACTTGAGTGGCTTTAAATAAATGCAAATAATAAACCTTATTTGTAACATATTTGAGCATGATTGCAAAATTCAAACTATTACAGATGAAGACTTCAGTACATTTTTTATTATGACTTGCTGGTTGAGTGTTGATTGCTCATCTCTCCCTCCACAGCTCTGACATACTAGTCTCATCAACATCCCTGATGTGCAATCAGGATTTGCATGCTGTGCAGACTCATTTGAATTAAGACTGTGTTTACCTAATCCCAGGTAGTAGAAAGGGAAATGTGCGAGGTGAGTGGAGTACTCTGGTAGGACCAGCAGACCTCCTGGCAGGGAGTTCCACATGTACTTGTTCCTCGATATGTGAGAAAACACACGGTCCTTAATGATCTGCGGAGGGAAAAAGGACAAAGTTGGATAAGGGTTGCAATGTGCGAATCAGAGAGAACATGTTCATTTTGTGTTGTAAAGTGACTGTTGTGCTCATCTAGTATAAGCCTGCACCAGATTCATTCCCTCTAAGCCGGTGGATGAGAGTCTTGGAGCTTAATGTAAACTCTACTGCAATTCAAGACCTGACACACTTGCATTTGCATATTAAAGCAACCTTGAATGAAAAGCTCTGTGTACTTCCCATTTTACACCAACGGGAGGTGTCCACACAGCAACACCAGCATGTAGCTGCTCAGAAGCCCTCTGCCTCACTGACCTCAGGCTGACTGCACAGCTGTCTCCCATGGGGAGAGGTTCCCCCCTGCATGCTGTATGTTTATAAGCAGCTTATCACCAACCTCCAGAACCTCTTCTTTATTATCTCTAGCATAAATCCCCAACAGCAAATACACCAGGGGCTGCCAGACTTGCCTTTATAAACAACAGAGTGCAAAGCCTACCACTCACTGTGCGATTTCTTCAGATTTCAGAGGGGTTAAATCTGTTGTTTCCCCTCATTTTCTTATGTGCTAAATTTGACACTGGCAGTGTGTGCAAAAACTGCTCATATTAGGAGGTTGTAATTTATTTTCATGTCTCGTCTAACCCTTGGGTTAACCTTCAAATGACATTCTCTTAGCTGCAGCAACTACCTTTGAAGTGCATTTCTTCACAGCTTCTCTTAAGACGGAAGGCTAAAACAAAAGACGGACAGGGAAAGATATACGTATACATATATAAACTGGATGCTAGATCTGTGAAGAGCAGGGAAATAACCTAAGCAGCTTTGTGTTTCTGCTGTATATTGCAATGACTCTTTCAAAAGATGAACCCAAAGCGGTGAAGGCTAACTGGCAGGTTGAGACTGATATTTGCAACATAATGACATATCATTTCTATACATTAGGGGATTTCTCGGGGAGTTCAGGCGCATCGGATGTGGAAAGCTTTGAAATGTTCTCTGGACCTACAGTACAATCAGAGCTGAGATAGTGAAAGAGTTGAAATGTAGAGCATGGGCCAAGGTCCAACCCCATAATCATAATGATAGAAGGGTGGTTTGATTCAAATTTGAAAAGCCTTTCTGAAAGAGGACTGATGATAGCACACAGGCAGTGAACCGCAGAGAGGTAGCAACTATGGCTGTGTGTTCAAAAGAAAACATGCTTACAGCAGTGGCTTCTTTTTGTAGATGTTTTCCCTGGATGTTGCTGCACGTTCCTCAACTTCCCTGAATTGTATGGTAGCAGAAACGCTGAGTATTTAGATTTATACATTTCATTTAGTTTTCTAGTCAATACTCAGCAGCCAAAAGCAACATTATCCAAAAGTATCTGTGGGAGATGGACAGAAGTCCTAGTGGGTCGAAGCTAAGATTTGGTATGATACTGTCAAAGTGAGATATTGAGTGATATATTACTAGAGTAAAGACAAGCATTTAAAACCGTTCATGAGTTCAGTTTTGGTTAACTTTGACAGACCGTCTCAACAGTGCAATAGTGACATTGCAGCTATTTTGCAGTTTTTTTTGGACTGCTCTGAGCGCTACAGGAGCAAGGCATCGCAAAGCCATCAAAGATCTGGCAGAAGAAGCAGAAAAAGGTAGCTGGTTGTGGTTGAGGAGGAAGGCGAAGAGTTGGGGGCCAGATAACACCTAGGGTATCAGCAGGGGGTGGCTGGGAGAAATCCCTCCACCACCAGGTGACGTACTGGGGGTAAAGGAGTGAAACGTCCGTGAATGGTGGTCCCCAGCTGATGACCCGTTAAGGTCTGGTACAGGTGTTTGATCTGTCTCCCCCAGAAGGCTTCACTAGAGGTCTGTTCTCCAAGGCACCGGTGGAGGTGTGTCAGGCAGTAATGCCCTGCAGGTAGACCAGCAACCTGTATCTCAGACTGAATTTTGACACTTTCCAATAAGTAATTTTTGACTGAAATAATGAACAATCCTAAGATAAAGAATGACCGGCTGTGGCAAGAAATGGCACAGCACAGAACAAAATAGCGCTAGCATGTTGCCAGCTGGCTAGCGTGTTAGAGGTTAGCTCATCAGCTACAGTAGTTTACCAAATAGCCCTGCAAGTAGTCACTGCATCACCGAGCTTCTAGAGCCACATAAAGCCTGGACTTTCTGTGACGGGGCCTTTATTGCTGAGTGTGTGTTAAGGCTGACCTCCAGTGTGGTGAGGACTATCTTGTCCACAGAGGAAAAGTAGGCTTCCCACAGCATCTGGGTCCTCTGTCTGAGGGCTAGGACTCTCTCATTCCCTACTGCTCTTACTGTGGATGGCACCTGAAGACAAAAGATGAGAAGAGTAAAACATCCAGACAGGGAAAAAAACATTAAAAAAGAAGAACAGAGAAGCGCTTTACTTTGATTGTTGTTTTTAAAGCAAGTCGTGTCTCTTAAAATAGACTAGAAAAGAGAAAAAGAGGGAAATAGCATTTAAGTGATCAAAACTGTGTAAACTGAACTGAGTGGTTGCTTAATTTGGCAATCTAAAAAAAACTAATTTGACACAGAGCTGATTTGGGGTGTGTTGTTCAGATAATTACACCTTAATTTGTAAAGACCACATTTGGGGGTTTCAAGTGAATCACCAAAATTGATTTAATCACTTAGAGAGTTAAGCTCAGCGGCTCAATGCAAGTGGAATAAAGCCATGATGAACTTAGAAAAGTGGGAGCGGTTGACTCCTTTGAACCCTTTCGTCTTCACACAGCTAACACATTTTCTAATGAGCGCCAGTTAAAGAAGCTGAGAAGCCACTAAATCTCTTTTTCTCTCTTGTTCTTTTAAATTCTTGTCCTTGTTTTTTCAACCTTTCAGTTTCTCTTCACATGCCTTCCTTCCTCTACATTTTACTACTTCACCTTTCTCCCCCTTTCTCTCCCCCCCCCCCTTCCTACTTTCTCCCTTTCTTTAGTACATCTGAAGGACGGCCTCACTAAAGCATCGTCCTTGCTTTGTCTGAAGTGTCTGCCCTCACTCAGCCTCTTCTGCAAAAACGTAACACTCCTTAACCTCAGATCACAGACCGTGTGAATATTTGTGTGCGTATTATATAGTTCTGCTGGTGGGCAGAAATGCCACTGATGAGGTCAGCTCATTCAGTCACATTCTGCCCTAATTTGAAAATGTCTCTCCTGCTCTGAGCTCTCAGGGGCTTGTTCCTGATCATTAGCTGAATGCCAATTCATGTCCTCTATTAGTGGAAATCAATGCAGAGGAGACATGATGTGTTTTGTCTGAGGGAGAGAGATAAAGGTTGTAGCTGAGAGTGAGCCGGCTTTGCTTGCTCATTGTGTTTGTTTGTGTGTCTGTGTGGGACGAGACACATACACACAGGATGAGAGAGCGAGTGCTTTTGAACTGAAGCTGGATTAAGGTCTCTATGGGTGTTTAATCTCAAAGGGCCCTAACCTGTACCTGTTTGATACAGGTAATAGAGAGTCTCTGTTTCACTTTCGCTTCTGTTACTCAATGCAATCTCTCACTCAGCATTTCTTTCTTTCATCGGTCTCGCTGAAAAAAATGAAGTGCCCTCCAGTGGTTTACTTTCCATAATCTTAAACAAATTGCCATCCACTACAGTAGTAGAAATTGAAACCGTTGGCATTTAAACAAAGTTAAATACTTTGGGAGCACACAGCCCTACATAGTGGATGTTTCCCAGTAACTACTGTATGTGTACATTTGACCCAAGATAAAGCTTCTATATGCTTAGCACTGATGTAAGGAGGACAATATTGATATTGATTCTGCGTAAAATAACCCAATAGAGATCATTATTATTTTAGTTTTTTTCCAAATAAAGTTTTTGACTGCTAAGAAATTGGATAAAAAAGTACAAAAAGTATTCTGAGAATAAATGCACTTTGACAGCAGCCGATCATGTAGCGCGAACAGGACGAGAAGGTATGTTTGGCAGTGCAGACCAGCAGATGGACGAATACCTGACTTCTTGAGTACTTGAAACACAAAGTTTAGGACTTGGGCAGCATTCACAGTATTCTTATCCAATTCTTCCGCACAATTTTTGGTCGCCTACTACTTCTGCATACTTTCACAAAAAACATTTAAATATCAAAATGTTCAGCTCTTTCAGGAAATTTGTGCTTGTATTCAACCTTTCTCCACCATTTATAGTTTTTTAAAATATTAAGCTTTTTTCTTTTTATATTGAAAGTCAATGGAGCAATCTTTAAATCCTCTTCAGGCTCCTTCTACTTCTAAATGCTACTGCTCCCACATGCTTTCACCTACAGATGTCATTCAAACTTTAAACTTTAATATTCACAACACATTCAGCTATTAGAAACTGATTCAGCTGTTTGATATCTTTTACAGTTTTTGTGTTATCACTGTTTAAGTTTAGTGCTTCTTTATGCTTTTTCTGCGTTTTTTAGGACTCCGCGTTTAAGAGCTCAGATCCATGTCCAGGCCAGCCCTTTTCATGGCGTTTTTTTCAACATAGTAATATACTAGGACTTTTTTTTTGACATACTATAATATGACCTTTTTCTTTTTTCAATATACTATACTATGAGTTATTTGTCACTTTTTTCGACATGCTATACTATGACTTTTTTTTACCACTTTTTGACAAAATATACTTTTACTTTTTTCAACATACTATACCATGACATTATCACTTTTTTGACATACTATACTATGACTTTGTTATAACTTTTTTCAACATATGTATATATATATATATATACACTATGATTTTTTTTAAATATAGACTTTTTTTTAACATAATTTTTTTTATATACTATACTACGAATTTTTCGACATACAATACTATGACTTTTTTTGATATACTATACCATGACTTTTTTTCGACATACTATACAATGACTTTTTTATCACTTTTTTCAACATCCCATACTTTGACTTTTGTCATCATACTATACTATGACTTTTTAATGGCTTTTTCGACATACTATGCTATTATTGTTATCAAGTTGATGCTTCCCTGTTTCATGATGGGGTTTTTTTGACACACAATACTATGACTTTTATATCACTTTTTTTCAAGACACTATACCATGACTTTTTTTCGACATACTATACAATGACTTTTTTATCACTTTTTTCAACATCCCATACTTTGACTTTTTAATGGCTTTTTTCAACTTACTATACTATTACTGTTTTCAACATTGATTATTTTTTGGCACATTTAATTGTCACTGCAGAGTCTAACACAGGTTCAATACCCAGTCCAGGTTTTTTTTTCGACATACAATACTGTGACTTTTTTCGACACATAATACTCTGACTTTGTAATGTATTTTTTTTTTTTTTTTTACATACTATGCTATTACTGTTTTCAACATTAAAGATTTTGTGGCACACTGGCTCAGTGGTTTGTACTGATGCCAACAGGAAACCAGCAAGTACTAACTGCAGAGATGTAACCCAGGTTCAATATACAGTTCAGGCTTTTCATGATGTTTTTTTTGACAAACTATACTATGACTTTTTTATCACTTTTTTCAACATACTATACCGTGACTTGTTTTCGACATACCATACTATTACTTTTTAATGTTTTTTTTCGACATACTATGCTATTACTGTTATCAACAAACATGGATCGGTGGTTTGCACTGCTGCCAACAGGAAACAAGCAAGTAGTCACTGCAGATTCTAACCCAGGTCTGATACCCAATCGAGGCTGGCACGTTTCATGACGTTTTTTTTTGACATACACTAATGTGACTTTTTTAATGACTTTTTTCGACATACTATGCTCTATATATATATATATATATATATATATATATATATATATATATATATATATATATATATATATATATATATATATATATATATATATATATATATATATTACTGTTTTCAACATGAATTCTTTGGAGGCACACTGGTTCAGTGGTTTATACTGCTGCCAACAAGAAACAGCCTGTACTTATTGCAGAGATGTGACACAGGTTTGATACCCAGATAAGGCCTTTCATGATGTTATAACTTCTTATCACTTTTTTTCCACCTACAATACTATGACTTTTTTTGACATACTATGCCATTACTGTTGTCAACATAAATTATTCTGAGGTTTATATAACATAATTTATTGTAAAACAATTGAAACAACAACGACATTTTATTTTTGAAAGTGCAGTAATGGCCCACAGGCATGCTGGGGCGCTTCAACACCCTAAAGGTAAATCCGGCCATCAAGATGTCCTAGTCGTGTGTCTGTGTTAGTGTGCACCTGTAAATAAGCGTGAGTAAATCCATCAGTGTATTACCTGTAGTAGTAATCGCTCATCTCCCTCAATGACTGCCTGGTTCCACTGTATGACATCAGAGAACGGCAGCTCCCAACCGTTACTTAGGAGCACTGGGATACACGCCGCCTGGACGAACAGACGGACACACACACACACACACACACACACACACAAACAAAAATGTATAGAGTCTTAGAGAGACAGTGACACTGATAATCCAACTGGTAACATGTAGAGCACATTGAAAAAAATCTATATATCAGTTTAATTGTAATCAGCTGCAGTTTGACTGGGTTCCTCACTTGCTGCCAGCATCTCTTTGGCAGTAACACAACATGACATACTATAGCTGCATGAATATAATACAATCTGTATGAGTTCAGTTCCAGCAGCTTGGCGATGCCAGGCTAAGCAGACAATATCATTAATACCCTAATACCCAAAAACAGTTAAACAAATCAACAGTGAAAACACCCTGAACTGTGAAATTTCCCTTAAGACTTTTCCCTTTATAACTTTTTTTCACCCAGAACACAAACAAAGACAAAATAAGAATTTATTTGCAAAACGTAATGTGCATTTTTTTTTATCGTTAGGAGCCAAAATCATGATTACGATTAAAATTTCGATTAATTAAACAGCCCCACTGTTAAGAGTAAAACCCCTATCTCTCCTTTCCAAGGAAGCCCTGGAGGTTTGTTAAAGACACTCATACACATGCAAACACAGATGTGGCTGACAGGGCGGACTCTTTGTGTACTAATTAGGTACAACCACTGAGGGGACATATGCAGGGAAGGGGGTAAAGAGAGGGATGAAGGGATGGGAGGAGAACAAGAAGGAACAGGTTGATACGTGGAGGCATCATGCTTTAATAAAGTTGATTTTTGATGTTGCCTTATCCCTCGTTCACTGACTGACTTTTTTTTGCTTTCCAAGCCTTTTGGTCTCCCCCTTCTCACTCTCTGTCCTCCTTTTTCCATTTCTTTCCACTGCAATCTCATCCCATCCTGCTCTCTTCCTCTTTCTACCCACTGTGATCTTGAGTGTTGATAGGTCTGGGTGCTATTTTTCTCTCTCACTTTATTCTAATTAAACCACCAGAGAACAGCAGCAGCAGTAGCTGAAATTGGTGGAGATCAAACGCTCTCTCTGGCCCACCGGGGCTACCAAGCTCCAAGCATTTCATCTGAGAATAAACCTGCTGAAGGACACCCGAACAAATAGAGAGACTTGTATGTCTGTGTGTGTATATGTGTCAAAATGAGCCGCAGGTTACAACGAGGTAACACGAAGACTCCCACAGTGTTAATCCAAGGCCTCTAAATTTAAAAATGCGGCCCGAGGCCCACCTGAGTCTTCTCCCCAAGAGATGAGGCACTCTGAGGGAGAGTTTCAAACATCTGAATCCTTTCCTGCCTAGAGGTAGGGTAATAGGAAAGCCTATGTGTGCTGTGTAGTTGTTTTTGGTTTGTTTGCATTGGGAGATAGAGAAGGCGGAGGGTTTGAGTAAATGCATATGTGCAAATGTGTGTCTGTGTGTATATTGGAAAGCTGGCAGCAAGTTTCCTACCACACTGGTACTGGTAATTGCCAGTTCTTTTGTGGACTTGGCTGGAACCAAAAGAGGACAAAAACACAACTGAAAAATCTTAAAAAGTGCCTTGAATGGAATAGAAAGAGGATGGCAGGGAGGAAAAGACTAAGAAAGAGAGGACAAAGAAAGAACACAGGAGGAGAAAGGGACCACGACTGCTGTCAAGCCAAGTGGGTTGTTAGTGTGGATTTGTCCATTCAGCAGACATCAGCGGTAGTGGGGCAGGCTGCCACTCCTATGGATGCTTCCGGACCATTCACACAGCGCACGCACACACACACACACACACACACACACACACACACACACACACACACACACACACACACACACACACACACACACACACACACACACACACACACACACACACAGGAGAGCAGTGTGGCCAGGGAACATTGTATCAGCCAGAGAGTTCAGTGTTATAAAAACAGCCACTACTGCTTCCTGCACTGGTGTGAGACTGTCGACTTGGGTGGCAGAGAGAGAACTGACGGACTGGTTTAAACTGTTCTCTCATTCCACTGCCTTTGTGGTTTCTTCATTGTTTGTGTACTTGCTTACTCGTGTACATTTCACTGATGGACTTAAATGAACAATTCCAGTGTTTGTGTAAGTGTGTGCGCCCGTCCGTGTGTGTGTTAATGGACCCATTTTAGTTTAAAAGGCCTAGCAAATAGCAAATAAAGGCTTTATCGTTAGATCTGCACTTAACACAACACAATGGTCTGGGGAAAACACTTACAGATGTGACCATTAAGGTGTCAATAACCAAAGGACTACATAAACCATGGCTCTGGAACATAAACATTCTGCATCCTGTGCACTTCCTTGTTGACTGAACTGTATATGAGCTGGCATGTGAAGCAGAGCTGTTTCCTGGAAAAGTGTAATTTGGTCACTGACATAACAGTTATATCCAGAGGAAAATGCTGCAGCTAATGTTGTTTTGATGATTGCTGTGTTGGCATGTAGTATGTAGAAATGTCAGCTGTGTGTTTATATGGGGCCTCAGAGAAACTGGAGAGTCCTAAAGTGCCCAGGCAGGATGAACAACACCGTTTTACAAAGAATATAGAATATAAAAGACAACATTAACTGACAGTATTATGGTACTCTATTTGCCTGTGTTAGTGAATGGTTTATACTTGTTAACACATACAGTATTACACAATATCAATGATTGTGTGCAGGACACAATAGATGATCGCCATCTGGCGTCTGGTTTATGTGTTGGGCTTTCAAGCGTCGAGCCATCACTGTGGCGGCAGAGTTTAACTGAACACATTTACACCGACAATGAAAGCAGAGATGTTTGAGTTGATCATGGTCCAATCGCTCTTAGTAAGAAGCCAGTTGAGGAAAAAGGGTTTCAGGGCCTTTAATGCTGAGGAATGCAGGTCATATTTCATGGATCCAGGATACTATGCATCCTGATAAAGTTCCCTTGGCCTTTGGAATTAAAATAGCCCCACATCATCACATACCCTTCACCATACCTAGAGATTGGCATGGTTTTATTTCAGTTAGCCTAATAGCTGGTTTGATTTGCATTGAGAGATGATTTCATGGAAAGTACCCCATGCCAGTCTCTAGGTATGGTGAAGGGTAACTTTAGCATGGGTGTGCTAACTTCTGCACATGACTGTATATACAGTATATATATATTTACCTGTAGTGACTCTAGGAAGCGAAAGGACCCAAGGCGTCGACCTCGAGGCACCAAACAGAAGGTGGAGTTGTGTAGGAGCTCCTGGTAATCAAACCTAACAAAGAGAGAAGAAACAATTAACAAAGCATTACGGTAATCTATATGTTTTTATTTCATTTAATTTTAGCAGAAAAAAAGACAGAGCATGTATAAGGGCGGAACAACAAATCTATTTTAAAAGTAAGCAGAATGACGCGACAATAAAGTTACACAGAATTTCAAGGGGCTGAGATGGGAGGTTGTTGAAAGGATCTGTTAATAATTACAGTTTTGATTCTGAAGAAAGAAACATCTTTAGAAACGTTTTTCAAATGTGATATGGGACTTTTTCCAAACTTTAGAATATGTACAGAAAAAACGAACTAGAGCCAAAATTGCTATAAAAACCAGGTATAGGGTTAAAGTTTAAGATAAATATTTCAAGCTATATTGAAGAGCCTAAGAATTGGTTCAATAGGATAGTCATATATAAGCATAACTGCATGAAATATGTATTGGAACAGAGTGTAAGATGTGACCTTATCTGACTGTAAATATATAGTTCTCTTTTCAGCTCTTTCATACCTCTCTGAACACACACTTCATGCAGTATGTGTAAAGATAGATGCCAAGATGTTTGTCGTTATTTAAGTGCTTTTTTAAAAAAAAACAATTTACGGCCAGCTGTGTGCTTGAACCCAGTTAAATACGGAATTAAAGTCAGAAGTGAGTCTGGTGGTAAAAAATGAGGTGATTATAGGAATGAAAAAAAAATAAAAAATAAGAATTTGTAAAACTACTGATCAGTGGTGGCATGGAATTCATAAGATTTTTTTATTTCAGAAAGTAATACATGTTTTAACAAAAATGTACACAAGGAATAGTGTAAAACATTATTTAACGTTTTGTTTTTATATATAGTTTCTGTTCTTGAAGATGTGATAGGGATGTAGAGAGCTATCCATCCCACTCGATTTGTGATTTAGTGGTGAGTTGCTGAAGTGTCAATTATGTAAGAGATGAAAATATTAAATAAGGCTATTATGTGTATTAGACAGGCTTTGAGTTGGTGTTGGTTGTTGTGTGTCTGAGTGGTTGTGTTATGTATTGACTCTTATTGTGAGTATAAATGTTATGGATGTGTATTGAAGTATTGTCAAAAAATATGAAAGCCCAGGAAGACTACCTACCGTTACAATGCAGTAGCTAATGGGGATCTAAACAAACAAAGTGAAATAACTAAATGATAGCAAATAAATCTAATAAATGGCCTGCCAGTGTGGTGACACATGCCTCTTTTGATATATGATATTTAACACATCTGTCACACATAAAATAAACCAGGACTTTTGTGGCTTTCAATTTCTGATATTTATCCATAATGGCTCAGATTATGTACAGTAATAAATCTCCCAACTTTTTTTCCACCCTCTGCTGACATGTTGGCACCAGTACAGATAGCTACTGTATGTTGGAAAATATATCCATCACTGAGCTCATAAGTAAATATGCGCTAATCTCTGTTCTCTATTGATTTGTGTTGTAGACAAGAAGGTTTGAACTGGTGCCACTACTCCCACTGACTGCTGCCATACGTTACCCGGGTGAGCTCCACCACTTCATACTCATATTTCATATTTGCGCAATGAAAAAGAAGCCAAATGGAAACCTCTGCATCAATGCATGCCTTCATCTGCTGAGTGGAACAGAAAAGTACGGGTGGTGTAACGTCTCATGGTAAAGAACTGCACAGTGGAGTAAACAGATGGGAAAACAAACATGGCTTTAATGGGAGAGTTCACTCTGCTCCTCATCGTCTCATTACTTCACGACACCCCCTCCTTTAGCTGCTGCTCTTATCCCGCTTCCTCCTTGTCTTCTTTCTTAGCCCTCCCTTCCTTCTGAATCCAGCTCTCTGCTTGTTTATTTGCAGAAGGGATGTTAGTATAAAATATGTCTGCCATTAATCTTCTCACTCGCTTAGTCATTTACCCTCCGTGAGTGACGAGGTGCAGGCCTCACTTTGCTCCCTGGATGAGAAAATTGGAGATTTCATTGCTGATGTTGGCATCAATTAACACTGCTACACTCAGTCCTGGACATCAAGATCTGAATGGATGTCACTGTATGAGTGTGTATTCGATATGAATGTGTCAAAACACACCAAACGGACAAAAACACATACATACACAGTTTACTGAAAGGAAGCCTTGTTTGGCGTTCCCTACGGTTTTGCTCGGATATTCCTCCACCTGTTGATAGAGCTTTGCTATCACCACTGCTGTACATATACATGTGTGTGTGGGCGTGTGATGGATCTGTGTGCATCTGCAGCAGCATAAATCCTCTAGCCTTGGGCAGTGATGTATATTTGAAATGAATACCAGAATAACAGTCAAGACGGTTAAAGAGATTTACACAATGTATTTCTAAGGGATTATGTGTCCAAATCTTGTTCTGAGCTTGAGATTTAGGTAAACACATTAATTTAGTTATGCATGAGTAAATTAACTTGTAGATTGCATCTGTAAGGATGTACAACTCCTCTGTGTATTTGGACCAAGGGAATAAATAAATGTTTTAACTGAGAGTGTGTGTTGCATTTAAAAGTAAATAGGTTTAATCTCCTAGAGTAAATATATTTTGTTGGAGTAAAAATACATTAATATTTCCTTACATACACACACAGTATGTGCATTACTGTAAATGTTTGTGTGTTTGCATGTATAGTATCTTATGTGAGACAGAGGGGCCTCTTGTATCTTGCAAGTGCAGTGAGACTGAGCTGGTAAGTCTGACCCATTTCTCTGTGTTCCTGCTGTTTGTGTGAGTTTGACAATGCGTAACTAGGAGTCAGCTTGTGCATAAGGTAGTGTATGTATGTGAGGTGCGCATACATATACTACTTCATGTGCATTGTGCACAACTTTGGTCTGTCTAGCCGGCTAGTCTGCTGGCTGCTGTTCTTTAAGGAATGGACTTAAATGCAGGGAACAAGTAAATCATTTAATAGCACTTTGTTCCAACAACAAACAACCAGGCCTGCTGTGTATCTCCTTTACTCTGCCTCCCTCTCTCGCTGTCCTTTTCTTCTTGCCTTTGAGTGAACATGTGTTTGTTGCTGTTGTGTGTCATAAAGATTCCACAGGAAAACATAAAAAGTTGGTTAGTGTATGCATATGGATAGACCCTGGATTACAACACTATGCCAAATGACCAAGTGTAAATGTGTGCCTGTGTATATGTGTGTTAGAGGATTGGTTTTCCCACATTAGATGCTGAAATCAACTGTTTTGGAAAAAGCCAAGAATGTACATGTTCCACCCTTTAAAATGTGAAAATGTCCTTGTTTTGTTGGCACTATATGATCGTAAAATATATATCTTTGAGGTTAGAACTAATTCTGAAGACATTATCTTTAAATGAACCGACCCTGTAAATGCCTCTTCAGGCTTATCATAGATTTAAAAAAAAATGAATACAAAAAAAATGACTCACTGTGTATTCATGTGTATGTGATTGCATGCATGTCATTTCATATTGTGCATGGCAAGGAATGTAGCACACTAGACTCCCTGCATGTTAATGTGGAAAAGCATGCATACTGTAGTATAATACTGTAATGTACACGCATGGACCTGCACCTACAGAATAATCAAGGGAGGATTTAAATGAATACTGTGTGCACTGGATGGCAGTTAGCATGATTGTTATCTGGAAGCCCTCATTGTGAATGTGCTCAGATCTTATGTGTGTGGATGTGGATTACATTACAAAACAGATATACTAGTAAATTATTGTTGTGTCAAAGTCCATATTTGAATGAACACAGTGGATTTATGGTGCAAGCATGCAACTAAGAATGCAATATACTGTATACTGTGCAACTAACGGTTATGTTCCCTATTGATTAATCTGTAGATCTGTAGAAAATACTGAAAATCCCCATCACAATTTCCAAGAGACCAAAGCGACATCTTTAAATTGGTTGTTCGACCATTAGTCTAATATCCAATAATACCATTATATAAAAAGCAGGAGAATGTATCTGCTCAGCACCAAACACGACTCCTGATGAATGCTAATGTTCTACTATGTGTCTGCTATATGTGTAAATAAACACATGATGACATGAGTACCATATCAAAGATGTGTTTAAAGCTAGTTTCTATTGCCTCTAAGGCAAGTTTAAGAGGATGGAACTAGCATATATTTGGCGATTTTGTGTGAAAAAGACTATTTTTAAACTATTGTTTTAGTCGACTAATTGTTTCAGCATTATGTAGTTATGTTTGGGCATGTGTACAATCTGGAGAAACATTGTGTACCTAATGTTTTGACACTATGTATTGTCTGAATACATTTTAATCTCATTTGTATTCTCTTGATTGCACATTGTTTGTGTTGTTTGTTAAAAGACTGATTGTGCACACACTTATATCTGTAGAAGTCAGCACTGCTCTGTCTGTGTGTGTGTGTGTGTGTGTGTGTGTGTGTGTGTCCCCAAGGAGGACAGATATAGTTACATATTAAACATACAATATGGAGCCAATCTATGTAAGATAAGTTGATTGTGTAGTTGGGACACACACACACACACACACACACACACACACACACACACACACACAAACACAGATTTCATGGCTATACTTTTTCGTATTGCTGTCTCTGATAGCCACAGTCTCATGCATGAGATAAATAGAGACACCGAGTTTCTTACACCCACCCTGTGTGACACACACACACACACACACACACACACACACACACACACACACACACACACACACACACACACACACACACACACTCATGTCAAGGCATTGGGCTCAGTGTGATACCACTATCATCGAAGCTGAGTTTACTAAAATTGCACCATTCGGAGTCACTGACTGTTGTTACGTGTGTTTGGTACTGTCTGATAAGCAAATCTGCTTCTCCTCGACCCTATCATCTCCAGAGCCCTTCTTTTCACTCATAAACCCATCAGCTTCACCCTCCCTGACTGACTTGTTTCTCCGTTACATTTTTTTCTCACCCTCCATTTTGTCTGTATGTGTGATTCTTATTTATTTCTACTATAAACAAAAAATGCCACTCACTCAGTGGTTTCCGCTTTCCTTTCTGCCTTCAAATGTACACTCATTCCTCTATACTAAACTACTGACCATTCAACGAATATTGAAAGTAAAAAAAAAGCGGAGAGGTGAGGGATGGAGGGGAAGCAGGAGGGAGGAGGGAGGGTGGATGCTTCTTGATTGACAGCAGCTTCTGGTCAGTTGATCTCCACTCTGCTTCCTGTAAAGGTCAGGTGTTAATAGAGTGTGTGTGCTCCAGTATGTGTGTGTATGCATGTGTGTCCCTGTTCGTGAACACAAGTGTGTGGTTGACCAAGGTTATGGATTATCTGCCACAGCGCTAACAGGACACTGTCAATACTTTTCCTACTCATGTACACCTCATCGAGCACAACGAGACCTGAGTGGCAGAAGCGACTGTAATTTCAGCACACACACATCCATACAGTACACGGCTAATCACTGCCACTGTACAATGAAATTAAAATGCACTGTGTATCATGTACTAGACAATAATATTGTTTCATTTTCAGCCTGGACTAGTATTTAAGATGCATATCTCAAACTCAGTTTGATTCTGGCCAGGTAACGCTGCCATTACCCCTCCTCTTTCCCCACATTTCCAGCCACTTCTCTACTAAAAAAACCTTAAAAATCTTTAGCATTTCCAGAATTCTGCTACTCCTGCTCTGGTGACTGCATCACCCTTCCAATACCAGTTTCCCTACCACCTCACCAAAGTTCCCTTATTCTCCATTTCTCCAGTTCTCCATTCCTACATGCTAGCTTCCTGTCTCCTCCACCCAGGACCAAGCACAGAACCTGGGGTAACATTACTGGTATTTGGCTGATGCTATTATCCAGAGCAACTTACAATGAGTTAGTAATATGACACTACATATAGTGTGTGATATGAGGCCACATTATGCACATAATATGGATAATAAAATAAAAGGCCTGTATTTGGGAGACAAAGGACAGAAAAAATGCTAAAGACGGAGGGAGAGAAATATGTATGCAGCCAGCTGCTGCAACCTCTGGGACTCAGGAGGAAGGGAGGGTTGGAGGAGAGAAAGTCGCAAAACCACAGCTCTGTCTGCAGGCAATGGGTCAGGCGCTTGGCTACAACAGACGCTAAACATGCCATCAGACAGAAGCAGAAGCAGAGGAAACATATTAGTGATGTATTTTATTGTAAGTGAAGCATTATTTGGACAATATAGCACCATGAAACCCAATTTAAAGAATGAGCCAAAATGTGAACACCAAATTGTAAAGATTACAGGGCATGGAAAGGGAAAAAAAAGATGCAGAGACGTAGAAAAGAGAGACGGAGTGAAAGGCAGGAGGCTAAACAGACAGTTCAGGTTTCAGTATGCAGAGGAATGAGCTCTTCTAGTATCCACTTACATTAAACAGAGAGAGAGAGACGAGTGTGAATGATGTCCTGTTGATGTCACACGGAAGCAAGAGTGCCCATAATCTTTACTTTTCCTCCCCCTCACCATCCCTTCTGTCTTAATTTCAGTAATCTCCATGTCAAGAAAGAAATGGACCGGTGTTTGCATGTACATGTATGTGTGTGTGTGTGTGTGTGTGTGTGTGTGTGTGTGTGTGTGTGTGTGACAAGTCAACATGAGAAAGATAAGGTGTATCCAGATGCTAAATCCTATTCTGCAGCTGTTGTACTGTTAGAACTAAGAACTGCCCCCCCCCCCACACACACACACACACACACACACACACACACGCACGCACGCACACAACGTTACGTCCCAGCTTCATCGACTGTCTAATAGCAGATGGACAGATAAGCCATTTCCTACAATCACTGAATCTTATTCATCTTCCGTTCTCTCACTCTTTTCCTTCCTGTTTCCTCTTCCTCATCTTTCAGCACCTTGATGGCGATCCAGTGTGACTATCACAAAAAAGTTCTTTTGCAAATTATGAAATGTCTGAAAAGGGTATAGATGCATGACAGTGCTCACACAAATATTAAAAGTTAAACTCATAAGGATCAAAATAGACAGTGCTGCAGTGGGTATTCACAGGAGCCAGCATGAAATTACACACACTGAATTGAATCCCGGAGCTTTTCTGCTTGGAGATCCAGCAAAGATTTGAAAGATCAAGTCAGGAAAAGTAACATGAATAGACATTTCAGTTGGATCGTACTGCAGTGTAATTAAAATGGTTTCAAATTGTAAACCTTGTCCATGCCACCAGAGCCTTGGTGCTCTGCCCACTTGTTGAATGAGGCTTACATATGTGATATGTCATTGTTTATCTACATAATGTCATCTTCTTTATCAGAAGGTTGCCTCTTTTTTTTGTGTTCCTAATGGAGATCCAAGTAAGATGTGTTGGTAATATGATGAAGGTAATGACAAGTAGACGTTAAAAGTTCAGGGACTGAAACTTAGTCGTATTTTTGTCAGCATTCTGGTAGTGTGACAATCCCCAAATTTCATTCAGTTGTGAGTGTCTCAGACCCCTCTGCAAATGGACGCCATTTATATAGCGCGTTTCTTGTCTTAACGATGACTCAAAGCGGTTTAACATAATACACGTACCATTCATATGGTATGGCCGAGGCTGACATGCAAGGTTATAAACATTCACACACATTTACACCCTGACGGGAGCATTTGAGGTTCAGTGTCTTGCCCAAGGACACTTCGACATGGGACTGCAGGGCCAGGGATCGAACCACCGACCTTCTGATTGGTAGACGACCACTTTACCTCCTGATCTCTGGTTGTTGTGGCTGTCCCTCGCGCCATACAGCCATGTTTGACCCATACACACACCTGGGCTCCACAGGAGTGTTATTAGTCATCCCCAGACATGGGGGCTAACGTCTGATGCCTTCTGTGCAGTCGGCCACGCAGTATCAAAAGCCACCATTCCTCTGTGTCTCTTTGCTATCTCGCAGCAGACTCACTGATGGATTTTCTGCCACGCAGCTTTGTATTCCTCAGTTACCAAGAGTCATTACTGTTAAGGGCTCGAGTGCTGGGCTAAAAAGGAGTGATTTTTTTCTCCCTTTGCATTTGCATGCAGTTGTTTCACCTTTGTGACATTGAGTCATCGTATCCTCAGGAGTGACAATTAAACTCTTTGGTTAACATAATAAATCTGTACATATTTTTCTTTTATAATCTGCTTTGACATCCTGATCATGAAGTGTTTTTTTGTTTTGTTTTTTTAACCCTGTTCCCTAAAGACAATTTAAAATATAATTGTTAATTAATAAGAGAAAACATACACTATTCATTAGCAAAGAACCTGCAATTTGCACATGGAATATGACTTTTAACAAGCAGACAAGATTATGTTAATGCAGCAACCTCTCTCCAGTTAACGGTGTCATACACAGGCCTCATTTCAAGTTTACACCTTTTTAAATTAACACTAATTGCATTAACACCCTTCACAGCATACAGAACCAGAATCATCCAATGCACACCTGCTACCAGAGTTCAGGCTCATCTTTTGTCACAATGCACTGGTTTTCTTTTCACAGATAAAAAAAAACATTTCTTTTTGATACATCAAGGCCTAAAATGCCATATTTTCTCAATCAAGGCTTTTCTGTTTGCCACTGCCTTTTAATAAATTCAATTTGGGATTTTATTTTACTCCTATTTATGTGTCTTTTTATATTTACTCATTTTTCTTTTATATCTATTTATATCTATTTATATCTTGTTTCTTTAATACCTTTTCTGTCTTCTGTAAAGCACTTTGAATTGCCTTTCCTTTAAATGGTGCTCTACAAATAAACTTTCCAAGTTATTCTGTTTTAACAAGAAACCTTATTATATCACGACTTTATTTTGTTTATGTATTCTATCGTTACAAAATCTTTTACATAAAATCAATTAATCTCATAAAAGCAAGTTACCTTTCTCATTATGACATGATACGTTTGTGTGTTGACACATATTTGGCATATTTTTATGCTAAATGAATTTGTAGAAAAATATGTATATTTCTAAAATTAAGATATATTTTTTGAAAAGTACAGTTTTGGTATCGTCGAAATTCAGTTAATTTTTTTTGGTTGCTATTTTACATTGCTTTGTTTTTAGGGTACAAAGGCCAAAAGATTGGAAAACACTATTACAAAATCAATTGGTCCTGTTATCTAAAATCGTTATTGCAAATGTTTCAAAAGTGTGTTTGCGTACATGCAGATTTTTGTGGCTGCATTCCTGCCATCCTGCAGTTATTATCACTGTTGACATTACAGAGGTCCTGAACTCTGCTAGACAAACCACATATCCAGTCCAAGCCTTTTATATCCAATCTGTTGTTGGTTCTGGACTCAGTGCTCTGCTGCACACACACTCATCATGTACACAAATACACTGACCACCGGGTACCCTGTCATTACACACAATCCCTCCTCTGCTGAGTGTGTTCCTGTGTGTGCGCGCCGGTTTCTTTTAATACCACTCTCCATGCGTACTTACTCTCCTCTCTGCCTCTTTGTCTTAATCTGTTTCTTTCCCCTCTGTCTCTTGTTAATTACACAGGCGGGAGGACTAAGCTCTCTAATCTGAACAGATACGACCCCACCGCCAGCTGATCCCTTAACGCTGTTACTTATACCTCAATCCAGCTCCCGCAAAAACACACACACACACACACACACACACACACACACACACACACAAATACACACACATACAGAGATGCAGCCAAACAAACGTGCATGTAAAAATAAAAAATTTATGAAAGGTGGATTTGTATCCAACACAATGAGGTCAATTAGAGTTTAGGTGCCATATCAAGATTCATATTGTGTGTTTCTTAATTTTCCTGTAAACGACTCTGAATTCAAGGATGATATAAATGTTTCAGAGAAGAGATAAATAGGTCTCCATTTTCTGCTATTCCTCCTTGAAAATAAAGTGGACAATCTGCTGAAATTTTAGAGACTCAAAAGGATTTTTATGTGTCCTGCATCCATGTAATAACAAAATCGTGGCTTTATTCAGATTAAAGCTACATAAATACCGTATTTTAAGTAGTTCCAGCTAGTATTATCAAAGTGCTTTTCACTGAATCTATTCAGTGTATCTTTTTTTTAAAAATGTTTTTACATAAAACCACATTTTTCATGTTTGGCTAAAAGCGGAAAAAAGTGCAGGTTTTAGCAAAAAGCCTCTAAAAAGAGAGTAAAAAAAATACTGCAGATTAAATTATATGAGCACATACAAACTCATACAGTACTCCTTGGGCATTAACACAGTGGTCAGCTACATGTAGTAGCTAGAGAGAGGGTGTGACAGTCTTCATCATGTGGGGTTGTTAGTTATATATAGAAATGGGAGCACAGCTGTCTGTCCATTTGGCTAAAAGCACAGCAGCACAGGAACACGACCATGAAGTCAGTGGCCTCTGTATGGAGGATAGAGATGGTAAAAGAGATCTCAACATAGCTGCTGAGAGAACTTGGAAAAGGGAGGGGGGGACAGAGGACATTCAACAGAGCTGGGCTTGCAAAAAAACAGTCTGGATTAGCATTCATGCAAAGTGGGTTCTGCCTCAGGGGCCCAGATCCCTGAGGCCCCAAAAGCCACAGTCTCACTGCATGTCACCGGATTTTTGGTCATTTGATTAATTGCAAATTTCTTAAAGCCAGTCATGCATAATCGTTGGCAGGTGGACAGGACAGAGCCAGGCTAGCTGTCTACTCTTTATGCTAAGCTAAGATCACAGGCTACTGGCTGTAGCTTTTAACGGAGAGATTTAAAAGTGGTAAAAAACAACAACTGTTGCTTAGTTATTTTAGTTTTTTTTGTCGTATGAGTCCTGCTGTTGTCAGCACCTGAGAAGGCCTTTGTGAATGCTGTACATGAAGCAATCTGTTTTGATGTGAGCGTCAGTATCGTAAAAGAAGACAGAATAAGGGAAATTACTGTGCTATGATCAATGAATGACTCTTTCTACAAAAGCTTCAGGTTGAAATGATCTCATCACGCTGGCAGTTTTTTTTTTCTCAAGAAAATAAAATTGTTAGACGGTGACAAAATGAATTGATAAGACTTTTGCAGTGTTAAGAAAGTGTACTCTCTCCTTGTCTTTGATGAGGAATATCAAAAGAGTAAGGGGTAAATAAGGACACAGAAACAGAGAGAGAACGCAAGGATATATAGAGACAGAATATAAAACCCAGCATGCACTCTTTGCAAGAGAGGACAGAAAGAAAGAAAGAAAGAAAGAAAGAAAGAAAGAAAGAAAGAAAGAAAGAAAGAAAGAAAGAAATAACTAGAAATGGCTGACTGTCAGCCTGCTTGCCTCCCCTGGCGTGCAGTAGGTGTCTTGTGCAAGTCTAGCGTGACTGATCTGAAATCAGGTTTTCTGCCTATAAATATAGAGCCGAGCAAGGCAAGGACTCTTCTGATTCTCCTGATTTTCACAATGGGCGAGTGCGTATAGGCCACAACCCTGCTTTCATTTTCCATTACGGCTGGATACTTTATCCATTATGCCCATTGCAGGATAAGGGAGGGAGCACGGATGACTTGGGGGGGGGGGGGCTCAGAAAACACTGAAAATGAGTCTTTCATTACTTTGCTTCATAAGTAATGATGCTGGGAGGGATGGATACGGGAGGGAGGGAAAGAGAGACACACGTAAGCTGAAAGCAGGAGCAGCACACATGCGCCAAGATGGTCTTTTGGGTGAGATGGGAGAGGAATTATTTATAGCGAATTTACACATCAATGACAGTTTTCTTTCCCTTATGAATTTCTCTGCTGCATGCTGAAAATAAAATGTGTTGGGAATTCGTACGGGTGGTAGGGGAATGCTGCATTTTTGAGCCCACACATGGGTATGTACACGTATGAGGAGGGACATGTGTGTTCTATGTACCTTTAAATGTTTATCCACAGATAAGTGCCAAAAAAAGTTTTGTTTTTTTCCTGGCTGCCAGACAATTGCCAGATTTTGGTCCCCGTGATGAGGCAAGCCAACTGGCAGCTCACCGGATAGTCAACAAACTCACACACTCAGAGACACGCACGCACGCTCGCACACACGGACGTACACACGCAAATCCAATCAACTGCACCACTGTCATTGCTGGACCACCTATGGGCCTTTAAGCCAAACAGACAACAACAGACATTGCATTGGTGACAATGGGGCTGATTTGGAGAGCACAGAGTCAAACACACAAGTTATAAAGCTATTTTAGCTCTGAACAAATACTGCCACATATAGACAAGCAGCTGTACTAATAGCGGTGATTGAAACGCCCATACACAGGTGGTGCTACAATAGGTATGGCTATCATGTGGCGGCTCCTTCTGAAGTCAAATGAGAGGGAAAGTCAGAGAGCGAGAGTTTGCAGAGACTGTAGGATCATTAGTATGGCCATCAGTCATATGTATAAAACCCTCCTTTCATGTCCTCACAAAGCCCCAAATAGCTCTTCCGTTAACATAAAGGCCATGAGACTGTATGTTCTCTGCCCTAAAGTACATACGTAATGTTAACACAACTAACTTAACCACTAAAGTTTCCAGACTCAGGTTGAACACTAGTCCTGCTTATTTTCTACCTTAATGAACATTATGTCACAAGAGATTAACTGCCACCCTGCAAAAATAGAGAATGAATCTCATTTTGGGACTTCAAATGGCACTGACCTTAGGTTTTATGACGAAACATAAAACAGTTGACGGCTGCTTGTTTTATGGAGCCATCTCTAAATAGAGCCGCTATTCATAAAGTGTGCCCATTTATCATAAACTTTCATGGTCAAATGAGTGGGGTTGAGTCTTCCAACTGGCTTGACTAAACTTATGATTGAATGTCACTGGTAGGTGTCCCGCAAAGAAGTTTTGGTTTTTGACAGAAGGCAATGTGTTTTGTTTGGGACCTTTCCAGCAAACTATAAATTACATAAAGTGATATGATTATTTGAGTACTGAAATCTATTGCTGTTACACTGTAAAAAACATGTTTCAAGCTGCTCTAATCAATATTTTCATATTAAGAATAAATCACGTGTCATGATCCAACTCTCCAGTTTGCTCTATGGAGCGTTAGAGCATCTTTCAGCTCATTGTTTAGATTTCATACAGTAGGCCGCAACTTTACTGTTTTAGTTCACTCACTGCTCGTATCCGCATTATTTCCAGACACAGCAGGCAACTGTTTTCAGTAAAGAAAACTGGGCCACCAAATGGGCAACATAGTGGAGCATTTGGCAGCTAAAGAGCCAGATAATTTTCTCAGGAGTTGGTGAAGCTAAAAGGAGAGTGAATATTAAACTTTTAAGACACATCCACCTGATTATTCTATTAGCAGGTGGATGTGTAAATAAGCTAACATATTCACATATACATTTTACAAGGTGTTAATATGTCAATGTTGACAATGTGTAAAAATCTTTTTAAAGAAATAGGTCAAAATGTTTGGAAAAATGCTTACTTGCTGAGTTAGATGAGCAGAATGATACCACTTTCACGTCTGCAGGATAAATGAGAAGCTACAGCCAGCAGCTGGTTAGCTTACCTTAGCACAAAGAGTGTGGGTTATGGGCGGAATTCCAAGAAATAGTCCTTCACATAACCCTCTGCAAAACAACAAAACCAGATAGCTGTTTCCCCTGTTTCCAGTCTTCATGCTAACCTAAGCTAACTGGCAGCTGGATGTAGCTTTATATTTATTTTGCAGACATGAGAGTGGTATCAATCTGCTCATCAAACACTTGTAACTACTAAACTGTCCTTGTACCTTTAAGGTTAAAGCATCCGGCAATCATGTTTAATCTCGTTCATTCGTTTCTTTCGTCGTTTTTCGCCCTGTTATGTACTCTGTATGACTGTTAAGATATTAAAGGAAGAATGGTATAGGTTTGTATACATGTGAAGGGTTGGATGGAAACCTCACGACGCGTCTCTTTCATATTTATCCTCCGTGATTGTCTGCTTGCAAAACACCAAAATGAAACATATGCACTGTAATTGCATATTAACCCAGATTGTAGTTAGGGAATTGATACACATTCTTGAGTGGGGCTACAAAAGATCGTTGAGGAAGATTCTCGGCTGAGACTCCCTAATGTGAACATAATCTGACTTTGTGATATTTAATCTTCTATTAATAGTCACACGGTTTAGGAGATTTTGCATATTTCACTGAGCTGCATTTTGCACCTAAAACCATCGGAAAACTCTGAGTCATGATCAAGCCTGGTTTAACACTGATCTGTCAATGTGGACTGTTATTACTAAGCAATATGTGTGACTAATGCATGACGTTTGAATATAAAAGCAGAAAATAACAACACAATCTGTAACTATTCCAGGATGGTGAAAACTTTAAATTACCTTCTCCAGCTAAAATGGATATTACAGCCACAAAAGAAATGTCTGTTGAAATAAAGCACAAATCTGACAATTTTCTGCCTGACACTTTTCACCTGTGGATGATATTCGCTAGATACACACAGCCCTTATTTTAGAGAAGATTTAGAGGATATTGGAGCTTGCGGTGACCCTTTCACCTGTCATGGATATTGAATGGACAAAAGACTGATGCGGGTTGGCTGCAGACGTGTGCAGACAAGTGGAGCAGAGAGGAAAGAGGACCAACAACAGTGAAAAAGACAGTATGGCATGGGCAGAGAACAGATGTGTTCCTTTGTAAGGGTCATAAACATGAGTCATTCAACTCTGAAGATGGCTGAAGGGCACAGGCAATGTAAACAAAAGTGTGATACAGGGGAAAATCACAGCTCTGCAACATTACACTGGCAAATGCAAAAGACAAATAAAAGGCTCTGTGATAGAGGGAGTGAGAAAACAAGGCAGAAGTGGAAGAATTAAGAGAGCAGGGAGGGAAGAAGAAAGAGCGGTAGGGAGACAAAATGGTCTGTTTTCAGCAGCAAATGTGGTCGCGGTGAAATCCATCACTGGAGGTACGGCTGGCAGCTCATCTACACACACAGCTTTTGTTTTATGGCGTTGACACCGCCATTGCTGCTGTGTTTTCATCAGTCAGGGCCCTGACACCACCCTGGGGAGTCGCACATGAACAGGCAAATGTGTGGGCAAAGGAAATCGGTGCATCTGCATGTGTGTGTGTGTGTGTCTGTGTGTGTGTGTGTGTGTGTGCGTGCATGCATGCGCAAGCGAGCTCACACTTGTTTGTTGCTACCTGTGTCCCGGTGTAGTGAGAGATGCAGGGTGTGCTGATATCAAGCCGATTAGTGAGCTAGACGCTACAGTGAAGGAAAGAAATGAGACAATGAGATTGTTGGCCGCTGATTAAATCCCTAAAATACTCAAGTAATCTACATAAGAACGTCAGTGTGAGGCAACCAAGGATTTTTTTTTTTTTATTCTCTAGTGTGGCAGATTATATTTTTCTTTGTGGTGCAGGCCTTGCAGCTCCTAGCAGTTTGTATTTCAAACATGAATTCTTCATGCTCTAAGGACAGCAGCAATATTTCCCAAAGACACTCCTATGGGAGTTTATTTAGGCCACAAATACAAGTGGTTGCACTGCAAAACTGCAGAGTTACAGTTTAGAAGAAAATGCCTTTCTATTATGTACGTGCATAAAGTCCAAATTCTTTGTAACAACAGTGGCAATAACTCCAGTTGCCAGAAAATAATTTCTTTCACATTTTTCATGCACTTGATGCATGTTTGTTTTGTAATCAAATAAAGCTGCCTTGCCTTGTAATTAGAATGCAATACTAATTACAAGTATTAGTTGCAATACTAAGAGCTACATATCACTGCTCCACTCTCTCTTACTGGTCCAGAAACTCTCCAACAAGCAGAATGAAGCAGAAACATCATAAAATATAGATCTAAAAATGTCCAACTTCTGTAAGCTGTGCTCTTAATCCTTAGAAACAAACAAATTAAATTTATATGAAGGCCAGCGTTCAAAGTGCCAGTGTTATGACAACACTTTCTCCTTTTTAAGACTCAGACTATCTTCCCCATGAGTCCTGTATTTATTAGATCGTTGATGTGTCCTAATTCCATACTTATAATAAACAGTATGTACTTTATATGAATTGTCATAGTATACTGTTTTTGCAGTTAGTATATAAAGAAATATCAGTACTCCCACTAGCAGCACATAAAGCATGTAAAAATGGACATCAGCCAAACAGCAATATTGGAACGACACTAGCAAATCAAAACATAAATTGAAAAAAAAAGGATTTAGTACTTGTCGCCAGATCACAAGATCACATGAAAATCCATCTTGTCAGGCTTCAAGTAATGCATTTGTGTCCGAGCCACCTGTAGCTTGGACCAATCAGCGTCCTGTTAGGACTACTGGCAGCTACAGGTGTTGTTAAAGGTCCCATGGCATGAAAATGTCACTTTATGAGGTTTTTTAACATTAATATGAGTTCCCCCAGCCTGCCTATGGTCCACCAGTGGCTAGAAATGGCGATAGGTGTAAACCAAGCCCTGGGTATCCTGCTCTGCCTTTGAGAAAATGAAAGCTCAGATGGGCCGATCTGGAATCTTCTTCAGATTGGATACAGTCCAGATCTTCTCGACTCCAGCCGGCTCCTCACACGATGTAGCACAATGTATGAAAATGTTACCTTGGCTTCTCCCATTGCCAGATCACGTTGCATTCCATTTACCAAAAGTATACATTGGAGTTGTCAGCTTATCTAGATCACAACAAAACACACTGAGAAACTCAAACAACCTGACACACAACAACCTGACACAACAACCTGACACATAGCACCCACGCACATATGAAAGTTAGTTCACCTCCACTGTATTGGGTTGGAGGCAGAAATCTCAGAGATGAACTTTAAATCATAGTTTTCTTTGGCTTGCGCTTTAACAATGAGGATATTGACACATATATACACACACACACACACACACACACACACACACACACACAACCTCAATTGAGCTGGACACACAGTCCGAGTAGGTGACCTCACTTGTTTTGTGATGACCCAACCATATATCATCAGCCTCTCCGCACACAAACCTAAGCAAACACCTTTCTATGGGAGCAATTTATGGAATGTCGAGCATTTGCCTGCAGTCGGCATTTCTGAGGAATTCCTCATCAAATCTCTGTGAATGTGTGTTAGATGTATTGTCTTTCCTGTTTATGTGCTTGTGTAACTTTTAAAGGTTATACATGTAACAGTTTTTTGAGGAAACTCAAAGTGTTTCTTCCACTGAGAGAACAAGGTATTTTAAAGGAATAGTGTGACATTTTGGGAAAAATGCGTATTGCTTTCTGAAAGTTAGAGAAGAAGATCAATACCCCACTCATGTCTGTAAAAGTAAATTTGAAGCTGGAGTCAGACATTGCTAGTTTATCTTAGGATCAAGCGTTGAAGTAGGATAAACAGCTAGCCTGGCTCCGTCCAAGAGTAAAACCACAAGTACTAGTTTTTACTAGGGTTAAAAAATTATTCAATTAAAAAAAAAAAGTCCTGCACATAACATAAATCGCTTTGGTCGTTTTAACACTTCAGTTTTTGTACAGCTTAAACAAACAATATATAACGTGTTAATTAGTGAGGTAGCTGCTAGGTGGATTTATTTACTTTTGGACAGAGCCAGGTGAGCTGTTTACCCCAGGTAACTCCTTGCTCCAGCTTGAAATTTAACGCACAGACAGTGTGGCAACGATTTTCTCATCTAAATCTTGGCAAAAGAACAAATAAGTGTTCAGTATTAGGTATTAAGACTGCAAAATAAAATCAGATTTAATCAGATTTATTTTAAGATTCTCTGAGCTTTGCTTTTTTGTTAATTAATGGATTTTTAAACTCAAATTTGTCCTCTTTAGGTCTGAACAATTACCCATTACTTTTTGGCCGACTTAGTCATAATAATCCATAGACTCATGCATTGGTCTCATGTAGACATTGCATTATTTTAATGGGTCAAAAGCCAAAAAAGGTTGGGAACCACTGCCTTAAGGGTAGGTGGAAGCCTTTCTGCTTCCACCTACCCCCAATAGTTGTCATACAGTCCCTAATCTGTCCACACAGATAATGTGTGGTTGACATATGCCATTTCCAGTCACATCACTTTCAAGTTAGGGTCACCTTCTGCCAGCTGACTGAACCTTTGCTCCAGGGTCCAGCACCAATCCTCTCTGTATGTCCCTTTATAGAGAGCAAAATCTCTCCTAAATAGAGCTCCGATGAACCATCTATAAACACGGGTAATGTTTATTTAGTTTTATGGTGGACTTTCTTCCCAAGAAACACTGTCAACATCGCTCGTCCATGAGAAACAGAAGGTTAACCAGCTCCCTGGTGCAACACGATCACTCTGCCTTTAAAATTATGTACGAGCATGTTGTCTCTTGAAGGACAGCAAAAGGTTAGTTCCCTGGACGTACGCTGAGCCTGGTGCTAACACAACCATATGCTCCCACTTCCACCTCAGGACCTTTGAGAACAGCAACAACATAGGTTGCTATTGCAATGATTACCTCCTGAAAGGATTTTTATAGTGCACTTTGTCACATACCAACTTATTATAGTACTACTTTTTCAAAAAAGTTTACTTCACTTGGATAAATAATAAGCAGAGACAAAAAAAAATAAAAAGGAATATTCATGTTTTTAAGACTTGCTTGAGAAACACATTTAGAGCCTGGATTCACTGTACTTTAGATTTATGTATGACCAGGCAGTTGTTTTTGGATGAAGATTTGCATAGCATTTTGGAAATGAACGCTTTGGTTTGAACATATTTCTGTGTATGTTATACTATTAGGAGGATAAAGGTGTATGTGTATATTTCTTGCTGAAGGCAAGGCGGTTTTTAGTTATTTAATGAGCATTGTTGGAGGTGCCTGAGGCCTAAGTTTTTCATTATTGTTGTGCACATGACAAATAAGGAACCTTAAAAGCGTATGGGTCTCATCCATAGACATGAATAAACTGTAGAATGGCTGTGTAGCTGTAAAATAAATGGCATTTTTCCACTAGTGGTCAAACACAAGAAGTGGTTTTGGGAAAAAAAGGATTATAAAAATGATCATGTCACAGTGTAACCTGTGCTCCCAAACTGCAGGCCATCGTTTTCACCTGCACTCAAAGCCTCTCTTCATATAAAATAGCACTCTGCCAATGCAGGCTCAGACAGGGTCAGCCCGTCCTCGATAAATATTCAGGAATTCACATTCTCTACTATGGATTCAAAAATATTTTAACACTTAAACTACTTTTTAAGGCAATAAGCATGTGACCCATGGCGATTGTGATCGATTTAAAGAAATGCCAATAAACCAGAGCATGTTTATCTCCCATCCCGGAATGCAGTGTGGACTAGCCAGCTCCTCCTCTACAGCGCCGTGGTGGAGGAAGGTCTGGCAAAGTGAGACTAAGCAAGTGCAGACACTTCAGGAGTCCCACACATTCTCTCACACACACACATTCATGCACACACTCTCAGGCTTGAGGCTTCCTTATTGGCTGTGCTATCCTCAGCTTGTGCAGCTCTCAGTGCAGTGAGATGAGGAGACAGTGGGTGCAGTGTGGAGGGACTGGCCTGGCTCCAGTAACTCTCCATAACATTCCATTGAGAGACCGCTGGCTGGCAGGCTGGATGGTTGCTGGTAGACAAGCTAAACAACAAACAGCAACACTGGCTCTACATAATTCCTATAGAGAAAACAAAAAATCCACTGAAAGGAGATAAACCCATCTCATATTATTCCTGTGCTCTCTGACAGTTCTACCTCAATTTGCAAATACAAAAAAAAGTCTGCTTTCAAAGGCTTGATTATACTATCAGTGGAGAGCAGCTCTGCTGAGTCTATTACGGTATTCGGGATCATTTTACAGGGATAAGTGTTCATTTTATGGTTCCCAAACATAAGCACTGTAATGACTGTTAAGCTTGTTTTAATGTTAAACCTCCTCCATCTAGTAGATTTTCACTATATCGACACAATACTTGTTGTACAGTTGTATTCCTGTCAGAAAAGGCTGTCAAACGCAGCCACAAACAAAATACATGATTAGTATTTTCCACGAGCGTCAGCTGACGGCCAGACAGCATCTGATTTCTCTCCAGTCGGCTTCTTATTTAATATTACGTTTTTGTGCTTTTATATGCAAGCAATTCCTCCAAATCTGTTTGACAACTTGATGATATAGCTGCAGGGGTTAAATGAGGAATTGTTATGTGGGGGGCTCGGACTTAGCGGGATTCACAGCAGCCTGCAATAGTGACAGCATTGACAGCTTTTGTGACAAATGCAGATTCACAAAGCATTACAAAAAACCTAATGAGCATAACAGTTTAAAGGAGCAATTCATTTACTTCAAAGAATTACTTCATGTAAGTCATGGCCTGTTTCCTAGTCAGCAGATTTTCTCCAAATCTCAACAGACTAACCTAATCAACCAGAAGACCCTAAAAGACAAAGACTTGCCCATTAATTTTTTGTTTAGCTGACCTCTTCATGATTGACAGCATCTAACTGACTGGAGCTCCACGCCAACTGCTTCAAGTCCACACACATCAATCATGTCATTATGTGCTGAAACAGCACATAGTGGGTGGAGAGTCATTTTAACCTGGAAAGATAATGTGGCTTAATAGCTTCAGTGTTTACTTTAGGATTTTTTTTAGCCGCCAAATGTTTTACGTATGAAACGGAACTGACACTTCGCTGCAACACAAACACATATATTTATTCATTTCTATTCACACACAATCAGGCATATTTTCAGTTGTGATTGAACTGTATTTTTTGAGGATCTATAGGGCACTTAACATCTACAACAGGTCTACACTTAGAACGGACCCACCGCGGTGATGTTTTTGGTGGAGCTGTTCGTTTAATAGTCAACTGGGAAGAAAGCAAACGTTTTGACAATAAACTACATCAACACAACAGTATGTGGAGTTAAACTGGATGGACCCAATAACCTCTGAATAGTTCTACTTGTTGTTAAATTGCAATGTGGGTGCATTATGTCGGCAGGATAATTTAAAAGGCAACCGTGACTAAATTCTTTGTACAGCCCTATTTCTGATACCGTGGTGGCAGAAATTTTGCCATGGTGGGCCGCCACTACAAAATCAACATAGAGGAAACACTGAGCTTAGCACTTTAGTAACAAGCATGTAAGTAACACTTTGGATTCCGCGACAGAAACATCTATGATGTATTGTGGGTATTGTGAAGGACAAGATTAGCAAGGAGGGTGATGAAGCTATTTTACAGGTCAACAAGCTCACTGGTGGTTCCTAAAATTTATGTTTTGATATTTTTATTAAAGGAATATTATTGAAATTCTGGGCAATTAACCTTTCAGCTTTCTTGTCGGGAGTTAGATGAGAAGATAGATATCACTCTCATGTCTGTACATTAAATATGACGGTACAGATAGCAGCCAGTTATCTTAGCTTGTTGAACTACGGTATCCCTTTAACAAATAAAGGAAATATTGTCGGCATTTCTATATTATTAATTTAGTAACACATTTGGTTATTTTCAGACACACATTAACAATGATAATAAAGCGCTGGTAAACACTAAACTGTGCAGTGTGTGTGGACAAGAACGCACGCAGCTATGACTGACTGAGTCTTAATGTGTTATTTTCCTGAGACGTGGCAAAACGACATCAGTGTCATAGAGCTGTAACCCTGCAGCACAGCTGCCGCAGCAACAGACGCCAGCTGCAGAAAACACAGAGAAATCAAACATCGACAGAAACTTAAGAGCAATTGAATCGTACTTTTACTGATTCACCAGCCCTCGACTCGAGCAAGAGGAGTGCCGTGCATTTGAAGGCATCTGTGTGAGTTTGTGAGTATTCAAACATTACAATAATGCGTTTGTCAATGTGTGCTTATATCTTGTGTTTTTAGATAAATTTTTCTGTGTTTCTTCTAAAGCGTGTGTGCATTTGTATGTATGTACTGCATAAATGCATATATCTGTTTGTATTTGTCTGTACATATGTATAAGTGTTTGACTACTACTTTCTAGATGAATGTAGAAGTGAAGATATGTATTTGTGTTCTAATGTGTATCTATTTGTGTGTGTAATCATGTGTTTGTCTGTATTTACTATGTATCTGTCGGCAAGATGTGTGTGCATTACCCACTGCGCCATTGTGTTGCAGACAGACAGATGTGATTAATGAGTAAATACACCAGTGACAACAGGAGTCCCTACAGAATGATTGAACCCCACCGAGTTTGTTGTTGTTAATATAAAGCCTGTGTCTGTGTCTCAGTAAGTAATACAGAGGATTTAATCTTCCTCAGTGTGAGCCCTCTATCGACAGACCTCCCACAAACGCACATACATTCACAAACACGTTAACGCAACACATTAACACTCTCTTCTCATTAACGCCATCGCCCCTCGAACATCTTTCCTTGATGCCTGTCAGTTTAGCTGTGACCTGAATAAGCTCACATAGTGCAGTCTTGACATACATACACAGTCAGGTATTAAACGATAATTCCTTTATTTTTAGGTTTGGCCAATGGTTCTAATGGTGATAGTATTATTGAACTCAAAGTTATTTGCTGAGATCTGAGAAACATGACCACAGACCCCGAGGTTAGCCAAACCTTTTTGGAAGAGGAAACAAAAGGCCAACAACCCACACTTTTCTGGTTCAACATTGACCTACCATACTAGCTACTCACTTTTATTTTTCACCACCAAATAAATGGTTTAGATAATCTGGCCAAACTTTTTTTAGCTTTTTTTGTTTTTTACAATGCGTCTGACTGCCCATGTTTCTTTCCCCATCTGACTTTATTTTAGCAATGTTGCCACATTCCCAGGTCCAGAGTATTTTCTGGGCCTCTGACAATATCCCAAGGCTATATTAAATTGGGTGTCTGCATATACAAATGTGTTCACACGTTTGTTCACACGCCAACAAAATTAAGCAAAATTAAAGTCCAATTTATATTTTCCGACTGTCTGCATACAGCTCAAAAATTACATCACACGGACATTTGCGGCATTCATGTATGGAAAATATTAATTGGGCCAACAAATGTGTAAACCAACTTATGTAGTAACAGAACTGTGTGCATGCCCACGTGTGTTTTGCACTATACTCGGCCCTTAAATGAACCTTAACGGTCAGGGTTGCAATAATTCTGAATTATCGTTTAAAAGAAGGTGCACACACATATGATATACCCAAGATAAAAGCGATACACACCCTCACACTCACACTCACACACACACACACACACACTGTCGATTTGAAAGACAAAAGGACAGTCCTGACACCATCCCCCACGACACCTCCCTACAGCTACAGCCACTGTGCTTCACCTCCACCTCCCCCACCAATGCCCTCCATAAAGGTCCCCCCCTCCCCCACCCCCCCACCCACCTCAGTGACGACTCTCTCCATCCATGAGAGGGACGTCAACAGACTCTTTATGAGACAGAACCCCAGGAAAGCTGCTGGACCGGATGCTGTCTCCCCATCAAGCTTGAAGCACTGCGCTGATCAGCTGTCTCCAGTGTTCACAGACATTTTTAACACCTCACTGGAGACATGCCATGTGCCAGCCTGTTTCAAGACCTCAACCATAATCCCTGTCCCCAAGAAGCCAAGGACCACAGGACTTAATGACTTCAGACCCGTCGCCCTGACCTCTGTGGGCATGAAGTCCTTTGAGTGCCTTGTGCTTTCACACCTCAAAGACATCACAGACCCCCTCCTGGACCCCCTGCAGTTTGCCTACAGAGCCAATAGGTCTGTAGACGATGCAGTCAACCTGGCCCTACACTACATCCTCCGGCACCTGGACTCCACAGGAACCTACGCCAGGATCCTGTTTGTGGACTTCAGCTCTGCCTTTAACACCATCATCCCGGCTCTGCTCCAGGAGAAACTCTCCCAGCTAGGCGTGCCTGACTCCACCTGCAGGTGGATCACTGACTTCCTGTCTGACAGGAAGCAGCATGTGAAGCTGGGGAAACACGTCTCCGACTCACAGACCATCAGCACCGGATCGCCCCAGGGCTGTGTTTATTCCCCCCTGTTCTTCTCCCTGTACACCAACAACTGCACCTCCGGTCACCAGTCTGTCAAGCTTCTGAAGTTTGCGGACGACACCTCCCTGATCAGACTCATCTCTGATGGTGACGAGTCCGCCTACAGGTGGGAGGCTGACCACCTGGTGACCTGGTGCAAGCAAAACAATCTAGAGCTCAACGCTCTAAAGACAGTGGAGGTGGTTGTGGACTTCAGGAAGAACCCAGCCCCACCTGCCCCCATCACCCTCTGTGGCTCCACAATTGACACTGTGGAGTCTTTCCGCTTCCTGGGAACTACCATCTCCCAAGATCTCAAGTGGGAGCTGAACATCAGCTCCCTCGTGAAGAAAGCACAACAGAGGAAGTACTTCCTGCGACAGCTGAAGAAATTCAACCTGCCAAAGATAATGATGGTGCAGTTCTACACAGCCATCATTGAGTCCATCCTCACATCCTCCATCACCATCTGGTACGCTGCTGCCACTGCCAAGGACAAGGGCAGACTGCAGCGTGTCATTCCGTCAGCTGAGAAGGTGATTGGCTGTAATCTGCCGCCGCTCCAGGACCTATACGCCACCAGGACTCTGAAGCGTGCTGAAAGATTGTGGCCGACCCACTCCCACCCCGGACACAAACTCTTTGAGACACTCCCCTCTGGCAGGAGGCTGAGGTCCATCAGGACCAAAACCTCACGTCACATGAACAGCTTTTTCCCCTCCGCCACTAGCCTTATTAACAAGGCCCGGAAACCACCCTGACACTCCACCTTCATGCCACTGTTCTCTCTCTGCTGTAATGCTCTTTGCTCTTTATTTTTTATTTATATCTTTATTTATTCTTTATTTTTTAACTTAATACATACTGTGTAAATATACTTATACTTATATTGTTTGTACCTATACTTATATTGTTTAATATTCAATCTAAAGAATGTGTGACGTGCACCAACAACACGAAAACAAATTCCTTGTATGTGTTAAAAAATGTACTTGGCGATAAAACCCTTTCTGATTCTGATTCTGACACACACACACACACACACACACACACACACACACACACACACACACACACACACACACACACACACACACACACACACACACAGTGACAACAGCTTTCATCAGTGATTCTCTGCAACTTCACTTTGAGATTTACATCAACATCCCACAAAGAAACCAACTCCCCAAATCTCTCTCTCTCTCTCTCTCTCTCTCTCTCTCTCTCTTTGAACCCAGAGGTTCACACACCCGTCACAGCTCTATCACTCCTTTTTTTGCTGAATCCTCTGCCTCCCACCTTCTGCGGCAATACCAGGTCAATATTTCAGTCTCCTATTAAATATTTCACATTCATTTTAAATAATTTGCTCTCATTTTTAGCACTGGCATAGCTACAGCCACAATGCGCGGCAGAGCCCACACACGCGTGCAACACAAACACACAAAATGAGGCGTAAAGTTAATTAGACATGGAGCTGAGAGAGAGCCTCTTCCTGCTGTGACACAATCATCTTTGCAGCACCTCTCTGGGAGAGAGGGGTTGGGAGTATGTGTTTGTGCCTTAATATACGTACAAACAAATAATACTCCCACACACAAGCTTATATATATCTAAACATACATATAAATGCATGTAGAAGCCGTAAAGATAAATCGGTATACACTCAGACAGATGTACATACACGCACAAAGAAAAACAGTGATTCAGTATCTCAGTCTCAGTTCACTGCTGTGAAACTACCTAAAACACAGCATTTAGACATTATAAATGGCTCTCAGATGATTCATAAACATTGCAGTGAAGAAATTCCAACGACTAACTCCCCTGACTTACTCTACCTCCTTCTCTCCAATCTGTTTTGTCTTTCCTTAGATCAAGGTGAAGTTAGACCGCAGCAGGTTTGTCCAACAACGTCCTGGTGATATCTAAGCATGAACATGCACACACACAATCCTTCAGAAGCGTTGTCTAGTGATCTTCCTTTGTTTACCCTGCTCTACCCAGCTGAGTGCAGCCTTAGCTCGGCCATGCTTTGAATTCAGAGCAGCTTCTTTACATCCACATATCCCACAACCCCTTTGTGTGTGTGTGTGTGTGTGTGTGTGTGTGTGTGTGTGTGTGTGTGTGTGTGTGTGTGTGTGTGTGTGTGTGTGTGTGTGTGTGTCTATATCCTCATTGTCGAAGCGCAAGCCAGGGAAAAGGGTGATTTACCAGTTTGTCTCTAAGATTTCTGGCTCCAACCCAAAACAGTGGAGGTGAACTGACTTTCATTTGTCCGGTCCAAAGCATTGGAAAATTACATTAAAACATTCAATGATATATCTTATTCCTCTGAATTTCTATAATTTCTTTTTTCACAACTTTTAGCACAACTTTTTGCACACAACTACACTAGTTACAGTGCTATACTGAAAACAAAAGAAGTGGTATATGGTTTATGCAACTGCAGTATATAAAACACCCCCGACAAATAAAAAAAAGAATGAAGAAAACACCTTATGAGGCATCAGTTTCTATCTGCTCCTGAGACATTCCTGCTGGTAAATATCTCTCCTGAAACCCTCTGACTCCTACTTTATTCCTTCTCTGCCAAAACTTTCCTATGTAAAACTGCATGTTTTCCCTTGTTCCACATCTTTTTATTTGTCTCTTTAAACTGTCTATTTTATTTCTATACCACTCATTTTGTCACGTTCGGACGGTCATGGAGAACACAGATTATAATTCGAGAAAGAAACACTTGTGTTGTCCTTGTGTGAGGAGAAAAATGGAAGAAAAAGAATGGAGCAACAGGGGAGGGGCTCAGGAGGGAGATGTCCAAATGTTTGTTTATGCCTAATTGGGCCACAGATGAGCCAGCGGCCATCTCAGATAAGTCTATCCAGAAGGAAGGAGGAGACGAGCATGAAGGGAAGGAAGGATAGGGAATAGCTGCAGAGGAGAAACGGTGAGCAGTTGTGGGGTTTGAAAGAAGAATAGATAGAGAAAGTAAAGTAGGAGAAAGAAAGTGAGGGTGTGGGAAAGAATATTGAGGGTACGAAGAAGAGGGGGATGAAAGAGTGAGGAATTAAGGGAGCGGTAGTGGGACCTCAGGGAAAGTGATATCCAGTAATTAAACAACAAGACTTGTGCAGCATGTGTGACCTGCACTACAAAAGTCCTTATACCCCGCTGAGCACATTCAAAACGACACATTGCATCTAATTAGAGCAACATATTGGAGCTAACGTTCTAACTGAACTTGCCTAGTGGGCTCATAGAGGTGCAGAAGTTATGTACAAGCATACATAAAAGGGCATATCCAACCAATATGCAAATATGTTGCTATGCATTGCTAGTGAATTGCCCGAAGCTTGAGGACTGATACGAATGCTGAGATCAAAGTCGGTGACTAAATGGACAAAAAAAGTCGACCAAGGAATTTTAAAAAGGAAGCACATTAAATGAACTCATGCAGATACAGTTTGTACTGGAAACAAGGCAACACTCATTGCTGTGTACAGTAAATACAAGTTGTGGGAATGTTTTGCTCTCAACATGACCTCCTCAAATCAGTGCTGATGACCGTCAGTCTGTGGCATGATCGGAAAGGCGTCCTCCTGTCTCAGTGACGCCAGTTTAAAACAGACCATGTGAGCGAATAATTAGTTTACATACAGTAGGAAGTGAAACAGGCACAGCAGAAGGTCATGGCAAAGTCTTTTTAACCCCTGATGATAGAGTTAGATGGTTGGATGTACTCCAGGTTTTCTGTTTTGCTGTCGCTTAATGTATAATGTTTTATGTCAGCAAGAATTGTTTTACATATTTCTACTGTATGGTTTATGTATTTGTTTATGTACAGTATCTTATGTTTAGGTCTATGTTTCACCTGGATGGAAGACACATTTCTCCTCCGGGACAATAAAGTTAAAGTTGAAGTTGAGACCAAAGAATGTAAGTCCATTGTCCATTATCCATTGTGCTGTCATTTTGAAGGCAAACAGGAGAACAATTGAACAGCATCTTGAGCGACATTGTTTTTGCCTGAGAGCAATATGTGTACACAGTGCTGCACCTTCATTTGGCTAGCAAAACATCATTCATCTTTTAGTTAGAAAATCTGAAAAGAACAGATCCGTTACACTTATTATGTAGCAAAATTGGCTGAAAGCGACACAGAAAAACAGGAAAGTCATGGATTCAGATTTTGGGTGATGTCTAGACTAACTATCCTGCCTCTGTAACAAACGCTGACATCAATATCCCTTCTTCCCCCTTCATCATTGCATCGGAGAGAAATTTATTACATTCCTCTCCAGCTGTCCATCAACCACTCCCTCCTGGCAGGAATGACTGGTCTTGCTTTTTTTTATTTTATTTTTTTTTACACGTTAGTGAAAAATTACAGTTCATTTTCACTCTTTTCAACCCAGCTTTCAATTTCCTGTGGGTGGCTGACGTCTGCTGGCTGTCGAAGCGGGATGACGCGGGGTATTTTGATGTCGGCGTTGTCTGGGTTTGAGGGGGGCGGACTGGGTTGGGGTGCTCTGTACAGGGACGCTAAAGCTTTTGGGAAAAGGTACAGAAAAGAGCGGGAGATTGAAGTCCCTTCAACTCCCGCCTCAGAAGCTGACAGCTGAGAGATTAGTGGTTAATTAAGTCAGACGAGTTGACTAGCATGTGGGGAACAGCCCTCGAGCCAATCAGAGTTTTCGTTTGGTCGGAAAACAAGAGCAGAACTACAGTAGCCTCTAGGGAGAGCTCACTGAATGAAACTAGACTGTAGCCAAAAGCAGCACAAACACTTCCTGACTCCCCAGTTTATCATCCCTCTCGCACATCTGGAAAGGCTAGATAAGGAACATGTAATGAAAACAAAATGGTGATTGACACCTCCCGCGCTATGTGCATATTTAAAGCCATGCAAATTTACATTTTCAGGTGCAGAAGGATGCAAAAAATAAGGTTGAGAGGGGAGGGGAGGAAATGACGATACAGTATGTGACACTTGAAAACTGAATGAAAGAGGAGAGGAAAAACAGACAGAGAGGAAAAGAGATTTGCATGGAGCCTTTTTTAAATGTCACGCCTCAGTAGGACCATAAACACCATTCTCTGACCTCGCCACACACACACACACACACACACACACACACACACACACACACACACACACACACACACACACACACACACACACACACACACGTCAGTATTTCTCTGGAGGGGGACAGAGAAAGACAAGGTCCAACCACACACACACACACACACACACACACACACACACACACACACACACACACACACACACACACACACACTGACCTCTTAAACTCATAACTCATAAACACGACAGCTTTCCCCTTTGATAGCTCTATCAAAGAGAACTTTCTGCTTTTGAAAAGACATGTAAATAACCCTTCAATAGCATCAAACCGGTCATGGAAATCACATCAAAAGCACAGGCAACTTAGGCGTGCTTGGAGCAAGGTCATGACGATGATATTGTTTTCCAATTGCTTTGTTTGGTCTACTTATGTTGTACGCCAAAAACAATGAAATATTCTGAAATTTTATTTTCAATCAAATAATTTCTTTTAGGAATAGTTGGACATGGGAAATATGCCTATGTCCTTTCTTTGCTGAGAGTAAGATGAGGAGATTGATACTACTGCCATGTCTAAATATGAATATACCTCCAGCAACCGGTAAGCTTATCTTAGCATAAAATATAAAAACGGGGGAAATAACTAGCCTGGCTCTGTCCAAAGGTAACAAAATCTGCCTTTACAGTTTTTGTAGAGATTAAACAAATAAATTATAACGGCGGATTTTGTTATCTTTGAACAGAGCAAGGCTAGCTGTTTCCCCGTTCCCTGTCTTTGTGCTAAGCTAACAGTGTCATATTTAGCACACAGACATGAAGAGTGGTATCAATCTTCTCATCTCACTTTTGGCAAGAAAGTACCTAAATAATAAAAAATAACCTTATTTATTTATTTATTTTTTTAAATATCTTTCTTTAAAAATAGTTTTTTTCTCATAAGAGTTTATAAAATATAATGCTTTGCTGACCAAGAGGGCAGCTGGAGTAAACATTATGCATTTTTAGTTTATGATTTACTACATTGATGCACACAAGGTAGGCCTTGTGCCTTGCATTTAAGAATTCTGGCAGAAAACATATAAAATGTTTGTACCCCCTGTACTTTGTGTGCACAATTTCATTTATCTTTTAAACAAGTATCAATACAAACCAAACAGATGGTACCCAAGGCTTTAAGGTCTACAGAACCACTTACACTTGATTTAAAAAAATCAAAAAAAAGCTGTCCATTTCAATAAATGGCTGAAAACCAGCATTCAGTTGTAAGTTCCTTTTTTAAGTCTCTGCCCTTGGCAAAGTTACCACAGGCACAATTCTAATGGGTTTTGTTTAATTGTATCCACTGTGCTTCAGAGGTTGCCGCGCCTGGCATTCAGATGATGAATGAGGGTAGAAATGAGCATCTTCTGTTGCAGTGAGGTAGCCAGGGACAGGAGACATCTGAGCATCGTGACCTAAAGCCGGTGTGTGTGTTAGTGTGTGAGAGACACAGATAAAGAGACCTCATTGCAGAAATATACATACACATACAAACCAGAAAACTAATATTTGACTTCATAGTTTTTGTCGAGTTGGCTGTTCTTCCATTTGCCTGCGATTTGCTTGTGTTATATTAACACGGCAATAATAACCTCCATTCTCTATTTCTGTACATTTTTCGTGATGTGCTGCATCAATCACAGCTTTGTTGCAGACCGATTTTAATCAAGAGCTACCTATGACTTAATGAGCAGCTTCACGATTGAACTCAGACCTCATTTGATATTTATACACGTATATGGTTCCCTGGATGAAAGTGCCAAAGAATGAGGCGGGGGAAAAAGCAGCAAAGTTCGGAGTCATCGTTCATTTTAATTTGTCTGTAGTTAATCATTTCTGAAAGTTAAACTGCTGCAGAAGTTTTTCCTCTACAACTTTCACAACGCGCACACACACACTGCTGAGAGCACTGCTCATCATATCATCACTTTTTTTTTGGCACTTACGTACTCTGGCGCTGTCATCATTAGCACCACCTGCTGAAGAGACGAGTATGCCTCGCCATTAGCCGGCAGCCACCCTTCAGTGCAATAGAAGGCTGAAGGGTTAAACGTGTCCGGTTGGGACGCTAGCTGATGGAAGCAGAGAGAAAGCTCAGAGAAAGGCAACATTAAGGATGAACTAGTGCAATCAGCCCAAGGCAGAGCAGAGGCTGAGCAGGGTTCAGTGAATTAGCAATATATTTTCCCAGCATAGATCAATGGAGCATTACCGCAAGACAGAAGGGGAGATGGAAAGAAGGAAGGATGGTATAACAGAGGGAGAAAAAAGACAAAGAGAGAGAGAGAGAGAAAAAGAGAGAGAGAGCGAGAGACAGTAACAAAATAATAATGTGTCTCTGCCTCAAGCATGCTTCCTCTCTCTATGGGTCTCTTTTTCACTTTCAAATCCAACCAGCGATATTTCCGATCAAACATGGAGATCACAGCACCAAGATGGCAAGTTTCCAGCCAATAATCACTGAGCAAAACCATTTCAATACAAACGAAGGCCTTATTATAGGCTTAATGAATAACGACGGTGGCTAATGGCACTATTTGTACACCCACGTCCAAGTAGCCCACACACATCACACCAAACAATCGCAGCCTAATTTCCAATGAAATCCGGACATTTCGTGTCTATATCAGGATGATATTGCTGTCTTTTGGCTGAGCTGCACACTAGTGTGGTGGCATACAGTTCAATAGAGTGCTGATATAACATCTTGAAATGCACAAGAGTGTGGCCACAATGGTTCACCAGAGGCAACTTATCTTTAGGTTTATGTCAACAGGCTCATCTCCTTTCCAGTTTCTCTTCTCATCATTTCAGAAAAAATAAGTACTTTGCTGACTTTCACACACATTAAAATTGCTAAAGCTAGATAATCCACTACACTGGATTTTAATTTAATAGTGTTATAGTTTTTATTCTCATTGTTATTCCAGTGCACCTGGGTTAAGAGCTTTCATATTAATGTGCAAATTACACTCACTACTCACTATCAGTCAACACAGCCACAGGGGGAAATGGAACTCCTTGAAACCAGGAAATACCTCAAAAAATGGTTATTGTACAACTTCCCAACTTGTCAATAGGTGATGAATTAATAGAAAGTTTGAGAAAAAAAGAATACAAGTGGCTTCATACAGTTGTACTGCATTATACAAATAAGCAAGCCCAGTTGATCTTGATGTCAAGACATAAAGATCTGAAAGAACAGCTGAGGTAAGACACTAGAGCCTACCAGCTTTAACACCTGTCCTGTAGCTCTTCCTGACCTCTGAATGAAGATAATCTTTCTATAGCAATCAATAAAGGCCCACATGTTTAATCATCATTGCATTAACCTAAGAGGTGATGTGGCAGTGAGGGCACTCTCATGGGAAGTTGCATTTTATGGGACACTAACGTTGTTACTCCCCCTTGCTCGTCTGCTGCAGCTGCCCTGTACTAAACCAATAGCCGCAACACTGAGAAACAGAGACCCATTACCTAATCCATTCTCTCTTTTTCTCTCTCTGACTTTCACTTAGTGGCTCTCCGTTACACACAGAACTGCTAATGCGGGCCATGCACACATGCACTAAACCTCCACCAAACCACTGGACCTTGTTGACCACCAGATACAAAAATAAAAAAATGACCACATACAGACACTTAGCCTACACAGAAAAAAGTCCATGCCCCGTGGAGTATGGATTGCATTCAAGGGAGCGTGCCTCAATAGATCACGGTACGTTTATTGGCTCCATGGATTCCCTTGAGTTCATTAGGCTCCAGAGGAGGAGGAAGAAGTGCAGAGACTGAATATAGATTCACTCTTCCACTGTCTGCTGAGCAGGCCTGGCTGCTCCATCAGCCTATACCCTATTAGAGGCCATGATAGAGTGTGACAGAGTGTGTGTAAGTGCTTGCATGTGCATAGTAAGTAAGTAGAGGCTGGGTGGGTGCGGGAAAAGGGAGTGTAATGCACTGCACATACAAAATATTAAATCAACTTGCAATCGCTTTTGTGTTTCTAAATTATTCAAAATGCTTCTTTATGCCATCCACATTTTCTCTACTCCTCTTGTTGTTATTGAGAAATCAATACACTATTTTACCTAAATCCACCCACTTTGCATCATGAAAAGAGAAGAGTGGATAACACTTTGACTGTGAGTGGTTGTGAATGAAATGTTTGTACGGCTGTTTGGTAAGGTAAACAAAGTTGGTCTAAAAGTAAATTTAATCAAGCACAGAAGGTAAAATGCTGAGGATACGATTATAAAACAGAATCGATTGAATGTTGAACTTTCACTTGTAATGGAATACTTTTACTTTGTGACATCAACACTTTTACTTCAGAAAAGGTTCTGAATACTACTTTCACCACTTGCCCCTGCTATTCCTTCCTAATGGAGGGACTGAGGAGAGGAAATTGCATGAGGAAAAAGACAGACACAGACATAATCTACTTTTTGAAGTGAATATAACCAAAATGGTTCACACACACTGCACCTGATCACATTACATCCTTATGGGTAGAAAGGCAAGGGGGATAGGGGAGCAGCCGAATGAAAGATAACAGCGGAGCAAAAGAATAAATTCTAATAATAAAAGTAAAAGAGGCAGAAATAGTAAATCTCTTTTCCTAAAGGGTATAAAACAGAAATAGAGAGTGGAAGTTGAGACAACAAAGAGAAGGAAAAGAGGGAAGTATGTGAAGACTCATCTTACAGTAAGAGAGGGAAGGTCACTACATGAAGACAGAGACAGAGTGCTCTGGTTACTGGCAGCCAGTGGACAGAGAGACAGAGAGAGTGATAACCGGTGGACAGCTGGAAACACAGAAGCAGGGCTGAGCGCGCAGGACACTGCTGGCTGGGCACACAGCAAGAAACATGAGCAGGGGCGTGTGTGACTACATGCATCTTGTGTTGAGAGAACGATCAAGTGAAAGAAAGAGCAGCAGCAAAGACAGGAAATAGAGAAAGAGTGTTAAGGGGCATATGAGGGGTGTGTATGTGTGTAATCCTGTGCTTGGCACTGGGTGAAAGGCTGGGAGTGACACTGCATGCCACTACAGGACTGTTAGAGGTCGTTATAGTAGATGCCAACAGCAAGCGAATAGTAGTAATGGTATAAACATATCACTGCAGGCAATAAATATACCAGGTTGAAGATGAACGACTCCAAGAAAAGTGTCAGAGTGTGAGGTACAGTGTGGAGGAGTACATCTTATATCATTTTTTATTTTTAGCCATGCTCCAAACTGAAATATCTCTTAGCTTTATTGGCATGACATTTTATACAGACATTCCTGGTCCCCAGAGGGTGATTCCTCGTGACTTTGGTGATCCCCTAACTTTTTATCTGGCTCCATCAGTTGACCAATTTGAAAATCTCAACATCTATTGGATATATTTGCATAAACTTTTCCGTTCCGACATTCATGGTTCCCAGATGATGTATCCCAATGACTTTGGTGATACCATGACTTCTCCTCTAGCACCACCGGCAGGTTGACAGAGAGAATGACATGCAACAAAGGTCCCCATCCTGAGTCGAAACCACAGACATTGCGGTTAGATGGTATGCACTGTAACCACTCGGCCACCACCAGGAATTGTAAAAAGTTTCAGCAATCCTTACATTTTCATCAAGCGTGACCATCAGTTCACAATTTTATTTTGTCTAAAATCTGCAAAACTAATGACTTTAACATCAGCCTTGACTGTACTTTGTGTTTAGTGCTAATTAGCAAATGTCAGCATGCTAACATACTAAACTAAACATCAGCGGGTTAGCATTGCCACTTTAAGCATGTTAATGCTGATGTTAGCATTTAGCTCAAAGCACCATTGTGCCTCACAGAGCCGCTTGCATGGCCATAGACTGTAGACGCATTTCATTTATTTGAATCATTTAAATTACTGTATATTACATTTTACCATGCCGTTTTTTTCCCCCTAATCTGCCCTGATGCACCCGCTTACTGAGGAATGGAGATGCATACAGATAAAATGAAGAGCATGGAACAGCACAATGGCAGGCATTGGACTTCATATGCTTAATGGTGTGCATAATGTAAAGGAAATGAGGACTGAAATGAGCAGTGGATTGGAATGAGTCAGGGCCTGCTGTACTGTGAAGGAGCTCACTGTGTCGAAGTTTTAATCGAGAGAGACTTTTAGGTTGAGCAGGCGGATGCAACATAAAGCCTATTTTTCACACGACACGCAGACCTGACAAACTGTGTGTATATTCGGCACAGTGCCATTTGCAGGAAGACTGTTTTGCAGTGTGCTGTAGGTGGGTGTTCAGTGTAGTAGGCCATCTGACAAGGAAGTGCAGCAGGCCATACATCATACACTCTGAGGTGCGACTGTGGCTCGCAGGGTTTGTGTCTATGGTGCAGTTTCAGAGAGACTACAGCACAGAAGACATTTTGAGAGCAACTAAGGGGAAGTTTTGACTCACTCCCTCTTTCTCTCTTGACTTGTTTCTCATTCATCAAAGGTGATGAGGACAGGCGAGAGGTACAGAGCGGTCCCAGCACGGCTATCATTAAATAAGTGTTCAACACCAGACCTCATGAGTAATTCATGATCTTCTACACATTCTTCATTTGCTAGGTAGAATAAAAGCCCTTATCTGGGGCACACATACCATATTGTCTGCTGTTGGGCTTGGCAACAGTGACGCAGACAAAAATACACTCATGCACGCACTTTCCAACTTGTGATGAGTGGATTACAATTTAGTAGAAGCAAGAAAACAGGTGAGGCTCCTGAAAAACTTATTTTTTTCTCTAACCATGCACTTAAATAAATATGATATAGATTTTATCTTTCCACTGTCCACTTTGTACAGTTTAGTCGGTTTACGCCCTTTCTCCAAGCAACACTATTGGACAAAGAGGTGTTGGCTGAGCAGAACAGCAAAAGGAGCACAGTAGGTCAGATTTCAAAACCTCTCTGACATTCAAAAGATTAAAGCTTTAGTGTGTAACTTTTTGATATTAATAAACGTCCGTTACATTCAAGCCATTGCCAAATGAGTTGCTACAAAGCTAATTAAGACTACCAGATCCACACAACTCTCTCTGTATTTCTCAGTCTGGCTACATTCAGAAGATTGCGTCGTCCGGTGACTTTCCCGCGCAGAAGCTCGAGTGAAGATAATGACCTCTTCTGAAGAGTCCATCATGTTTTTTTAATCCTCCGTGTCCTCCTTGGCTTCTAGCAACTGCGTGGAGGAGGGGTGATGGCGCGTGCGCGATTACGTAAGGCTTGTATCATGTGGATGCGCCGACAGTTTTGTTGACATTACTTAGGATTCCTCATGGGGAGACAGAAACAATGCACTATAGCTTGTGCCCTACACTTTTGCACAGGCTGCTACAACAGGTGCCCTTCCCAAGTTGCTCACATATTAATTAAAAAAGTACACAGTGTACTCCTTTATTACCAGTGCGATAAGTAGTCCTCAGATAATGGCATGAAAGATCAGGTTCCAACAAAGTCTCTGAAAAATCTGTTATCTAATGCGAATGCCATTTCAAACTGACAATAAAGTGGAACGCAGAAGACATCCTGTACTGTCAAATGGATTCTGAAGAAGTACACGATGAACTCAGAAACACATGCCTGCCCAAAAACCTCAATCAAGACATCCGTAATAGAAATATAGATACGTGCTTCACAGAAAACACACACATTCATTATACAAGCAGTGCTATAAATGCTCCAATAAAGGACGACGTATGAGTAAAATAATTAAGCAATACACATGGAGGGTTATAAAATAGTTTGCATTACAAAATACTAGAGGTCGCTTAGACGGGCTCTCATTCAAATCCCAGTTTAACCCCAATACCCCCTGCGTTACTAAAAACCAGGGTAGATCATTCTAACACTGATAGTGCAGCATATATTAGTGAGTCCTTTGAACCTTCCAGTGCTTGGATTATCAATATGTATCAGTCATTCATCTCAAGACCGACCAATCGGAGCGCTTCACTCGACATCAAAGAGAGAGAAAAAAGAAGCTGTTATTAAGAAGCCTTTTCATCTTACTGCAAACTTACTACACAATATTTTTGACCTCATTTTACATCATGTATCTCAGGCAATTTAGAGGTCCTGTGAGAAAGTGATTAAAACAAATCTTCAGAATGTGTTTGGGACAACCTAATTGAAAAAATCTGGTCTGAGTGCTGTGTGTCTAATATAGTAATGATTTGGCTGCTGTCTTCTTCTCCACATTAATGGGTTGAACTTCTAAAACTGTTTCTGCATATCTTTCTTACTGGTAAGATTGAGCGGTTTTTAAAACGTAATTCAAAAAGTTAATTATCCAATTGTGCCTTCCACTTTCCCCCTAAATCTATTATCCCTTTCTCAAAGATCAGGAAACCAAGAAAGAAAGAGATATCACTAATCTCTCCTTCCTTGGCTCCGTAATCTCTAAACCATAGGCTCTTACAGCGTGTGGTGAGGTCAAGGTCAAATGGATGCAATCAAAAACCAGTAAACAAAAATCCAGGTCACTGGGCAGAGGTTCAGCTCCTTAACTGCATATGAATGAGAAATGTCTCCCTCCACATCTCTCTCTTTCTCTCTCCCAACTGCACTGTCATTGTCAAAGTTTTTACGCTCCAGTTGGCCTGGACAAAAGCGAGCAAGGTCGCCAGAGGCTTTTCCTGCTATGATCGCTGTGGTGTTAGCCGGGGTTGATAAAGGGCCCATTAGGGCACTGAATGGGCACCCATTAAGAGGACATCCACACTAGTGAAGGAGCCCCCGGGCCAAACGGCCTTCCTTAAGAAACCTGATAGGCACCTGACAGACTAGAGCCGCCCACTCAATATATCCCGCAGTTTTAAAGAGAAAACAAAGCATGAGATGAGATAATTGAGAAATGAGGAGCTGGTAGTGAAAAAGTACATGCCCGTGTGAATCTCTTGTTTCTTACAAGCAGTGCGTGCAGTCAGCAAACAGTACAGAGCAACCTTTTCCAAACCTCCAACAACCAAACAGGCAGACAGAATGACTGAACAATTGTTCATAGTGTGAGGTCTGTGAAATGATGAACTACTATGTTCCTGTTTTATTTAATTATTTTAAACATCACTTGTAAATTACTGCGTGGGGGCTGAAATGTTACGTTGGTGAGACAGAAGTAGTGGTGTAAAGAATACCAAAAAACACTTTAAGAGGGACGTTTACATCCTCTGCACAGGTGGCCAATTGCTGTGTGGAGTGGTTATCAGGTTCAAAATTATCAGACGCAGGCCACCAGAAGGACACCAGATGGGGGGACCTTAAGTCTGGCCCAGCCAGAGTCATTACAGCCAACGCAATTTTCAAGCCCAAAGCAAGCCCCAAGCCTGAAGCTAATATTTCTTTTACATCCGAACCAATCATAACAATCAGCTATCAAAATTGAATCATCACTTTGCACTGATGTGACAAGAACACAATGACAAAAAGCAAGATCACAAAATGTTCTGCAAATCTTCACAAACCAGATCAAAGAGCAGCACATCCAGCGCCTGATAAATTGGCAGCTATTAAAAGTTCTGCTTTACCCATTTCCTTTATATTCTCCATAAACTTACTTGTGCATATGAAAATGTGCCCGAATATGATCCGAATAAGTCAAGACCATCAGGCTGGGTCAGGCTGCATACATCCTTTCACAATTTGCTTTCCTCACAAGCTCACAAACTAGATATGACCCATCGCAGCTTCTCCTTTTCTGCAAAAACTCAGAAAACCAAAGTTATATTCACTTACGTCAATACGGTTACTGTATTTAATTTGATTCTAAAACCAATAAATCGTGCAAAAATGTTTGAATCTCCAAGCTCCCATCAGTGTTTTGTCCTGCATGTTATTACATTTGGCTTTGGTTAGCCTTCCACTCTGGACTATTTCTGGTAAAAAAATGCTAATACTCATACTGTCATATCAGTGAGACACAGATCCCCTACTGTAACTGCACAGCTCCACTAATAAAGTCTACCTGGATTAAACGGATCTTCAAAGCATTTGAAATAAATTGAGGTTATGCCTGCCAAGATTTTCCACTAGTCATGGTTTGCATCCTGTGATCTGTGAGCTACTATTGCCTTCACATTCCTTGAGACGATCAGTCGGAATGATTTTTAAAATCATCACTGTTTTCACATATGTCCGTAATAAGTGAACACAGCGAGGTCAACCAACAGACAGAGGATATTACAGGTAAGGTGATCTCCTTTGAAGCAGCTGGACTGTATTAGTTGCACTATATGACTAGATTTTATGAGTTTTAGGATGGAAAGACTTTTTGGTAGAAACCCACAGTAGAGGCCTAACTGTTAATACAGATATTCTTTAATCCTCTGCATGAACTTTTGTATTCTAACCATTGTGCAAAGTCTGGTAGCCAGAACCAAAATTCTCCAGTACTTTCCCAAAAATGCGTCGTATCAGAGATAATTGCAATAACAGGATATCAGACGGCAACATAACAACTAAGAGTTCGACGTGACCCAACCAGCTGAAGGCCAGCCTCAACTGAAAAATCAAATGTTTAATCCCAAAATGAAATATCATGCATTAACAACTATTACCACCCTTACCTGTCTGATACAAAATTTGAAGCTACAGACAGTTAGCAGCAGGGTAAGCTTAGCTCAGAACAGAGACTGGAAACGGTGAACATAATCCACCTTCCAGCACCGCTAAAGCTCATTAATTACCATGTTAGATCTGTTTTTTTTTCATCAGTACAAAAAACAAAGTGTAAAAATTCTTGGGGGGCTATGTGCCGGACTGGAGTCTCCTCTGGTTGCCTAAATGTCAAACTTAAGCATTAATTAATGGATTGCCAGCAACACCAACAAAATCCTTTTGGCAAGTGTTTATTTGTTCTATTTGGTAATAATGCAGTTAAAAATGTTGGTAATCCATTAAAAAAAGGCTTCAGTTGTTAATAAACATATGTTTGTTCAGATCCTCTGCAGCCCTTTATAAAAAGGTAGGTAGTTCAGTCAAATGGACTTTTCACAAACTTCAAACCTAAAAGTTGTTCTTATAAATGGCTTATAACTGATCTACAAAGTTTTAGAAAATGGGATGACCCCTACAGTAGGACTTTTCAAACATCATGGGATGGGAAACATGGTGTCAGAGCAGGAATGCATAGATTAACAAGTGAAAGCAAAGAAGGGACTGTTCGTCACTGTTTTCGAGCATGCATATGTGCATCCATGTGCATGTAACCAACACAACGGCGTGCAAAACAATTGTGTGTAACACTACAGACAAAGCTGTGCTGTCAAAAAAAGTTTGCCTTCATGGAAAAGCAGGGGTCTGTTGATGAATTATGCATACTGGAGCTCAGAAATATGGTAGGAGGCTTGCACTCAAGTGTAGGAGGACTCTGTCAAGTACAGTCTGAAATAAAAAGTGAGAGAGCAGGAGGAGGACAAGATGTTGGGAGAAAAGTTACGGGGTTGTGAGGTGTGAGTTAGATAAGGTGACCAGATTTCTGAGACAAAATCATCAATCAATAAATACCTCCAAAAGAGGTAATTTTCTATCTTTGTAAAACTTAAAATGGGGACACTGCCCCAGGAGCGTCACTAGACCTGGAGCTACACTGAGGCACCAGCCCCCCTAGGGGCATCAATGGGCATGCTCCCCTGTAAATGTTGTCTATTTTAATGTTTAAATGCATCAATCTGGTGCACTTTGAAAAGAAATTCAGAGGTTAGACTTGATTATTATTATCTATGGATGGAAATATTTGTGCTGTAGCCTGAACTATTTTGCACTTCAGAATTATAACCATGCACACATAGGTGGAATAGTTTTTTCTTCATATTTTTGCACTAATGTCACTAGGAAGCATACCAGTAGAAATATATATTCATATTTGTAAGTGGGATATATTTAAGTAAGTGGGATTGTCTGGAATCTGGCAATATAATAGCCATTATGGTGGGATACACTGGCTAAGCAATTTACAAAAATGTCTGTGCTGACATAAATAGTTTACATGAGAATACATTATAATTTTGGCCCAAAGTTGGAGACCATGTAGAAATTTGTTGCAATTTCAAAACCGGATTACTCGGGAAGCGCTTGTTGTACCGATGCACGTGTTGAGTGAAGAGTTTGTGAGATATTTCACAGAGAGTACTGGGTGTGCAGAGATTTATGCAGAATGCAAATATGATAACATTTCATGTAAGTTGAATGTTAATTTTCTCGCAAACCATTTGTCACAGCAACTGACGCTAATATCATGGGAAAGCTTAGATTCTGGTTGAGGTGGTTGTGCCAGACTCACGCCTTTGGCTGAGTCTCTATCTGTCAGAGGGAGAGCAAGAGTGCGGTTGTGAAGAAGTTTCATGGGGCAGATTATCACTTTTGCATGCACTATATCCGTGTCACATTCTCATTAGGGGCTGAGCCCCCCTAAAGGTCTGATCCTAGAATCGCCGCTGCTGCTACTTCATACTTGTACTCCACTACACCCCAGAGGGAAATGTTTTAATGTTTACTGCACTACATTTATCTGAAACAAGGCTTTATTGCTTCAGGCTGGGCTTGTTTCTGCAACAGCTCATTGAGTATCGGATACAATTAAAACTATTGAGGAAATATTTTCCTTTGACATTGGTCCAGTATTAATCACTGCAGTCGGCAACGGCGAAACAAGCTACAATGTAAGTTAATAGGACGTCAATTGTCCAGCTTGTATTTACGTTCATAAAAGTGCTCATTTTGCCGCTGACAGGCTCAGATTAATATTCTAAGTGTCTGACAACATTATGGAAAGGATTTCTAAGGAGGTCGACCTTTCCGTTAAAGAGTAAGAACCTTTTTTAAAACATAAAAAGTCTGCGAAATTGCGTTCGCTGAACCCACCAGACTCATGTAAATAAACAGTCATTTTAGCATCGTAAAATGGGCATTCTAGAACATCTCTGAGCTCTGACCAGCCCTTGCTGTCTTGAGCCTGCGCGTTTAGGGTGCGTGACAACACGTTTGGTCAATGTTTGTCTTCTTCTTCTTCGAAACCAGGGACGTCTGGACACCATAGAGTTAGAGACAGAGCGAGAATAATTATTAGAAGTCGCAAAACCGGTGAACAACCATGTCACATTGTGTGACCTTCTAAAGGTAAAGCCAGGGTGTGGCAGATATGTCCACCAGGCATTTTCATTCTCTGATCAAGTTTCTGTATGACAAACATTGTTGAAGTTTTCCAGAGCTTGTACAACACAAAGCCGTTGAGACCATGATTGCCTCATGAGGTGGTGTCACTGGTTTTGCCAGCCCGACTTGTAAACAACAAGCTTTTGTCACATTGAATGCCCTCAGACTACAGATAAATAATATTTTTGAGAAATGGAGAAGTGACACTGAAATAGCAGCATGTAGGAAGTGGGAGGCTACAAGTATGACTCAAGTTTTCAAACAGTGAACAGCGGTTGAGAGAACAATGAAGGGATGAAGATTTGACCACAAACATTTAATGAGAAATGACAAGCAGGTCGCGACTGGCTTGCATTTGACCAAGGATACAACATTTCTCAACACTAAGGAATGAAAGCTGTGGTAGTCTGGGGAGCTGCAGTAGAAGACTCTCAGAAAGCACGAACCTCCGCCAACACTGAGCACTCCTCCAAGTTAACGTTACAGCCAAAGAAATCATTCCCATCAGTTGAAGTTAAGTTAAAATGGATTTTGCGACCTTGCAAACACGCCTCTCAAGTGTTGCGGCTAAAACAATAATGAAAAGCGCTGGAATTTCCAAATAGGTCAAAACCAAAACCTAACAAATGATTCCTTGGCCCAAGTATCATTTGTCCAGCAGAATTCATGGAAGTCAGATGTTAGGCTATCTGGCAGAAATAAATAAAATGGCTTGGCAAAATAAAACTGTGGTCTGGATGTAATAGCATGATACAAACGATTTATTTTTTTTATTAAAAAAAAAGTAGACTAAATTAACAATCAATGATACGTTTTCCCTTCCTAATTTCCAGTTGATAAACATGTCAGAAGACAAAACACAACCAAACAAAAGTTTTTTTTGTGTTTTAAATTGGAGTTTTGGAAAGAGTTATCTATTACACATCCAAAAATATATGGAGCAACATTAGTATTTATTTAGAGTCGTGTTTCTGGCCACCTGAAGAATGTAAGTCCAATATTAATTCTCCTGTTAGCTCTGGTCTGGTCTTCACCAACTATGTTCACCAGCTATAGCTGCTTGTCTTTTGGTGCTGAGCAGGTAGCGTACAATGGATTCACATGCACATTTTCTTTGTTGAACAGAGCCTCCTGCTACAGCTGAAAATGACGCTGATGAGAGCGGCGAGAGTGAACCGAAACATCGAAGCTGTAGGCTGTGAAACCCAAACAAGATGCTAAAATGCTACATAGAGCTACGTAAGAGGAATTGCAGAGCAGGGTGATAATTCTCTGTGGGTTTATCACTATGAGTGACCCCTTTCACTTTACACACCGTCATTTGATCCATTGTTGATTGTAGTAGCTTTAAAGAAAAACAAAATCAATCAGCTACATTGGCCAGCGAGACAACAGGTGAATTTCATGCCTTCCGTTCAACCTTTGCTGTACTGTTGGAGCACTCTGTGACTTGATTAATATTTTTTACCAGACTTCACAAAAGCACAGTGGAAGCAAGAAAGACTGATGTGTGGGATTAAAAAGATACGAGCTGGAGAGGAGGAAAAAGAACGGAGGAAGGAGTGTACAAGTGCCAAAGAATCACAAGGCTGCCTTTCATTTCCAAGTATTCTAAACAGAGACAGCAGAGGGTGGCCACACAAACCACACACACACACACTCAGACCACAGCATCTTCAGAGGTACAATTTCACAAGCCCTAATTACAGTGGGCTGCAGCGTTTCTTATTTGGTTTACCAAAATCTCAAATCGCACACACTCTCGTATAGCGTTTACAGACCCAGACACACAACTGTGCATGCACGCACCTACCTAGTAATTCAAACTGTGTATGTGCAGAACTAGTAACTACACAGCAATGGGGGGCATTTTTTTATGTCTGCCAGCAGATAACAATGACACTGTTTTCCTTTCCATTGTTGATTCAGGTTTCACACACCACATTGAAATCAGAATTATTATACTGTATTTACATGCACAAAGCATTTCTAAAGTATTTCCTTGCCGCAATATTATTAAAGTCGGCCTCTCTTGCAGTTGTGTTTTGTCTGATTAGTATGCTGCATTCATCCTGAACTGTTACCCAGGTTTTAAAGTCTGATTGCTCGCTCTTTCAACAACCTTGAGTTCCTTCAAGTAGGGGCATTAATAATGACCCATCGGTTTCCAACACCAGCCCTTATGCGCCAAGGCCATTTAAGACAAACAGGGCGGTAGAGCGTTGTACCATTACACATCCTCCCTGTCACTTCAATCTCTCCCTCCCATCCTGCCCATCTCTGTTCAACCCCAGTTCCCTCTCACAAACACTTGGTTCGAAAGGAACCTGAGAACGTTTTCTGTGGTACCTTTTGTTTCTCCTAAGTATCCCTCTCTTTCTTCCTCCCCTCTCTGTTTTTCACACTCTTGCTCATTTACATTCACTGTACAATGCACGTTTCTCTTCCCTTTCTTAGAGAATTCTCTAAAGTAAGGGAAACTAGGCCATTAGGCTGCAGCACAGCTTCTCCCTTGCTTCAAGTATCCCCTTTCTTCTAATTCCCTCTTTCTTGACTCTGTCTTTTTCTTCCACTTTGTCACCCTCCCTCTTGCCCCGTTGCATTCTCGCATTTTCCTTAAGTTGCCTGCGGTATCCCTCGCTCTTTTTCACAATTTTTTGTAATCTTTATCACATGACATTCTCCTTTTCTTCCTTTCTGTCTTGCTGCTCTTATCGCCTTGGGTACCACTGTGTCCTACCTACAACTTGTCTCTTTGCTACTTCATTCTGTTTTCTCTCCTATCATCCATATCCATGCACACGCACACACTCAAACTTACACACCAAATTCAATAGACCCGAAAAGTATTTCCAGGCACCTTCTGTTCCTATTCAGATTTCTTTTTCCCTATGGCGCATTTTAATGGGATTTTTGGGTGCCATTTACCAATTATTCCGTACTTTAAAATAGTTAAATTGTGTTAATAGAAATGGCAGGGGCAAAGGTATTTAAACTTAATCCGTTTTTAAAAACTATTCTGCTAACAACCTTGGAGGTATTATCATTGTTTCATAAAGCCAAAAGAGTGTGCATTCTGCAGCTATTCAGCAGTCCAGCAAAAAGACATAGAAGGGCAGCTTTTCAATGCTTTACACTGCTGTTTGGTAGTGAGTGGCACAGTAATGCGGTTAAAACCTGTTAAAACAATCAGTCTAAATGGGAAAATGTGTCTTTAACCAACATGGGTTGAACACAGGTTGCAGACTACTTTGTTTATGATGAATAGACGTCTTTGTTGGGGATGATTCAGGATAAACCAGAGACCCCACTGAGAACGGATTTCATTTGAGCTTTTTTCAACCAAAGAAATACGCACTATGAAGCCTGCTGAAAACCTGGTCTGTGGGCTATAGAGTAACTGGGATGCTGTTTCTAGAAAGATATGTTGCTGCTGAATATTTTTAAGTTTTCAATGCTGTGAGGACCACAAAAACATTCCATCTCCACCTTTGTATTGCAGTAAAGGCAGACATCTCAGGTATAAAATAACTCAAAACCTTGGCAAATAAAACACAAAATATCAGCAGGTGCATGGCTAGATACCATCAAAGGTACAGGAAGAAAATGAAAATGTTTTGGGTGATATGGGTAAAGCAACTCTTTAATTGTTAAACTGTTCAGCAGTAATGTGTAAGGAACTACAGTGGCAGACTGAAGTCTCTGTGAACAGTGACTGATGACCAAAAATTAACCTACAGTATGACCTGTATGTGAGAAGCAATGTTGTGTGGTTAGTAGATCAATTTCATACAGGCTGACAGATAATGAAATACAATCAGGCCAGTTTGAGTAATAGTTTTTAAATTGCTCATATTATGCTCATTTTCAGGTTCATAACTGTATTTAGAGGTTGTAGCAAAATAGGTTTATGTGGTTTAATCTTCAAAAAACACCATATTTTTGTCGTACTGCACATTGCTGCAACTCCTCTTTTCACCCTGTGTGTTGAGCTCTCTGTTTTAGCTACAGAGTGAGGCATCTCACTTCTGTTCCATCTTTGTTGGGAGTCACACATGTGCAGTACCTAGGTAAGGACTACTAGCCAGTCAGAAGCAGAGTATGAGGGCGTGCCATGCTAGCAGCTAGGTGAGCATTATAACGTGTGTTACAAAGTGACGCACGTTCGTCACGGAAGTAAAGGCTGGACTACAATAGAGCTGTTTGGAGCACAATAAAAAAAAACACAATAAAGGAAAGGGAAAAAGCCAAAAAGCATAATATGAGCACTTTAAGGCTTATCAGACACTAAAACGATGCACAGCAGTTTACCGGTAATAGGTTAAAACATTGTCTAATAATATAACAAGATGTAAATAGGATTTACACTGCAAAAGTAAGTTAAACTCCATTGTGAATCAGCAGGTGATCAGCAGGACTAAGATGTTCTTAGTACAAAATAATCAACCAGGATTGTGCACTTGCTGATCTTAGATTCTTTGATAGCGTTTTTCTTACCGGAGCCTTCTGCTTTGACACCCATAATGCCTCAACTCATTGTAGCCTAACTGAAATGAATTAGTGTTGAAACCATAAGTCGATCTACAGAAAATCATTCAAAAAACTATTTTGATTTTTGATTAATTGTTTGTCATTTATCAGTTAAACCACTTCTCCAATGTAAGGATTTGCTGTTTTCCTCTGTTTGATTTTTTTTTGAGGGTTTTGGGTTTTGGGTTAATTAATTGGAGAAATTATCAACAGATTGATTGATAATGAAAATAATCATTAACTGCAGACCAAAAATGATAGAGCTGTGTGTTGTTGTTTGTAGAATAACACGTTTGCAGTGAACCCTACCTTAAACTCACTAAAACACAATTATAATTATTATTATTATGCAATTTTACTGTTAAAAAAAACAAAACGTTTGTGTTATCCTTTGGGGCAGTCACTTTACAGCTCAATTAATTTTCTCATGCATCTGGGGGGTGGGATGTTAAGGTTTTAACTTGGGCGGAAAAATGATGTCAGTCTATTGATCCATCCCCCTCTGTCCTAATTCCTCCTCCTCCCCCGTCTTGTGTCCTTTGTCCGTTGATTGCTGTGTTTTTCCAGGTCCCTCAGGGCTAATCTGCTAGTGTACCAGATGCATGCGCACATTAACCTGGTGCCACCTTCTAAGAGCCTCATTGACTGTGGCACAGTCTCTCTCAAACACAGACACAACCTCATGCATTTCTAGCAGTGACAGTCACACACACATGATCGCTTGGTCACGTGGAATTATTATTTGCATACTGTTTTTTTTTTTTGCAGGTGCACAATTTTTGCCAGAAACTGAAGAGAGAAGAGTAAAAGGAAAGGATAGAAAGATCGAAGGTACGAGAGAGGGAGGAAATGGCAGCAGACAGATGGAGAGGTGAGGTTGTGTCTCTACATGGTTTTCAAACAGAATCCTTGCTCATGCAGTTTGTTTATCGTCCTTTTTTCTTTGTCTTTTTGATCATTTGGTTTCCACGGTCTTTATGCTCTCCCCTCTGAAATCCCTTTCTTCTTCTTTCCCCAAAAGGAGATTCTTAGGATGCAAAACAAGAGATGGACCATCACCTTCCCTCACTGCTCCCACCCCACATCCCTGCTTCACACCTCTTTCTCCGAGGCTAAAAGCCTCCTGTTTCCAGAGAAAGAGACTTCATACAAAAGGGGAGAGAGGAAGAAAAAAAATCATCCAGCTTTTTGTGTTTTTCTTACAAAAACGGCAGCTGTCTCTCACATTGCCTCCCCCATTCACACCCTTACGCCCTCAGAGCCGTTGGTATATCCAAATCTACCGCAAACTACCGCATTGGACCTCCCCCACTATCCTCCCCACTCCACGCTCCCCCTGCCCACCCGGGTGTCTGAGTAGCGGGCTGTGTGGAATAAATGAGCTCTTTCATACAATGTTGAGCAGCTCCATCCCTTTGCTGCCCAGCCCAATGTAAACAAGCCTACAGTAGCTAGTTACAGGCCACATGAGCAAGGACTGTGCATGGATCAGAACCATCATCACCTAACGGCTGTTCCCGGGGTAAAGAAAATTTGAAAAGATACTTGCTTTGAGCATGCATCTGATAGCACATGAAAACAACTTCTACCTCCGGGTGCCTTAGATCGAAATTGGGGTTTAGCTGTTTGCTTCTCTTATACCAGAAAAGTTCCATCAGTCTAACAGAGGAGAAGCATTTCAGAGATGCAGAAGCAATTTCAAAATATTACACTGCTAAACACTATACCGGACTCAATCAAAAAGGAACTAATCTTTATCATAAAGTTAATGTTTTATTAATTTAACTTTCAATTTATAGTTTTCATGTCACTTATGAACATGAGTTCTTTTGACTTGAAGTGCTGTATGATGACGTGAATGAATGTACTGCTTAGTAGAGCTAACCCTCTATCCTAACTTAGCTGGGCTTTTCCAGTCCAGAGTGCAGTGAGGGGCTATAGATGTTCAGACCAATTTTGGGGAAAAAACAACAGGAAAACAATGCTGTTTTTACTGAGACCTAGAACATTTATAAACAGCTTTAGTATTTACATAGATCTGTCTCGATCATCCACTGCCTTTGACTTCACTTTATTCCGTTTATGTTTTTCAGAGCATGAATCAGACAATAAATTAATTCCAAAATTCTAAACACTTAAAATTATGTTTCTCTATGCATTGTCTTATAATGAAATAATAGCAGTGTTGATAGTTCTTCCAAATGTTGCTTTGCGGTCCTAAACTATCGGGAATCTACTCAAACTTTAATAGACATGTTGGTGTGGCTCTAACTCCTTATTCTCATTCTTCTCATCTTTCACTGCAATTCATCTTCTCCTGTCTCTGAATGTTCTGCACTATCCTTGGTATCTGTGTATGAATGGACAGGCACAGACTTTGTAATGAGGAGCTCTGTCAGCACTTTAGCTTCAGAGACTTTAATTGCAAAGTGTAAGTTAAGCAAGTTTGAGTGAAACAAAAGGGCTGCGTTAAAGAACGGTATAGCTCCTCTATTTCAACAATGTAATAACTATTGTAAAGAATAATAGAAGATGATGGCTTTGCATGAAACTAAACTTCAGTGGTCCTTCTTCGTCATCGTTCTCCACCCCACCACCACCCCACAAAAAATATACTATTGCAATTAGATAAAACAAGATTTTAAGTTCATGTATCTATTTCCATCTGTTTTTAAATCACTGTCTGAGCTACAATAAGCCAGTAGAAGAAAAGTACTCAGAGGATGAGACATGTTTACCAAGCTGCTGCTGCAACATGTATTAGGCAGATGGGTGTGTTTCCTAAAGCTTTTCATTATTAACTCAACAATGGCGCTCACATACTTTAAAACCACTCTGTGGCCTCAACAGCACATAGGGCGGCTGAAGGGGAAATATATAGGGCATACATGTTTGTACAAACTGTTTTCAAACCCCAACAAAATTCATATGCTTAAATTAGTTCGCTTTAATAAATCATTGCTCTAAAGTATTGCAGATGTTGCTGGACTCTCATTTCCCAATGTCTTTTATCACCTCCACCCCCCCATCCAATCAGTAAACTCATTTAAAACTTAGGTGGAAAAGGCAAGCGTACTGTATCTCCCATGCAACAACTACAGCAAAAACACCTTGAAAAATGAACAGACTGATTTACAAATATAATAACCATTCACACTAACACCAGGCAGCAGTTAGTTTTCTCTGAGGTGATAAAAGATTTTACAAAGACATTCTTTGTGGTGACCTTTGCTTTGGCTCTTTATGCAGTGTAGTTGCAGTTGTAATTAATTAGCTGCCTTTGTTTTATTGTAGTACACACCCAAATACAAAATGGAAAGGACTGCAAGGGCATTTTTTTTCAAAATACTCATTTGTTCACCTATAATCCTCTAAGATTAATTACATTTATTATTAACTTCTTATTACTAGTTGAGCAAATTACAACCAATGTTTAATACAACAATTGCTGTAAATAGTGACCTGAATCTAAATTTAGTTAAGTCAGTGTCTAAAATCTTTGATCTTGAATGCAACTGACAAACATCATAAACCTAAACAAAAAGAGACAAAAACTACCAGTGGGACCCAAAAGCAACCCCTGACACTGCTTGTAGAAAAGCCGTGACGTGACATCTAAAAGACCAATGAAACAACATGTAAAGTTCAAATACAAAGCCAAAAGGAACAACGATGTGTATTTCCTATAAAAAAAAATACTGTTTCCCATAAATCCGTGTTTAGCGCCATACTCATGCACACCTCGCTTCTCATTTTAACATCACCTCATTACGGCCCTCCCTATTGGCCACATGACCCCTGTCTTACCTCTCATATTCCAGGTTGTCATGGTCACAGCGGGCGTCTTTGTGCTTCTCCCAGTCCTTCCCGTGGCGGCACGTTGTCAACGACACAATGTCCTTTCCATTGTGGATGTGATGAAGAGCGTTTCTGGTGTCTGAGCCGATGCCAGTCAGATAACGCTTCCCCTTGAACATCAGCAGGTACTTCCTTCGTGGTGGTATGGTGTTCCTCACCAGCCAGCCCCGCTCTCCACCCTTCTGTGGGTGATCCTTTGAAAACAGCGGGATGGAGACGTCAAAGCCTGGCCTGAAATGTTCTGTGTTGAGGCTGGCTTTGGCTAAGATGGCCTGGCCGATGTTGAAGCCCAGGTCCTCTGTGTAGTTAGGCCAGGTGCCTGAGTACAGGTTGAAGATCAGGTGGTTCCGCCCGTCATTCCACAATGGGTAACCACGGATACGTTCATCCACATTAGGCACAAACTGTCCTGATAGCTGGTCCCGATCTAAGGTGTCTATCCCGAGCACGAACAGGCATGCTTCACGGGGGTCTGATGTGTAGTACCGGGACTCGGCTATGGACGTCAGGATCTTCCTGTAGCTTTCAGACACATGATCATTTTTCTCTGAAGGATATATATACACCCTAAACCCTTCCCTGCCTCTACGGCGACACCGCGAGAAGTCAAAACAGGTCTCCATGCGGCAGCGACTGTCCTTATAAATGGCAGACCATGCCTGACGGCGCTGGCAGGGCGACTCAGCCGTCCCGGGGTCCGTCTGGAGCTCATCCAGGTGGGCATAGCGGGGCAGGAAGGCCCTGTCGGTCCAGTTGGGCCAGGGGCGCACCACTTCACCCCGCTGGCGTGTCAGCAGCCGAAGCAGACGTAGCTGGACTCCTCCACCCCAGTAAAAGAGGACCAGCCAGCAGCACGCACACAAGCCCAGCAGAACATACTTCTTACGCGCCTGCATGGGGGCCTGTCACAGTCTCTTTTTTCCACTCTGTCTCTCTCTCGTCCTCTGTTTTTCCTCTCCTCTGCCCCTCAGCTCTGTGGCCTCACAGGGGCGGGGGACTGACTTGTGATTTCTAACAAGGAGGTTCTAACGAAGGACAATGTGTTAACAAGGACATCACTGCCTCTGAGGATGGCCCAGTCCACTTTGCCATTTAGGATGACGCAATCTGAGTTACTGTTTCTCCTATTTCAGTTTCTTTCTGCCTTCCCCATTTGCTCTCCAATGCACTCTCAGATGTGTGTATTCGCCTGTGTCTGCTGTGGCATGCACTGCTGCTTCTTCTGCTGCTGCCTCTGTGTGCATTTCTTCCACTGCCCAGCCTGGTTGAGAGTGATGAAGGGTGATTTCTCCGCTCTCTCAGGCCAAGCTTTCTGCCTCATGGTGCCTGGCGCGACTGCTGTCTGCAGAGCCCCTCCTGGGGAGAAGTAAACAAACAAGACTACAGATCAGTACACAGACAGAGTTGCCACTCTGCAACCAACACGGAGACATGCTCTGGCATTAATTGTGAAATTGCTGTCTCAAGAGATGCCATAACTAACACTTTTAGTTGTCCAGTGGGTATGAGCTTTAATTTGCTTTTCATTTGGCATCTGTAATCTGCAACCCCAATCACATTTAATACACATATATAATCAAGTAGCAATACAATTGCACCACTGGGTAATGTTTCACAGGCAGCAGAGGATTTTAAACTGTCATAATCCCTCCTCGGCTCTAGCTCATGAAGAAAAAAGTGAGAAAAGTACAACTCAGCGCACTTTCAAAAAGGCATCCATCCCTGATTTGCCACACACCAAAACCATCTCTTCAGGAAGTCCACCATCTTTCTATCTCCACATTCCTGTGAAAAAGATGGATTTGTACAGGCTCATATGTGCTAAGATGTGTGCTGACTTCTGGAAGATTCGTAGACAGAACTAGATATTATAATGCTCTTCAAGCTCCAGCTGAACTGAACCAGATACAGTTAAGGTGAAGTGAAGGAGAAAATAAGAGAGTGTTTAGCATCTGAAATGGAGATTTGGAAACGCAGAAGGAAAACAGAGCAACTTTATGGCTCTGAAACGTCCGTTCACCTCAGAGAGAATGAGTGAAGGCTTGTTTTGTTACATCTGCAAACTCGCAACGGTTTTTCAGCCTCTTTACCAAACATCCCCCCATAACTCTCCAACGTGTACAGTATACTGGTGTGTGTGTGTGTGTGTGTGTGTGTGTGTGTGTGTGTGTGTGTGTGGAACGCCTCACAGTGAAGTGCAGTGTTCGTACTGCCAGCAGCCACACAAAGGCAGCTTTCAGGTCTCACCTGGCCGCTCTCTCTCTCTTTCTCTACCTCTCATTCACATTCCCCGTGTCTGCCTCTTCTCCAGCCAAGCAGAAGTGATGCCTGCCTTCTCTGCTTGCAATAAAACAAACAGCACACTGGTGATGTGGGTAAACAATGCATCCTCTGATTTCAAAAGGGTAGAGGAATAGTTATGTGTGAATTTAACAGATTTTACTGATTGTAAACACACTGTACTGTAAGGTGTGTGATGAAAACCTAGACTTTGGAGTAGTTAAGAAAAACAGTGTTGTTTTTTGCTTGACCACTGTTTATCTACTATAACTGGTTTGCAATAGGTGTCACTACCCGATGTGAGTCGAGTGCAGATGTGAGTTGCACATGCTCAGATTTAAATGGTTTACGGCATAACGCCAAGGGATCCGGATCTGGCTGCAAGCAAAAAATAATAAACTTTTCTCATTACAAACAATAACAGAAGATGGAAATCGTCTCTCATTTAAAAAAAAGTTTTAGCTATCTATGATTGTTTGATTGCTAACGTTAGCTCAAAACGCCATTTAAGTGACAGCCTTTGTTGTGTTTGATTGCTAACTTGTAGCCAGCAGTGAACCAACTTCGTTATGTAGGTCCATTTCTATTGTATTGACATTATAGAAGTCTCTCATTAGCAGGTTCTTGTAGGCTACTTCAGCCTCTAATCTAGAACTGACATCAGAACTGACAGACAAATGTGATGCCTTACGCTAAATAATAAATTACTGCTATGTAATGTACCTATCTCATTATTCTGTGGCTAACAGCAAAACAGATCTGCGTGAAATCTGGTCTAGCCTACCTGTGTGGGGCTGGTGAGGAGGGGGAGCCCTTGTCGCAAAGTGACGCATGCACAACTCACATCTGCACTCGACTCACATCGGGTAGTGACAATGGGATAATAAACTTAAGGCTACGTGTGCTGCATTCTAATACATGTTAGTTCAAATTAATTTAAACTTTTTAAAAAGTGACAGCCCTTGTTCTTGACTGTACAGATTGACTGCAGAAGAAGCATCTGGGCACATGAGCTTCTTACTGTACCAATATATGAGCACCATAATTCAGGTTAGCTAATCTGCCTGTGGAGATGTTCGTGGGTGGTTTTTGGCACCTCCCTTGTTTCTGCTTTTCCGGCTACGACTGTAGCAGCCTAAGCAGCAAGCAGTCCAAGTTAGGGAGAAATATACACTTGGGGTCTCATTGCATACGCCTCATCAATAATTCACTTGCTCCTTTAGTTAAGGCATTGATTTTCCTTTCTTTTTTTTCGTGCTTTATATCCCCTGCCACCAGCGCACACATAGACCTCCATCTTCTTCAGGATACACTCCGGTGAGAGATCTGTACGAGCTCTGTCCTAAAGATTTGTGGTTGTAGGGATAATTGATGGTGATGGCAAGAAGGTGTAATAGAAAAGTGATGAAGGGTATCATTATGATGATGGTAATGATGATGGGCATGAAGAATTTATTCCGTTGCCTGATATAATCTAATGCCAATAAATGCCATTGCTTTTGTTCATCTTCCTGCAGTTGTCTTGCAAAAATAACTTGTCTACTAAGGACATCTACATTGATTTAAGTGCACTGAGGTCTTTCTATTACTACTGGATCAACAATAGGAGTTTCCATTTCCATGCTTAAACTGCCATTATTCAGTTTAATTTCAAATAACAGCAGCTCAAATTTGAAATGATTTTAAAATTACAATACAAGGAGAACTTTCTGAGGCGTTATTACAGATATTACAGGTTTAGAGGAGGATGTAGGATGAGTCGCAGATAATTTAACAGGATATTGGGGCACAAAGCTACTCATTTAAAAAAAAAAAATCATAATAAATGATTCCATCATCTTGCTTACTTACAGCTCCAGGTGTGTGAAAGCCTCTGTTAAACACTGTTGTGTTGATCCCTACCATCCTACTTTTGTTGTGCAACGACAAACCGTACAATGTCAGTGTGTGGCCATTAACAAGGAGCAATAATGATGAATGTAAGCCAGTGAAACACTGGGGCATGCCTTGACCTGACATCCTTAGTGATGCAAATCAGCAAGGAGACACACGTATGGATGCACACACACACCACACACACCACACACCACACACACACACACACACACACACACACACACACACACACACACACACACACACACACACACACACACACACACACACACACACACACACACACACACACACACACACACAAGTGGCTTTAAGTGGTGAGAGAAGTCCCTCTGTCATGGATCAATGATGGATCATTATGGTTGGGTGACTAGCACTGGAAAAAGCCACAAGGCTCATTGAATAGAGGGGCCTGAAGGTGGAAGGACAGGGTTCAAGGAAAGGTGAGAGCAGGATTCAGAGCTCTACAATTCCACCCCTCATCATTTGTTTTCCATCTATAACTTCTTCTCTCAATTCCTACTTGTCCTGCAATTTATCTGTCCTTCCTTCTATTTCCTCCTCTTACCTCCTTTCCCCCTCCTACCTAAGTTGACTGGGGGTTTTCACAAAAAAACAATACAATTTTGCACTGTTTTTATTTTTCAACTACTCCTGCTTCATCCCAAAAGAAATGGGGCTGCGGGAGGTGAGTGCAAAACACTTAATCACAGATCATCATGAGGAATACACTCAGCAAGGCCAACAATTGTTTGATCATATGCTCGTCTTGAGTGCAAAGAAATTTCCAGGAAGGTTCATTTAGAGTGTACTGAGCAAGCAATGAAACTGTGTCAACACAACAGAGAGAAAATACATGTCAGCTAATATAAAGTGGCAGTTGGAACATGTACCATCAGAGCTGGACAATCCAGCTTTTTCTTTAAATGTTCCATATTGTTAATGCAATGGAAGTTTCTCTTCCGTTGCATTAAGATCTCTCTCTCTCTCTCTCTCTCTCTCTCTCTCTCTCTCTCTCTCTCTCTCTCTCTCTCTCTAGTTTTGAGGAACTCTCCTACTGAACATTTTCTGATTTAAAATTATAATCCCCAAGATTTCCATGAATTTTAAAACTATTTATGGTCAGCATTATCAACAATAGCCAGGCTGCACACCTCAAAATTCTCAGCAACATAACTAACTTTTCTGTGCCCTGCTGTTGTACAAAGACTACTCACGCCGTGTGCAGCATGATATCAGATCACAGTCACAATTATTATTGACTGACTTTATTAAAAGATTGTTTGACTGGGCTGTAAACGAATACTCAAGTTGCTCTTCTGTCGTATTTCTGAAAAAGAGACTCAATGAGGTAGTTATGTGATATATGCATATGTAGTTATGTGCTGTAGTATTAAACACACACCTACTGTAGCCAAATCAAACAGGACAGACATGTTACATTTTAACAAAGGGCTGGACTTCCTGTTAAATATAGTCCAATCAGGAGGACATGGGAAGGTGAGTACTTAAAAGGACAGGAAAGGAACAAGTCAAGGGGAATAAAAGGTGAGGATAAAGGACATTAAGTGGCATGAAAGGAGAGAATGACAGGGGGGAGAGGGACTTAATGATTGATATTTCATGGATGACAGCTGGACCCAATCCCTTTACTTCCTGCCCTCGATGTCTTCCTCTCTGAGGCACCCAAGGGCTTCCCTCAACTGTTTCTACCTGCTGCCAGTTTTCCACAGAACTACACTATTAAGTCATTTGGGGAAATGAAATTGAAATTTGCCATTCCATCTGTCTCCCTTAAATTGTGTTTACACAGCAGCTAATTCAACTGTGGTTATGCAGGCTTTGATAGTGAATGAAAACTGATCTGCTCTGAAATGGATGTCACCGATGATGGCCTTCTGCAGGAAATTCAGTATTTGTCATAATGTGTTTTTCTTCCACCAAATGGTTTTTAGAAAGAGATTTCTGTCTTTCAGGGACAGATTGGCTTTTCCCTTATTTGTCCAATTTGCCGCTTTTTGGCCAAAAAAAACAGTGCTGAGCCCAACTGACATTGTAAAACGCTCCAAATGAAATCCTCTACCATTACAGTCATTCTCCGGGTAGCGGAGTCATTGCCACTGTATGAGAAGCTGCAGCAGCATTATGTCTGAAATGATTTGGGTAGTGACATAGAGCAGGTTGTAAATTGACACTGGATGGGCCAAATGCCTGCGAAAATGATATTTCCATTCCTTCCCAAATTATATGATTAGCTTATAAAGACAGCCCACCTGAATGATGGAAGCCTGTACACTGACACAAATCCTGCGTGATTGCACTGTGTAAATACCAGTGTTCAGTGGCAGCAGGCCTTTCAGTGACTTGTTGTGGCTGTGTATGCCCGAGTGTGTCTGAACTATACTTATACACACATCTGGCATGTGTATTTTTGCTGGCCTAAAGCTGGCAACATATTAGTTGCAAAATGAAGTGTTCTGGAGAAAACACAAATCTTGTGGTGAGGTGAAAGGCTCAGTCAAGCTAAAATTAAATCCCAGACTCTGTCATTACAGGCCTGAGAGATGTGACAGCGTGACTGTAGACCAGAAGATAGCACTGTGTTGTTTGTGTTATGTCAGTGTTTTCAAAACTGTTTAGCTTGTGACCCCTTAAAATTAAGCTCTGTCAAATTGTGATCCCTCAATACAGGTTGAATATATTACTGAATGGAGGCAAGTTCGACAAAGAGTCAAGCGCAGTTTAATACTACAGGTCCCAGAATCATGGAAGCAGTTAATGCTCATTGAACTGCTACTCAGAAATACAAGAGTAACTGGTGTATCTTTTTATTAAAACAATGTAAGTTTGTTTGGCTGCACTATAGTCAACCCATTTTTTGCCACTTGAATACTGTTAATGTGAAGCAGCAGTAGTAGGAAACGTTGGGTTTGCATTCACAATAACTTAATACAGCTCTGATTCAGTGCAAAGAGATTGAACAGTAAATAGCATAGATGTTATCAATAAAATATGCTGGATTCCATGATGCATTGCTTCCTGTGACTCCCTACGCATGTAAAGGCAACTTGAATCCAGTGTTATAATATAAAATGATCCATATCTAAGCAAAAAGCAAATATTAGGAAAAAAATAAAACTAATTTTGTGCAGCAGATAAACATATTTTCTGCTTTCCTACCCTTTTTGTCATCTCATGACCCCTTGGGGGGTCCCACCCTTCGGTTGAGAACCACTGTGTCCTTGTTTTAGTTACCGGAGGGGCCAGTCTAGCCAGGAATTTGTGTATGTGCTTTTATTGACATGAATGTGAATGGCTGCATAATAGTGGGGTTGCATTTCTATCTCTTTCTGACTGTGTAAAACCTGAGCAGGAGTCATATAGTATAGTATATACTATACTGTATAGTATATAGTCGTGTATAAAGTGTGTCCACTTGTCTGTAATCTTGTCAGTCAGTCTGTGGTGAACTTAAGAAAACTGCTGCGGTAAAAGAAAATAGGGTATGTCTCTCCTGACAGACCTGCATTAAAGGCTTACAACCAGGATGTGATACATGTTCTATTTTCTTTCCTCAGCTACTAGTTGCCCTTTGAAATACTTTACACTCCCACGCTATATGCATGTATAAGCAGACACATACACACAAAATTTCTTTTCACTAGATTAAAAACAATCTCTCTGTTCACACGCAGCTATGGGAGTATTTTTCCATTAGATCGACAACCTCGCATAATGACCATAAACTTTTCAATTTTATGAGGCCATTTTCATTGTGTAGAATAACAGCACGTTCTCCTCCACCTTAATATAAGATAATAAAATACTTGCTCCGTGTGGGCTGAGGGACTCTGACACGGTTAATAAGATGTTTACCTCAAGCTGAACGCCCAGCGATGCAACCAGCCTCCCAACCGTGCTCACATTCCAAACCCAGCATAATTACAAGCCGGGTTGATTAATTATGTCTCAACAATATGCTGCACTCCAATGCCACAAGGGCTAATTAACAGAATGAACAAGATGGGTAGGAACAGTTATTAGGAAGTTCAAGCTCACGCTCTGAATTTGGCAAAGCTGTCTACAGTCACAGAAAACGTGCAGACCAGTCTGTATCACACGGACAGAGACCAAGATCATAGCTAACGGACACACACAGCTCCGAGCGTGTAGAGTGGAAAAGGACACTGATACAGAAAGTGCACTGCTCTGTGTTCAGGGTGCCCGGCTGTGCAGCTGACAACACACACAGCATGCAGTGAAATCCATCTGCCTTATTAACTAGTCCTGCTCGCAGTGCATCCTACCTACAAACCATCTTATCTCTGCAGCTTCAGTCCAGAGACATTTCTATCGCAGGACTCAGATCAGATCGGCCTATAAACAATCTGACCTTGACAACACAGGGATGATATACGATCTGACCCTGGGATAAGGAAGAAGTCGCACATTCCAAACAGGGGATCAATTAGTAGAGTTCCCTGCACATCTAAGATTAAAGCAGTAGTTTTTGCAGAATATGGCTTGAAAAGATTAAGGATCTTGGGAGGAAAATAAATTGATTTGAAAGTGTTTTCTCTCCCTGAGTGGATTATGCATAACACTAATAGTATGAAGCCTATTCTATATACTAATCATTTTAGCCTTAGAACCATTCATTTACTCTCCAACTTGATTATTACATAATTTTACAAAAGCAGAGTAAAAGTGCATGAGAATACTGTACATGATGACTATGCACAGTGACCCATCAGGGTTAATAGCTTTCAAAGGTTGCACACTAATGAATGCCTAGCTGCTCTGAATGAATTATGGAAATGCCAACCACATCTGGAATTTGAATATTGTCTGTATTGGTCAATGCTTCGACAAGACAAGATGTGTGCTTCTGTTAATCACCAGGGAGGGTATTACACAACCATCATGAATGCATAATCCCATTAAGGCGAGGGGGTTGCCATTACAATAAAGTCATTTCATAAATCAGATGAAATCCATTTACAGCTTGCCATCAGGATCCCAGGAGAGCCTTTTCTGTGAATCCATGATAATGACAGCACTTTATTTGGGATCACTGAAGTCTTTTATCATCAAAAAATAAAAATAACTATAAAGTTGTAATTAACTGCTGCAGTAACTCTTGCAGCCTTGTTGGTTTCTTTGGGATTCATTAATACATGGGGCACTTAGTAGGATGTGAAAGCAGGTAATGCTCGGCTCTTTCCTGAGCTAGTAGCTAATATATATTGAATGCAAGAGAGGCATCTAAAGCAAACAGAAGCCAGAACAAAGCTTATTTATTTGAACTGCATTAAGAAGATCCCTGTGGTGTATTTGTTTTTAATGTGAATTGTGCTGCCTGAATAAAGTCATGTCATAATGTGCATACCGTTGATCCCAGATGCCTTGTAATGTCACTGTATCTGTGTTCTGTTCACTATCTTCATCAGTAGCCTATATGTCTGCAAAGTATATTGAGACTTTACAGTCAGTCTAATTTAAGATTAAAGTGATTCTGATGTTCTTCCCACAATCTTGCACTCAGAAAAAAGTATGACAGCTGAACAAGTGGCAACCTTATTTAATATTCTTGGATGGGGCAGAGTAATGTGCAACCCACAGCCCATCTGAGCAGTGGGAGAAGTAGATCATCTGCCAAAAGATCTCAACGTGTGCTGAATATTTTCCCAAAGCTCAGAGAGCTGATGCTTAGGAAGGACCCAGATAATGTATCTAATTATCTACAATATCATTAGAATTACTAATTTACGTCCATAAATGCATCAGCCAGACAGTGACACCGCTACAGTAGCCTATTTGAACGCTATTCTACTCTGCCGTGTGGCAGTCTCGCTACAAAACATGCCGCCTATTCATCCTACCTGTCACAGAACGATACAGAGATCCGTTGCAGGTGGCGACAGCAGGTTCATCCAGTTCTGAGCTCGAAGGTTCAGCAGAATTACTACAGTTGCGCACTGAACTGTTGAGCGCCCTGTTCTAGCGGCGCTGCTACAGCTGAGTCCGCCGATGACACCAGCAGCTGTCGAGGCTCAAAACACAAACTTCTCCTCCTCACGGGGCGACCCCGCTCTCGATTTACGAGCCCTAAGTTACAAGGCTGACAAAGCGCAAACATACGCACCGCCCAGTAGCGTCCATAATAAATAATGAGGCGGAGTGTCCCGCCGCCCCCTCGTGTCTGTCCTCCAAATTTCTCAGATCCCTCACTCGCCGATATGTCGGGTTCTCCTTTATTATCCAGCATGCACCTCTCTCATTCAGAGCACCATGGACCGCACATCATCACTCCCTGCTGCTCCAACAGCCACATAGGTTTATTGAAACAGACTGCCTGTCTGAATGAAAGTGCCCCTGTTGCACTTAACAGTGAGTTCAGGTTATAGTGACCTTCTGGGACTATTTCATCTCTATAGAATCGTTACAGTACAACAAAAGGCTCTTCTAGTTTTGCTTCTCTGTATGATCGTGAGGGCTGCTTATACACTCGAATCTCAACATCTGAGCAGCGTGAGTGACAAAGCTGCGCCGCTGAGCGCCATGCAAACAATACACCAGGAGCTTAAAGCAGTCTAGCTGTCTTAAAGTGGAAAACACACTTCACAGAAAATGTTACAATCGCAACCTGAGCCGTTATCATCATGTCAAGGGGACAATTAAGCGTGTCGTTGCATTTTATGAGCATGAGCTTGCAATTTGGTATTGATCCCTTTAGACCAGATCCTTGAGTCAAATGATTAACAGGCTATCTAGTATACTCTAACTCTGAATACAGAAATTTAATCTATAATCTCAGCAGAAACATCGGTCCACCCGTTATTACTCAGATGCATCTGACAATGAACACAGCATCTAAACATCACCCTGTGGGCTACGATCCCGCTACGCTCAGACTTCTCCCCGACAGAGAGCTCGCCCTTACCGGGTGGCGAACCAGCCTCTTCCCCTCTGTAGTAATTTTCCTTTTCACACCACGGCCGGGCATTTGCGAATCAATTCATCGTGCATACGCAGGTCTCCCCATCGGGATATGAATGATGAACGTGCGTGTTAAATTGTCCATTTTCCATATCCACAGTTCACACACGACCCGCCCCCGGGCGGCAGTGATTGGTGCAGAGGCTCCTCGACGTCTTCGTCGCACCGTAAAGAAAAACACACACATCTGGATGCGACCCCGCAACTGGAGCGCTTTGGAAACACCGAATTACGCACAGGAATTGAACCAACATGAAGGGGCGTCACATTTCCCAATGCCCCCTTTCAATAGTCTAGCCTATTGTGGCTGAAGAATATAGCAATCTTGTCACCTTTGCGGAAACTATGGTTTCAAATAGCCTACATCAGTGTAAACACTGGGGCCCCATTATTATAGTTATTGAGGGACACCAATGTAAGGATGTTGATGCAGCTGAATTCTATAAAACGAGACGTTAGGCCATAGTGATGACAATAGGCTATGTAACGCATTATCACTAAAAAATAAATTACAATTTAGTAATATGCTTCATTATTTTGGCAACAGACAAACACACACGCTTCACATATTAAGGATATGCATGGGGAGGCCCAAAGACCCAATTCGATGTTAATCATGGTAGAGGGTTGTTTTGAAATACAGTAGGCTAGCCTATTTTTCTCATATAGGCCTATGCTACTTTGTAGCCTATTGTGTTAATGTAGCTTCCAAATGCTATGTGCGAGTGCCTAATTACCACGGCTTTGTACGTCCAATGGGGTACAACATGATGATATTAAGGGCAATACAGTGACGAGCGCCTTACTTCCACGGTAAAGACGGCATTTCTGAGACTCGTGCGCCGCTCTGTGTCCGGATAAAGTCATTATTTCCTCTTGTTTCACATTGTCTACTTTGAAAGAATATTTTATCTCTGGATTCGTCAGCTGGCGCCAGCTCAGCGCTAAAATCGAATCAAGTGTGGAGACAGGCAAAGGGGCAAGCGAGACTAATCAATGAGCAACAGTGCAGAGGCTCTCTGAGGATTAGTGACAGCTGTCATAGTCTGAATGGGGTTCCAGAATGCAGAAAAGGAAAGCAAAACAAGAGTGCATCAAGAATCAAAATGCCATAACTGATAAAAAAATAAAAAATAAAATAATAAAATATATAAATCGTATTAAACTCTGACAATGGGAAAGAGGGCTGTATATTAATATTATTATAGCTAACACTAAGCTTGAAAGCAAAATATGTTTGGCATTTTTGCCCGAAAAGAAATAGGCTACTTGAATGGTTAATCGATTATCAAACTGATACTTTTCTGTCAATTTAGTAGTTTATTCATTGTTTCAGTACAGCACCAAACTACTCTGCACTACAACAAAGTCAATTCACCATGACATCTAAGCAAACTCCACCTGTTAGGAAGACCGTGAGGTGCTGTTGACAGCTCCAGAAGAAATCTAAGGTTAGTGGGCCTCGAGTAAGGATTTTCTTTTTAAAGAAAAGGGTGAATTATCAAGCTCCATGTGCCAGAATATTGTTTTAAAGCATGTTTAAATGTGAACATGCTCATACTACATAGATGAATATAAGGATTTATCGATTAGAGTAGGTTTGCAAACTATGCTTTTGTTTAAAGAACAATATGAAAAAATATACATAGTAGTTCGTTATAACTAACCAAGTAAGTGACAATGTGAGGTGATAACTACAGCCTTGGGTGGAAAAGGTTATTTACTGATCTATAGAGTCTGAAATTAAATAAGCCCTAGAACTTTGCTTGGAAACCCCTTCACGTAACATAGCTAGTTCCCACAGAGAACAACATAGCAAATAAAATTAAGCATGTATTCAGCAGTAGGAGACACTATTTTCTTTACTGGTGATCAGTGTGCTCATATAAAATAATTGTTAGGCCCAGGGACAATCATTTAAAAGTGAGGTAGTGTTGTTATGTCGGATGCTGGTGTCTCCCATATTTCCCATGTACCTGAATGCAACATCAGGATCCTCCCAAACCAGAAGTAAACCCGTGCGACATGTTTACTTATAATCCGCGAGTATCAATTGTAAGGCAATGCTTTCTTACATGTCCTGCCACTTTTGCCACGGTTGTCCTTAATAATCCATGCGGCAAGTAAGACAAGTATCACCTTACAGATTTTAACCAGGACAAAAAATACCCATGTAACCGTGATTGAGACGTTTGCGTGACCAACACAGAGACTGTTTAGAACCTTTGACCAACACTATCGCTGCTGGTGTGTTGCTGAACAAATATTAGCTGTCTTCATTCAGGAAAGGTACGCTCTTGGTTACAATTTACAAACATGCGGAATTCAGGGTTTCTTTTAAAAGTACTGTGGTTGGTTTTATGCCAGGCTGCTGCTGGGTAAGCATGGACTAGCGTGTTATACATTACAAATATGATCGCTTCTGCTCATAATCTGACATAAAAATTGATTACATTCTTAATAACATAGCAGTAAACACTACTTTATCTTCATTAGAAAAAACGTCTCTTGTTATGCAAGCCGTTTGGTAATTGCCCCGTGACGTCAGAATTTCATTACTCACATGACTAATAGAAAAGGCTTTAATTTCAAGAAGGTGGTTATTCCTGTGGCGATATAATTATGCAGGCTAAAACCTGTAACCTCCAGTTTTGCCAAGTGTTTGCACATTAGATTGCACAAATTACTCTGTATGTGTGTACGTGACCTTAAACCTCAGTCCTGTCTGACTCTTCAGTAATTATTTACCATCAGAGTCAGATGCTCTTGGGTCAATAGGAATTCTGGTTTTGTAACCCTGCAAGTTTGCTAACTGCACTCTGAAGCCATGTTTTCACATACATTTACCGTGCAGCTGTTTTATATGTGTGGTTTATGTGCAGGAAGGAACGTGTGACTGTGTGAATCATGGGCACTCACCCCTGTCTGCAGTCATATATATGAATGCTGTTCTCTACATTCTTTGCTTTCTCTCTGTCTCTCTGCTTCGTGTTATTCACTAGTAGTTGGGGTCAGGTGAACATAACCAGCATGCTGGCACCGCAGGCGGATCGGGTCATGGCACTGGCAGAATGGGAGGAACGCTGGCAGGAGGACAGAATTGGTTTCCATCAGCCTCATGTACACACGTAAATACCCCACTTTTATCTGTCTCCTTGGTGGGATAAGGACAATCAAAAGTCTTCTAAATGCATGTGCAATTTTAAAAGATTACACTAACTGTAGATACACATTCCCACTGCAGCGATCCCATAAAAATGTCAGAGAAGATGCCTTTTGAACAGGCACTTAGGACTATCAACTTAAGGACATCAAATTTCGTGGAAACATCACCATCTCATTCAGAGATTGCATGGTTTTAAGTTTGACTGTTTTTTAATGGGTTAATAAGTTCAAATTGAGTGATGATGTAACCCTAACTATATATATATATATATATATATATATATATATATATATGTGTGTGTGGGTCATATAATTAGAATTTCATGACAAAGTTGATTTATTTCAGTAATTCCATTCAAAAAGTGAAACTTGTATAATGTATACATACATTCCACACAGACTGATATATTTCAAGTGTTTCTTTTAATTGTGATGATTATAACTGACAACTAATAAACCCCAAGTTCAGTATCTCAGAAAATTAGAATATTACTTAAGACCAATACAAAAAAAGGATTTTTAGAAATGTTGGCCAACTGAAAAGTATGAACATGAAAAGTATGAGCATGTACAGCACTCAATACTTAGTTGGGGCTCCTTTTGCCTGAATTAACTGCAGCAATGCGGCGTGGTATGGAGTCGATCAGTCTGTGGCACTGCTCAGGTGTTATGAGAGCCCAGGTTGCTCCGATAGTGGCCTTCAGCTCTTCTGCATTGTTGGGTCTGGCACATCGCATCATCCTCTTTACAACACCCTATAGATTTTCTATAGGGTTAAGGTCAGGCGAGTTTGCTGGCCAATTAAGAACAGGGATACCATGGTCCTTAAACCAGGTACTGGTAGCTTTGGCACTGTGTGCAGGTGCCAAGTCCTGTTGGAAAATGAAATCTGCATCTCCATAAAGTTGATCAGCAGCAGGAAGCATGAAGTGCTCTAAAACTTCCTGGTAGACGGCTGCGTTGACCCTGGACCTCAGAAAACACAGTGGACCAACACTGGACTGGACTGGAACGTGGATTCTGTGCCTCTCCTCTCTTCCTCCAGACTCTGGGACCTTGATTTCCAAAGGAAATGCAACATTTACTTTCATCAGAGAACATAACTTTGGACCACTCAGCAGCAGTCCAGTCCTTTTTGTCTTTAGCCCAGGCGAGACGCTTCTGACGCTGTGTCTTGTTCAAGAGTGGCTTGACACAAGGAATGCGACAGCTGAAACCCATGTCTTGATACGTCTGTGCGTGGTGGTTCTTGAAGCACTGACTCCAGCTGCAGTCCACTCTTTGTGAATCTCCCCCACATTTTTGAATGGGTTTTGTTTCACAATCCTCTCCAGGGTGCGGTTATCCCTATTGCTTGTACACTTTTTTCTACCACATCTTTTCCTTCCCTTCGCCTCTCTATTACAGTTTTTCTTGATTGCTGGATCCAGAATCAGAAATGCTTTGATGCAAATCTTATTGATTCCATTAATCCTTATTTTGAAACTATGGCTGAAAACTGAAATACTGTAAATATTACACAAAATACATGTAAACCAAAATAAAATGAGTATAAGAAATTAAGAAAATAAAATCTATTACAGTAAAGTATAAATATCTATTACATTATTATCTTATCTATAAGAAATAGCCACTATTGATACTCAGTCTCTTCTGTCTTTGACCTCTTCCATCCATGTTGGCAGAGAACAACACAGACGCTGCACCTTTAAGGCCTGCAGACTGATTGCTAATTGAAGATTTGTGTGAAGGAGCGTCAAACAGGTGCTTCAGTGATTTCATTCTTATGTAGGTAGTTTCTAATAGTTAGGAACAGATGGTTTCTGTTTGGTTACCGTAGCTAAAACAATGGAGTTTGGACTGCTTGAATGAAATCCGTGTTAACTGTTCTGCAAAAGGGTGGGGAAAATGTGTCAATCCAATGAGAAAGGGTTTAAACATTTGCAAGAGGTGTCTTCTGCTCTGCGGAGACAGTGATGATGAAAACCGAGTGGATCCCAGTTTCTTTAAGCAGGTCAAAGCAATCAAGAAAAACTGTAATGTGCTTGGACACAGAGCTCTGTGAACAGCCAGCCTCTTTAGCAATGACCTTTTGTGTCTTGCCCTCCTTGTGCAAGGTGTCAATGGTCGTCTTTTGGACAGCTGTCAGCTATCAGTCTTCCCCATGATTGTGTAGCCTCCAGAACTAGACTGAGAGACCATTTAAAGGCCTTTGCAGGTGTTTTGAGTTAATTAGCTGATTAGAGTGTAGCACCAGGTGTCTTCAATATTGAACCTTGTCACAATATTCTAATTTTCTGAGATACTGAATTTGGGGTTTTCATCAGTTGTCAGTTATAATCATCAAAATTAAAAGAAATAAACACTTGAAATATATCAGTCTGTGTGGAATGAATGTATACATTATACAAGTTTCACTTTTTGAATGGAATTACTGAAATAAATCATCTTTTTCATGATATTCTAATTATATGACCATATATATATATGGTGGTAGATATATGCAGGAATGACTAGTGTTTTGCTGCCAACTGTTGTTTTTCCGACAGGATGCTGGAGAACAACATTGATAAAGTTCTTGCCGGACGGGCAGAAGTTCGCTTCTTCTTCCCTCTCTGTGGGAAAGCTGTAGATATGAAGTGGTATGAAAGAATGTACTATATCTAATAAGGAAGATCACATATAATGTTTAGTATTCAGTTATCATTTATCCGTTCCCATTAAAAATGTATACACACCCTATAATGAAATTCCTTTGACTGTGTGAATCCCAGGCTAGCAGACATGGGCCATTCAGTGGTGGGGGTGGAGATATCTGAAAAGGCTATAAAACAGTTCTTTGAGGAGAACAACATGACCTACAATGAGGAGCCTGTCCCTGCCATACCTGGAGCAAAGGTCTTCAAGGTAGTAGCTCAATTAAACTAATCAATTGGAATCGTAATTTCTAAGAAACACTATTACTGTGAAACATTGTAAGGGAGAAATGGACTTCATTATCCTAGTCCAGTGTCTATATAGACGTAATACGTCATCATGCTGTACAAAATATTGTATTGTTGTCAAAGTTACATTGTCATGGCATGGAAAAGTCAGTTTGAAGAGCAAATTGATTGACAAAAGTCTGTACTGCATAACCACACCACAGTCATGTACCTTAGACAAAAATAAAAGCATACAGGATTAGCAAACAATAGCAGCCATTGTGTTTCCACATGCTGTGACAAATGGCAGTAATGGTAAGTATCTCATGTAAAAGGTTCAGTTAATGGGACCCACATGTAGAGACAGTAGCTGGAAAAACATGTTTTTTACACAGATATGGACACAATTGTTAATCCACATTGTCTATGTTCCACAGAGCTCAGAGAGAAATATCTCCCTATATCAGTGTGACCTTTACAACTTCTCCAGGTTAGTAAACTGTATTTAAAAAAAAAAAAAAAAAAAAATCCCTTTTAAAAGATGTTAAATTAATTGCAGAGATGGCTAGATGTTTACTTGTGCAAGTACCTCTGGGCGGAGGTATAAGGTCCCTAGGCTCAGGAGCTCCAGAGTTCAAGGCTCCTTCATTACCAAGGCAACTGTTGCCATAAACCACGCACTATGTTCCACCTTTTATTTTTGTACTTTGTACATTCTACTTCTGCACTTTTTTACTCATTGCACTTTGTAAACTTAATGTTTGCTGTTACTTGTTATTTATAGTGTCTTTGTTGTTGTTGTATGTACACTACGTTTCTTCCATTATTACTATTTTTATTCATTGCTGCCCCTAAAAATCTTTTATCTTATCTTTTTTCATATCACAGTTCCATTGAGGGTCAGTTTGGGGCTGTTTGGGACAGGGGATCTCTAGTGGCCATCAACCCAAGAGACCGAGAAAAGTAAGAGGAGTATGAACCCTTGATATTGTTTTTTAAGACTCAACATCGCAGATGAGTTATTTTAAAATATAATGTTCATCATTTTGAAAAATATAACACCTAATCACTCTAATATTAACCTCTTAAAACTATTTTATTTACACAATTCAATGAAATTAACACCAGGTAATTTATTAGATATAGCAAAGTTTGGTTACATTCTAGAATATAACATACATATGCTCCATGTTGTCTTACTACATTCTTTCTCACAATACCACAGGTATGCTGCTCTCATAATTTCTCTCATGGCCAAAGACTGCAGATACCTTTTGGACACTTTGTTGTACAATCCTGAGTTATATGACGGTAACTGTCCTTGTGTCTAAAATGCCAGGCAATGTATAAAGAGTCCTACACGCCTGGTATTAAAACAAGAGAACATATTCATTTATTTAGCAGTTTAAAATGTTTGTGTAGGGTCAGTGTGAAAATAAAATATATTTGTGCTTGTATTTGTCTTTCAGGTCCTCCATTTTTAGTGCCCAATGAGCAAGTAAACAGCCTGTTTGGTAAGTGTTGTTAAGAACAATCATGGCTGAGTGTGTTTTTCATAAAAAAATCATAAAACTATAAATCAACCACAAAATATGAACAGCACAATGGTACTGTAGAAAGTGACACCTGGATACATGTTAGGCTATGGAGGCTTAGATTAATTTGTGGCTTTTAATTATGCATTTCTTTCCTCAGGGAACAGCTGTGATATAGAACTGCTGTCGTCGCTGGATGCCCTGACAGAAAGACAGCGAGGCTGGGGGCTGGACTACCTGACTGAAAACGTACACCTCATCACTCCAAAGAGCATTTAAAACTAACTTGCAAGTTTAGAGAGCATAGAAAAGCAGATCTTGGGTATTTTATTGCAAACTCATCTCATAGGCTTTCCTTGTAATGGTTATACATCTTTTTAAATACAATTCCATTTTGAGGGGAAATTAAAGGTGCATGGAAATAAAATATGAAGAGTTTTAAACTCATGATTTTGCATTAGGCCTCTTAGAACTGTAAGAAAGTTTGGAATGACTGACCAAATAAAACTTATTTTGTGACAAGATGTCCATGCCGTATTGAAACCAGGTGGGAGCTGTTGTGTATCACTGACAAATTAACAATTTAAAGTAGGCGTTTCTTTCGTAAATTAATAAACATTTTTTTAAGAAAACTTATTGAGAGCGAAACAGAATGTACAACAGATACACAGAAAAGAGGATGTAAACTAAAATTCAGACATCAAAGCAAGAGGAAAAATGATGCTATGATTCTCATGGGTTGACCTTTGGCGTCAGTTTTTTTTTTTTATATATATATATATATATATATATATACATATAGGCCTACAGTTTTAATGGACTTACTTTTAATGGCCGTACAATTCTGACTAAGTTTCAGAGTATTAAGATACTACTAAAAGTAACATTAATTGAATTCACTTAGCTTGTTTTTTTTTGTAGTTTGAGAATATCCTGGTATGGATATGGTGTATTTAAAAAAAATAAAATAAATCAAATGCAGGTTAATAATGTATATGTTATCACATTCTTTCAATTCATCATCCCTACTCCAAACAGTGCAGGTTTATCTCAAAAGAAAATGTACTTCTTTGAAGAAAGTCTCAAATATTTCATTGTAGATGCAGTCCCAAAACAGATGAACTAAAGTTTCACCTCTTACAAAAAGCACACATGTAAAGTCCAGTTTAGACAAAAACATTTTATATTAACCCTTCATAAACAAACTGTTATAAAACTCCAGTAACATGAATCCTAGTTTCGCATGTAGCCTACTACTGCGGAGTACATGCATCCTAATAGAGTCATTTGGGATCAGGGAGGGGTAACGTTAGTGCTGCAAACTGTAAAAAGAACTGTCAATGCCAATCACACATAGAGCATATGGAAATCCATTGTATTAATCGTTAATCAGCTGGGATTTCTGAGACCCCCAAGCAAAAGTAATGTGTACTTTTTTGGAGAGGAAAATCTTTTTAAGCAACTCTCGTAAAATTAGGAAAAAGTCATGAGGTTACGTCAGCGGGGCAGCTTCTTCCAATTGGCTGTTGCTTGGATATAGTGCCTAAACACTGGCAAACGGCAAGGAGGAAGGCGCACGAGCTAACCTGTAGAACGTTTTGTTCAGAAAAATGCCGAAATATCCCGAGGAGCCGAGAAACGTAAGTTGCCACAATTGATACGGACGAACGTCAAAAATCTTGAGGTTGTGTGACAAAAATGAAACGTTCGATAAAGTTATTTAAATACGTTTACCGGTAACGTTAACTGTTAACTAACCTATTAGCTAAACTACTGGTGTTTGTGCTGCAATTTTACCGTTTAAAATGTCTTAAGTACAGTAAGTTGATAGTCAATGTTTACTATTAATCCTAAACTTACAAATGTAAAAGTCTGGCTGACATTAAAGGAATACCGTTAACTTTCAGGTGAGTGTAACGCTACCACCTCCAGGTCACTGGGTGTGGAGTGATGAAACTCGAACAGTGGAGTTTGTCAGGTGAGGCCAGCTGACCCTAATTGCACCTACTAGTCTCACGAGACTAATGGGGGAGGCCGGGGATGGTTGGAACCAGGGTTCAAAATTAGCACCATCCATACTAGCCAAATGCAGGTAAAATATGCAAGTGGCTGGTAGATTTGCTTCACTCACCAGCCCCAAAAAAATGGTAATCTACCGAGTGGCTGGTCAAATTTGAACATTCAGTAGCGGTTTGAATGCGGCTGGTGGATGGAAAAGTTCATTTTGAACTCTGGTTGTAACACTTCTTGTCTTTAACTCCCTGCCTTTTTTGTTAGAGCTCTCAAATGTACCCTTAATTGTCTACTACAAATAGGAATGTTTGTTATATAGTATAATTAATTGATGTGCAAACTGATGTGCAATACAAGGACCTCCACTGTTACAAGTTGCCCCACTCTCGGGATAAGTTGTAACAATAGGAACAAAGAAATACAAATGTAATGAGACCACACCACAACTTCTAGACTTCGAGACTATTCTCTAATCTAATACAAGACGTGTACAAATTCAAAAGTATCAGGAGGACTAATCAAAATATAGACTTGTTCAAAAAAATACTTTAAGTCTTGAAAATCAGTGTTTTGGCTGCACACTTCTTCACAGCTATGCAATTTCACATGTAAGGTCAGGAAGGAAGTGGTCATACATGAAAGTGATCTGAAGACTCTAAAGTCATCCCTTCTTGGTGAAAGTGGTGTTACAACCATCCCTTTGTTACAACCAACCCTGATCTCCCCATATAGTAAACATCTTCCCTCTCTTGTAGTTCTAGTCCAACAGAGGAGGGTGTTTTGAGGAAAAGGAGGCAAACCAATGTCAATTTCAACGATCTTCAGCAGCGATCAGAATGGTAGGCCTGGGTCAACAAGCAGCGATCGGTCTTTAAATATACATGTGCTCACATTATTCAACTGTGTTTGATTATTCGATAGGCAGAAGTAACATAGCACTGTAATCACCAATCTTTTTTTTTTTTGTGATTGCACACAATGTTTTGCTGCTCACATTCACAGACTAACCTGCGCATGTTCATCACTGCTGATTCCTCAGGTTGGCTGAGATCTGCACATTGAACAGTAGAGGGCGCCAACGCATTAGAAAGAGCCTGAGCCCTGCGCATCTGAATGCTTATAGGGCCTCAGTGATGAAGAGGCGAGGGGACCGCATCAACATTGATGATGTTAAACGCAAGTGTCGATGAACTCAAAACAATAATACTGCATGACCCCCAAAGTGTCCCCCAACAAGATTGAGGTTTTTGGACAACCAAAATATGACTACTATTTCCTAGTGATTGCTTTGTCAAAATTAAAATCGATCCGTGGTTGATCAATCTTCATATCATATCATAACTTTGCTCTTCTGAAATGGTGGTAGCATTTTGCCAAGTAATGCCATATTTTTTTACCCACTGAGTGCTAGATGACCTTTGACCCTGTTCTGACAAAGCTCTCTGTGTTGTAGAGGTTGCAGTCAGTTTGCTACAGGAGAATTATTCACTTCCCATTCCATTCTGCTTCTTGGCTGTATTGAAGTAAGCAAAACAAAGACATTACTTTATACATGCACACAGTTTCCATTGTTGTACATTGTACAACAAGATAAGCCATACATACATGCAAATTGCTTGTCTGTGTCCAGGAGTAAAGAGCTTGATGAAGTCCTGACTACCCTTCTCCTTTACCTGTCTTGTTTCTTTGAACACAAGTGTCTGGAGAATACACCTAAGTCTTTAATGGTGTAAGTATAAGTGTTGTCTATTGTTGTATATTGCCATTATAATGTTGTGGTATTTGTTATCACAGTTACTATCTGTGTTTCCTCCCCCTTCCTCTTCTTCCAATCCTCTTCTGTGCTGTATTTCTACACTTTTCTCTTTCTAACCAACCTGCCAGTGTAGACATCATCACAGAGCACAATATAATGGCAGAGGCTTTGGCCAAAAAGGAAATGGCACAAAAGAAGCTGGCTGTCTGCTACTTCAGCCTAATCATGGACCTGGAGATGCAACAGCATCAACACACATCGTTTCACAAGTGAGTATTTGTTCAGATTCAGAACAGACAGACATAAAAAGTGCTATTCCTTCTGCAATATTTTCCCTCCGTTGTATATTTGCCAGGATGGAGATTTCATGTATGCTGGAAATCACAAACATGGGCAGGATTTATAGATTAGGTCCATTCTGGGAATTCAGGGAAATCTTATGATATGAATGATTTGAAGTGTTGTGATCATCTAAATGGGATAAGGCACAAACGCCATCACCAAAACTCTGCTGTCATTCTAGCCCAAAGTAAGATCTGCGAGGAACTCTCATAAATCTCATACTCTCTCTCTCTGTTTTGTAAAGTTGTATGGACTTTCCTATTAGCAAGAAAGGGGAAACATCTGATATTCTCATACTAAGCCATTGTACTGTACGTCACATCAGCAGCCTCAGTTAGACAAATAAAGTAGTTATCTTAACAGTCTCTATAGTTCCACATTTCTGCTTTGTGCTTCCCAAGAGTGTTTTCTTAGCTTCATAAAGTTGAGGGACAGTAAAAAAAAAAAGAAAAAAAGAGGGACCTTAACCTTAGATACTCATATGTTTGCACTATGACTGGTACTATGGTACTACTCAGGTACTATGCATCTTTTGAAGTACATTGAACTGCAAACAAGATATCACGCTGGGTTCTTTCATTAGTTTTGGACTAATGGCTTTATTATATTTATTAATGTTTTTTTATGACTCTTGCCATTCTTTTTATTTCTTTTGTTTCTTGATTTTCTGACTCATTTGATCAAATGTTGGCATGGTTTCTTGTACACTGTGGTTGTGCGGTTGTATCGCCGGTCTGACTTTAAAGTGTTTTTCTTTGTTCTCAGGTCTTTCTTGAAAATGTTTTGCTCTCAATAATGTTACGCACTGTTGAAATATAGCTATCTGCTCAAAGTATAGTCATACAGCAAACAGATTACTGACCTAAATGTTAGACCCAGTGCTAAAATTATCACGTCACCCACGAATAGAAGTCAACTAATCACAGTTTGCCACAACATACCAAGCTCTTACTGTATGTGTTTTTACAGGGGCTGGATATCGTCAAACAACACAGAATGGCTGCTGCATGCGGTAGGTGCAATTTGAATCCTATATTGTGCTACAAATACTAATCACCTTGGTACACTTACTTAACAATCCCCTCAATGTGATAAATTTGACTCGTAACTGACCTTACATGTCTTTCCTTGCTAAACCAGGATATTGAAACATATGAAACTGTATTGCCTCATCTGCATATAAAAAATGAAGCCTTCAGCTGGTCAGAGTGAAGGCCGGGTTACCATCTGTGAATACAGACGGCAGCGAGCAGAACAGAACGACATTGAGTGCTAGTTATGCCTGGTGGCCTTAATGAATTAGTTAGTGAGAGGAGATGTTGACTCAACACAGGTGCTTTGCTTTGACAGGCTCTCCCCAGTATTTAGCCAGGTGGGTGGACAGAGAGAGAACTGTCACGCTAACAGCAGCAGCTTATTGCCTGCTCTGTATGTGACCTTCTTTGGATAGAAAAAGCTGTTGTGACCTTTTTAAAAACACAGAAGATTAAATGGCCATAAGAAAGACAGCAATTTGAATATTCATTTAACGACTCCTTGAACAAAATGGACAAAGTATTGAATTAAGGAAATAATTGATTTGAGTATAAATAACCCCAAGTGACACTCTTTTCTCCTCCTCTTTTCCCCTCACCCTCTGTTTCTAGTGCTTGTACAGCTTCTTCTGTTATGTGGCGTGGGTGACGTTTGGCAGGAAGGACCTGAGGGACATCCAAGAGGAAGTGGGGCGTCTTTTGTACTCTGACACCTTCAACACGGCAGTGAGGAACAGGACTGATGGTGACTCAGGCATGATCTTCACTACCGTTAATGGTTCAGTGAAGACGGGAGAAGCTGACCCCAAGGTGATGGGATGTAATGGCACATTCAAGCACAGGTATCTTAAAGTGAAGTAAAGGTTGGGTTGATACCCTCACTAACATTGTAGATGTATTTTAAGAGTAGACTTAACTATTTAGGTTCATATATCTGTGAACTTATACTATATTTATTGCCCATGAGGAAATTCTCCCCCTACAGGGCCAGTGAGAGAGGGTAAGATAAGTATAATGGCCCTCTGGAGCAAAGTTTCAGTAGTGGTCAATCTTTGAAGGCAGTCACATCTCATCAACTTTTGTGAGTACTTGCTTTCCCTCTCTTTTACTGTCATTTAAAAACTAAATTCAGTGACAAATTCAAGAATACCTTTCTGGCCTTGAGCTCCTGCACATTTACAGGTCAGAGTTCATGTTTGTTGAACTCTCATCAAGCATTTGGCCAATATAAAACCCTGCTTTCTGTGATTCTGTTACACTGCCATACTATGCTATACAGTATATGCTGTGCTAGCAGTTTTTTTAGCTGCTAAATGCTACACTGTGTTCATCAGCTAGTTCTTAACTTTGACATTTGGTGCCGGACAGGTTGCACACAGTGGTTAAACAGCTAACTAATATTATCTATTGCCTAACCATAAATATCTCTAACCAGTCTGACCCTAATTCCACATTTTATGGAGTAAATAACAGCTCCGGCAGTAAAGATGTCTGTGTTTGATTGATGTCAAGTCAGACCTCTAACTGGAATATGATGATTGATGTAGACAGATTCATACCTTTTTTTTTCAATAGGAGGTACTGTTCGACAGCCTGTTTTATGTCGCTTTGCTGTGTATGACACAAGATTGGCAGTTGTGTAAGCTGTTAGCGGCCCAGTGCTCTTTCCTGCTGTCAGGTTGAGACCAAACAATCAAAAGTTGGGCTTGAAGTCTGCTCTCCTCCTGAGGGTAGAGATACACCACACAACACGATTTGGAGTAGAGTCATCACTGCCTCCAGCTGTCTTGCAGACATTAAAAAGATGATTTTAAAAAAAAAACAACAACAATACACTATATATATTTTTTGTATTTGTTCTGGAATAACACCTGAATATTGAGAATATGGCTACCATATCCTGATTAATTAGTTCTGGATATTTAAGTTTCCACCGTGAGTACTATAGGTATGTATGACACAATGGAATATGTTGTATCCTTTTCAAAATGCTTATGCAGCTGTTTGTGTGTGAATGGACTACTGTAAAGACAGAGTATTATAAGACTTTTAGACTCTAGTATTATACTATTTAGTTTAATTAACGGTGTAAAAAATGTACTGTGAAAGTTCATAAGTTTGTTCTCTTATTTTATACTACCAGTCAAGTAAGTGAAATGTATTAGAGAGAACTTCTTACACACTCTTGCATGAATTGTACACACTCTTGCATTAACACATTTGCCTTCTGTTTACGCCAATATATCTTTTTTTACATTTGCATGTTTCCCTAGGGTGTTTTAATATACGATACATTCCAAAAAAGATTTTGGCCCTGCTCTGTGATCTGACTTTTCCCCCAGAACGTCCCAGAGGAGTCCAGCCCTCAGCAGTATACTTAATCAGCGATCCCCACTGATGGTATCTCTGCTGCCCTCACCCAAAGAACGGTCACCCCATCTGTTCCTCAGCAGCCGGGCTGGGAGGCCGAGCCCCCTGCAGGCCGAGCACTGTGACACCAAGGCCCTGACGGAGGAGCTCAACCAGCAGCTGGCCAGTGTCAGGTGGTGTAAAACATCATAGAATATGTCACATATAACACTCAGGAGAGTGGGATTTGTTTTGAATGAGGGTATGATGTATCTGTTTCTCGACTGCCATACCCAAAATAACAGGTACTGCTATGTGTACGATGATGTCAGACAAACAGTCAAGGACATAAAGGGACACACCACTGACAAACTCTTGGCTTCTAAAGTGCTTAATGCTAACTTGATAGCAAATAGTTATCCACTTTGTCATCCAACCGACACGGAGCCACGTGAGGATCTTATTGGTGTCATGTTTTTGGCATTTTAGTTCTCATTTGGTCCACCAATTCCTAAGAAATCTATATTTATGGTCAGAACTTGATTGCTGGAAGGGAATGCCTATGGTTTTATTACATATGTGGGGGGTTGATGAGAGCCATACTATCTCAGCATGTATGTGTGCATGAAAAACCAAAACCATACGCTCCATAAAGCTGCAGGGTTATTTACAGTGGGTCAGGAACTGCAGTGACCCTTTGCTATATTAGATGGAGTCATTTGATTCTGTGTTCATGAAAAAATGTAGTGAAGCTTAAAAGATTTGTTTGAATGTTGCTAATAATTAGTTTAAAGGACATTTAGCTGTAATGAGCTGTGGTGTGTGTTTTTTTTTTTTGTTTTGTTTTTTTTACTTTGATAAGAAACCTTTCAGTTTTTTTCCTGCCAGTTTTGTTTCAATTTCTTAGATATTAAAAAGTAGTATGAAACTGAACACTATTGTGATTATGTGCAGTAACAGCGACTCTCCATCACTGTATCAGTTTTTCCCAGGGGTCATATTGTGTTAAAGAACGCTCTGCTGGTTTTAACCAAATAATCTCAGTGTTCATATGGAATGGGATTCTTTATTGGCATCTAAGCAGATGATTGATGAAATGATTTATAGACTAATACTTTTCACATAACTATGTAAATATATTGTGTGTATTTCTAAGTTTTTGTGCTAAGATAGCACAGAAAAAATGACTTGGGTTTTCTTTCTTTCTTTCTTTCTTTCTTTCTTTCTTTCTTTCTTAAATCAGCTTTGGAATTCTTGGCAAGCCATTGAGACAGTTCAGCCACAGTACGCTGATTCCCTACGGTGAACAGAAAAACAAGAGACATGAGGATGATGACCATGAACCAGGAAGTGATGTTAATACCAACAGTGAGGATAATCGTGGCATCCACGTTCGAGGTAGCAGGTCATCCTTAATGGGACCCAAATCGACAGGCCTTGACAGATATGGCAGCCCCACCCTCGTTAACACTAGAAACTCTGCAGCTACTGTCGAGGCGGTGACCTCAGATACTGAATGATGTGTATGGGTGAAAGTTGCAGAATGTTTTGAGTGTGGGCATGCATTTTCATTGGCATAATACAGGCATTTCATGTGTATGGCCTTCCAATCGCATTCCTCAGCACAGCCCACAGGGTCAAAAACAGGGAGAAAGACTCAGGTAGGAGCTACGTTTTCATTCTACCTTGCACATGTGTGCCTCATTTTCAGAAGCACCTCCCTGGGCAGTCATCACACACACACACCATATTTGCTTCTGAATTTAAATCAGTTTCATATTTGCCAGCTGGTGGTGCTGTTTAATAAAATATGAAATCCATAACAACTTTGATTGTCTGTACTTCCTATAGAGTCTGAAATACATTCAATTCTCATATGAAAATGAAGGAAGGAACGTGAACTATGCATGCATAGTTCACGTTGGATATAATATGTATTTGGGAAATCAAATTATACAGTATACACAAAGTTTATTTGTCATCCCGATCAGTGTTCACCTTTTTATATTTAGATCATTGAAGGTTTCCTTTTAGACCATCATTCTGTGTCCTTGTGCTGCACCACAACAGGCTGACAATAACGTCTAACACACTCACACACAGACACACACCACTCTCTGGCCAGGCTTGGAAGCAGTAGGGGCTTTGCCTTCGCCCTAATTGGCTGTATAATCTGGGACACCAGGAGAAGAGTTAAGCCCTCTGAGGATGCCTAGGAATCCTCTGCATTAGGGTGGGGGATGGGTCACAAGATATATTCTAAATTAGTTTTAAAAATGTAGAGTGTTCCTGGTTTAAATTTACGTTTAGTTTTACTGTTTGTTTCTATTGAGGTCATTGAGGATGAACACTTTGAGGACAAAGAGAATTGTTCAGATCAAATGGGACTTTACTTTCTTCCCTCTTCTGCAGTCTTGTCTTCATCCCCTGATGGCTACTTTCACTTTGCCTCACACATTAGTTAACAGGTCATGTTCACTAGGCTGAATAATCAAAGAGGTGCTTCACTGGGGAGCAGAGACTATGTATATCTGTTTTAATATAAATTACAGCAAAAGGCTGGATGTAATCTTAACTACTGCCTTAAAGAAATAGTTCAACGTTTCTAGAAATACTCGCATTACTTTCTTTTTCTTGCATAGAATTCGGTGAGAAAATCGATACCACTCACAAGTCTGTATGGTACATATGTAGCTGCGACTGATTAGCTTAGTTAGACTGAAAACAGCTATCCTGGCTCTGTCCAAAGGTAACAAAATCAGCATACCAGCACTTCTAAAGATCAATTATTATCACATTATATCTTATTTGGTAATCTGTACAAAAAACAAAGTGTAAAAAAGGCAATTTGCAGTTTTACGGGGGCCTTTGTGACAGACTTGTTGGCCAGAACCACTTCCCAAGCAACCAGCTGGGCAATTACTGGTCAGGACTAAGAAATGGTCCCGCACATAATCCCTCATATACAAATATAACGTGTGTAGTGAGCTTCAAAACTGCTGCTAGTAGGTGGATTTTATACCTTTGGACAGAGCCAGGCTAGCTGACTCCCCATGTTTTCAGTCTTAATGCTAAGCTTATCACTACATAATCTAACAGCTACATATTTACAGAACAAATGTGAGAGTGGCATCTATCTTCTTATCTAACTCTCGGCAGGAAAGCAATTAAGTCGAAACATTACTTTTAACTATATAGAGTTACCTATTAGATACCTCAGTATTTAAAATGGTGTGACTTCTAGTTGGATTGTCTCCCATCATCAGTGGTGTAAAGAATTATCTCTCGAAAAAAATAAAATGTACTCGTCTCTTCCTCAGTAAATACAGCAGGATTTAATTCTAGTAAACTCTCAAAATATTAAATGCTGGGTTTCAAAACATTACAGAAAAGTAACAAAATCAGACAGTGTAATTATCCATTGATTGCACTCCCTCTTTGCTGTGCAAATCACAATTCAACAACAGATCATTTAAACTGAAATTATTTAAAGTGCCATTTAAAAAAATGGAATTAATTTGGATTTTAAACTAAAAGTGACTACCAGCCAAACCTCCACATAGAAGCTGCACCATCTTGATTCATTGCATACATTATATTCTTGTTAATCAGTCAGAATCATTCATGTTGCCTCAAAATTCCTAAACATTTTTTTTTTTTTTCCCCCAGCAGTGGCACCAATTAGTCAAGCTTTCTGATTTGGTTGTGACTCACACATCTCTTAAAGGTTCATGAGTTAAACCATTTCAAGTGAGTGATATGATGTGGTGGAACTCAGCAGTTCAGTTTGTGTTTTCAAATATTGAAGGAAGTTGCCTTGTATATCTGCAGAACTGACTTGCATTATGTGTAGCTAAGATGGTGCCTAAGGAATTTAGTTTGGCAGTACATGTGATCAGGGGAGTTTAAGGTTTTAATGTGCACAAAGGGCACACTGTTATCGGGTGGGATTAGTGGTTTTCAAAAGGTTTTGGGAAAATGCTGTTCCCGCTGGTATGAATGGATTTTAGTGAGCTACAAATTTCACTGTGAGGTGGAAGATTGTGCTGGCAGTCTTGTCATCAGTAGACCATTTGAAAGCCGCTACGTGCAAAAATTGCAACTTGTTTTAAATGAATTGAATAATTACAAAATTACCTTTCAAATCATGCATTAGTTGCACTAATGACTAGTTGACTGTGAAGCAAAGGGATATGTGTTCATGCTTACAGCCTTTTTTATATAGATTTTACACACAGCTTTATCAAGAAAACAGGGGATTCCTAAGAGAGAGGGACATTTAACTTCTGACTAATCGGTTTCTTTTGAGCTGCTACAACCTGTAACCAGGGGCGTTGGACTGGGGGGGGAAGGGGGACTGAGTACCCAGGGCCCTCATGTGAGGAGGGCCCAAAAAGATGCTAGAATGAATAGCTGTGGATGCAGGGAGGGGCCCCTAGAAAATGCCTTTCTACAGGGCCCAGAATTTTGTGCTACGCCCCTGCCTGTAACAGTGAGAGAGGAAGCTGTGAGGTAGGAGTTTCTAGCTTGCTAATAGTTTACAGAAGATTTAGATTACTTTATTGTCCATTATATTTGCATAAAATAAAAAAAATAAAGAAAATTGGCACTGGCATATAAAACAACACACACACACACACACACACACACACACACACAGTGTACACACCCTCCAAAAATTTTAACTGTCCTATGCTCTGACTGTGACTCCCCCCACCAGTGAAAACACTTATTCAGCCTTATGGTCCAAGTGACCCCCCTACACACACACACACACCATAAACAACAATACTCAACATATACAACAATACACAACAATTGTGCATCTTAAAATATTAAAGTGACCAAGTGGCATGCTTCCCCTCGCATGTAAATCCACCCAAAACATCACAGAAATGCAGATTCTAACAATAAATAAATGTGTTGAAATTTGACAAGAAAAGAAAAACAAATACATTTAAATAAGAATGCAGGTACTCAGCCCTCTTTTTCAAGCAACACTTTTTCAATGATGTAGATTATGGGGGGGAGTTATTCATTTGTACCAGCAGGGGGAGACTTTGCCCATAAATGGCTGAACTCAGTTGTACGGGGGTGGCGTCCTGGTCATAAAACAAACCGATGGAACTATTTCAGTGTTCAACTCCATCTCTATTGTGTAGTGTATGTCTAACAGGATGGTGTGTGTATTTTTATTCATATATAAAGACTGGTGCATTGATTAAATACAGCAGCAATGAACGACTAATCAGATGTGTTCATAAGTAGCTGCATAATAGACACGAGACTTGATTGGAATTTAGTGCAGTGGCTGAGTGAAATCCTCATTAGGGTGCAATTAATGATCGTTATCTAGATGTGGAGATAAATGGCTCAATTACCGGTAGTTTGTTTTCCGACCTCCCCAGCAGAAAAAAAATACAATAATTGATAGTAATTTCTATAAGTACTTACGGCACGTCAATACAAAACATAATTGGTTTATTGTGATTGTCGTGTAATTCCTTTTTGGCTACTTTGTCGCAAGTTCTCCCTCGGTCTCGCGGTGACATGGCCGAAAAGAGCGCACGCACTCACCAGAGCGTCAGTCGTGCTCGTGCTTAAAGCTTTGTCCTCGCTATTTCAAGTGAGCGCTGAGGGGGAGAGGAGAGCGAGCTAGGTGTCTCGTGCGGATTCCAGTGACACAAGGCGCACGGAGGTCTTTGCAATTAAACTGTGCTTATTTGTACATCGTTTTTGTCAGATTTACACAGAAAAGAAAGAGAGAGAGAAAAAGAAGTGCCTGGAGAGAAGGGGGGGGGGGGGGGAATAACCAAAACGCAACACGTATCCGGTGGGATCTCACTCCTGAGAGAAGCGGCAGGAGTTGGAGCGAAGGGTGCAAGGAAGGCGAAAGGGAGAAAGAAGAAGAAGAAGAAGAAGAAGAAGAAGAGGGTAAAGATTTGACATTTCGCTCGTAACAACGCGTTTGAATTAATTAAGAGGAATAATGAGAAACGTTTGGATAATCTTGACCCTCGGGCTGACCGTCTTCATCTCCGGGGAAAGGGTAAGTTTCTGGAAAGCAAACTTAAAACGGGCTAATAGCTGTGGGGGAGAAAGGCGACTTGGGTCCACGGTCGGACCACTAGCTGCTGCTTTTTGCACTTTGATAAAACCCTCGGAGCATTTGTTGATTTTCATGTGTGTTTTCCTATTATGTTGTGCAAAACACTGCTGTGGTATGATGGAATAAACGATGAGAAACGTTTTATCTGTACTTTGCCGAGAAGTCGGACTGTTTATCCATTGAATCGTTGTGCCTGAGAACCAAGCAGACAGACCCATTGCTGCCACTTTGCACAAGACTCAGCCTATGATAATTTTATTTAAATCATATTAGATACTGAACTGTGCATGACGAGCTCAAATGGAGCCTGTAGAGATCAATGTGCTTCTCAGTACTTTAAGTTTTTTTTTCGTAACATGGAGCAATGTTTTAAAGGGATCTAAACCTATGTGGATAAAGTTTATTCAACGAGCTTTTATCTGTTACTTAAACGTCTCTTTCAAAGCTATGAATTAATTGCATAACCACTAAACAGTTTAGGGAGACGCTTTAAAAATATCACATGAACTGGGAAGGTTATAGACTAGCCTACTGTATATGCCTTTAGAAATGAAGGATATGATCAACACATTGACTATTAGGGAACACAGAGCCTCTATATGAGCATTCTAGCTGTATTGCAGTGATTATGTTTTTGATTCATAAGACTGCTGTGGACAGGTCCCTTCTCACTGAAATGGATTCATTATTGAGTACTAAATGTTATTATTATTATTATTATTATTATTATTATTGGACAGACAAATAATCTGTTGTTTTCTTCTTCCTTTTGGTGGCAAGGATTGAATGGTTATGACATTTAGTTAATGTGGCTCATTTGAGCAGTATCCTAACTTGTATTCTCAATGCATCTTTTCCCCTTTTGTATTATCAGCCTAGTTTTAAACCCACACATTGCTGTTGTTTCCTTGATCCATTTTCAGGTTCAAGTCAGTGTAGTGCCTGAGTGTGTGCATCACCCTGCAAATCAGCCGGTCTTTTGGAATGACAGATTTTGGCACTTTTATGTGCAGCCTCTGTCATTATTGTCCCCTCCTGTTGTTTCTCTGTGGGTTGTGACTTGTCGCTTGGCGCAGTGCCTCCTCCTCTGTGAGAGCAGCTGATCAGCTGATTCAGACACTGTTGTTTTAATGACTCATTGTTTTGCACTAGGCCACCCTAAGAGTACTTATTTTTTATTTATTTATTTTTTTAACATGTTTTCGATGATCTTTCTTTCTTTTTTTTCTTTTTTTTTTTTTTTAAACACCAGAGCTGTGTAACTGTCCACAACGATTAGGTTTGTTATTGAACTTTGACTTCTTATCATCATCATCATGTATATCATGTTTATACAATGGTCCAATATACACAAAGTGCCCATAAAATATAAGAGGACAGTACTTGTACTACAGTGTCCACAACAATTAAAAGTCTTGCCAAAGGAGCATTTTTTGCAATACTACATTGGATTGCAGTGCAATTATACAGGCTGATATTTTCCTGGCCATATAGTATAATATCCCAATCACCAAATCCACCAATATGAGATAAGCCATTACAAGAATATGGCAGGATTGGAATGCTTGACCATAAACATCGAAATTACTTTACACACACACACACACACACACACACACACACACACACACACACACACTCTTTAACCTGATCAATATCCACCTCCCCATTTTCTATGTACCCTGAAGGCCTCACTGGAACTTGACACGTGACATTGATTCTCAGTATTGGCACTGGTGTTGACAAGTGGTTGATAACCTGCTTTAGGCACATATGTCTGTGTTTTAATTACCCCATCGCATCACATGGGTACAGTATAACACTCTACACTATAACACTCGGCTGCTTTTAATAAACATTCAGATAAAACTCACTGCTCCTGGCTTAAAACAAAATACCGGCTGTGATTTTTGTCTAGAAATCATTTATGATCCTTATTTCTTTTTTTGTTGGCTTGCCTGCTTATCATCTTACTTAGCAAGTAATGGTTTGACAGTAATGCAACATGTGAGATTTCTGCACATGTTGAAGGAAAATACTGTTTTGCAGGATGCAAAGCACAGTGGAGCCATGCTGCTGTGTTATTATCACATCTCTAGATGAGGTCAACATAGTGAAGGTTGGACTGCAACGGTCTACTCTCTTCTCTCACATTTTCCACTCCTCTCCTTTCAAGAACTTTTGTGAACAAGTAGGAAGAGTTTGGCTGGGCTCAGCCAGGTTGTATATACTCGGCCCACCCTGTCGTGTTTCGGTGCACGCCACTCACCAGATGTTGTGGTCTGTAATTTGTGTCATGTTTTGGTGGGAAGCGTGGGTGTTGTTCACCTCCCTTTTACATCTGTGATTTACATGGGGGTTCTGAGTGCTGTCTTGTACTCTGATGCTGCACTCAAAAGAATCACTTCAGAGGAAGGCGGGTTTGGTGTGAGCCTGGCTTCTAAGGATGGTTTGAGAGGGGGAAATGGGAGGATGGAGGAGAAACAGATTCAAAATCACATGGAATGTCTCTGTTCATGTTCAAGGGATTCTGGAGGCAACCAAAGGAAGATTTCACATATTGGTTTAGTTTCTTCTCCTTGGCATTTGTTTTGGATTGACCCCATTTATGAAGATGACGAAGGTGAAAGCTGTCTTGGTCTTTTCTCAAAAAGGGCAAGTGAGATCGGATTGCTATATGACAAACTACTCTCACATGGTCCGAAAGAAAAGACATGCTAAGCCTGAGAAAAATCCCTTTATAGTATTTCAAGAGACAGTGTAAAGGTCATCCAAGCAAATACATGACTTCAACTTGAAGCCTTTGATGGCTTTTGAAGGGAGGGGAAAAGGTGCAGGCTGTGTATTATGAGTGATGTATTATCTTGGCCCCACAGCAGCATCATAGTTTCATTTTCTGGCTTAAATGGAAGTCTTCAGCTGATTTGGTGGTAATGAAATGAGCAGCAGAGACGCACACGCTGACCTTCCTCGCAACTTAAGACTGTCTAGTGCATTTTGTCAGACAAATACTGTATACACACACAAATGCATACACATACATGCGTAGATTGATCTGAAGTCTATATAAAACCTAAAAGCATGTTATTTTCCTCTAAATTAATGTTTTTTTTTTTTTTTTTTGATCCTCCTGAAACCCTCTCGGAGGCTACTGAACTGATTGCAACCCATCACCGTTTCACAGCCCAAGGCTCTTAGAGCCTGCATGAGGTGTATACATTGGACATTTTCTCTTAATTCTTCAGTCATAAAAGCAATATGCTTCATGTAAAGCACTTCATTGCCAATGTGCTTCATGATGAATAAGTAAACTGCCTGTCTGTAGTGGGTGGGCAAAATATGTACCCTCTTCTCTGTCATTCTGTATTCAAGAGGAGGTAATGTAAAGGGATAAGTGCAGCAAGGAATAATATGCAAGCATACAAATAATGAATGTAATAAAAGTTGAGGTGCAAGACGGTAATGACAGAGCAGAGACATAAAAGGATGTAGTGCCACATAGAAGCAGAGGCCAGATGCTGTCCTGCGACTGCAGCTTCCCCTGCTGTATATTTAATGATGCTCTTTTATTTTGCATTAACCTAGAATTCCTCAAACCGAAGACACAACTAGCCCCCCTGCATTTTATTTTTTTAATAAATCCACCACTGGGAACACCGAGTTTCTTGCTCTACAGAGCAACCTACCTCCTCGCTAGTGTCCGACCCTTCGGGGGGGGGGGGTGCATTCACTCGGTCCCTGTCTGCCAAGCATTATGCAATCGCTAATGGACTCTACATAAGGCAGGAGGCAGGGGCTGCTGGACCACTGAAAGCACAACAGCAACCACCACCGCCCCCCTTTGCCCCTGAATCCATCTGTGTCCATGCATGAACTCCTGTTTTGTCACCATGCAAGCACAAACACAAACACAAGTAGATGAACACACATTCGCACACATGGTCTCTTGCCTCCCCAGTGTTTCTATTTTTCTGTCCCTCTCTACATTGCGCCCCATTTGCCACATCTCTCTGCCAGCATGGTGAAGATGCATCTGGAAGGAATGAAGGGAAAGGGTATATATTTTTTCCACACAAGATACATCACATTTTTTCTTTTCCCTTCCCTTAAGATGTGGGTGCTTGCATTGAATTTGCCGACATCTGCAAGACGTCTGTGCGTTTTGAAAGGAGCTGCTTTGCTCTCCCCTCTCTCCTCCTCCTCTCTTGTTGACGAGTTGGAAGAGGCTCTTACTTTGGCAAGGACTTGTGCATACTAGTAAAGACTCACAAATAGCCAAACTCTGTTGACTGTGCATGTGTTTGTGTGTGCTGGTTTGTGCATCTGTGCCTTTTTTATGTCCCTCTGGGTTTGTGTGTGTGCGAGTTTATAGCCACGTGTTTAAAATACACTGTCATCCCAGCCACCAAGGCAAAGGGAAAACACATTAGGGAGATGTGGCTGCAGTGAAACCGGCGACAGCAGTGCTGCTTTATGTTGGGCCACAGCCACTCTTAGCTAGCAGACTATCCGAGGCTGCAACGTTGGATAATAAAAGCCTCTGCATGTGGCAATCTGGATGAAAATATTTAGACATAGTAGACCTGGAGCATTACTCTTTCTCTGTACCCACCCTCTTTCTTCCTCCCTTTCTTCTATTTAATTAGCTTAGCAAATGGAAACTTCGTTGGCAGGACAGCAGTTGAGGGGATTGTGGTTGTGACAAAGAGAAATGGGGAAAACCCTGTCAGGATGTCTGTTTTCTTCCTTTCTTTCTTTCTTTCTCTCTTTTTTTTTTTTTAACTGCCTTCCAGATTCAGTCGGCAGGAGAAAAAGAGGGAGATGAAGGAAAATGAGTGGGGGAGAAGTGTAAACCCTGCCTTCCTTTTGCTGTGCGAGGTGTGAAAAATGTCTAACTTGGCAGGGGGTCAAATGAAAGAGACAAACCCATGTAGTAAACGGAGTGCCCCGAGTGATATTTGGTATGTAACCACTGGACAGGTCTGCTTTGGTAACAGTCTGTAAGAGTTTTAGGAATCTGCCCTGTTCACTTTCCAGTTACTGCGAAAGATACTTTGTGCTTTCACCTTTTTATTCTTATGTGATTTTAAAAAGGTTTTCACATTTCTTGTTTTACACTAGTCCACAACCCAGAGATTAATGTTAAAGGTTTATGAAGGTTAATGTGGCTCGGGAAAGGGAAGTTTGGGGTCCCCTGCTGGAGCTACTCCCCCCGCGACCCGATACCGGATAAGCGGACGAAGATGGATGGACAACCCAAAGATATTCAGTTCATCAGATAAGACAGAGAAAAACATGTAATCCTCACATTTGAAAAGCAAATGATTGGTGTTTCAATTTTTAAGCAATGCCAAACATTTGTTTCAGCTCTGCTTTGTTGAATCTCACACATTATTGCAATGCTGTTACTCTTACGGTCCAGAGTCTATATGCCAAAGCACGTAAAAATTATCGTAAGAATTGTACATTGTTGGGTCGCTGCAATTTACTGCAAAGCTGAATTAGACTGCTTTACTCTATTTTTCCTGTATTAAATATCATTAGCGCGGATTGTGGTCGATTCAGGTTTTGTTGGTCGGCTCGTTAAAGGATGAAGTGAAATCAAATGCTGCTTGTGAAACTTTCTTGGTTGACTTTGTTCTGCTGAATAGACAATGATCTTAGGGCCAAATGTGTTCCATCTGTATACTATCCCGAAAAAAATGGCAGACATTTGAAGCCATGACGTCAGCTAGGTTTTTCCATGTAACTCCCAAGATTGCTGTGGAAAATGGCACGCCACATTTAACACATCTGTGCTCACCCATATTTACGAGCACGCTTTATCGTCTCTAAAAGGCGCCAAATTGATATCTGCACTGGTGTTCCTCCCAAGCAGAAAAAAAAACGTACTTCTGTCTGGTGTTTTGTATTATTTCCCCCCCCCCCATCTTGACTCAAAACGGCAGCAAATGAGCTAAAGTGTGTAAATCATGCTTTCTATGCAAGGTGTAGCCTATCACCAAACACAAATTATACTCCATGCAGTCATTTAATTTAGAGCTGTTTTCATGAGAAAACTCTGAGACTCCAGAGGGTATTTGGGAAAGCTGATGAGCTGGATAGAAAAATTCATTAATGAACTCCCCACATAGCACATAGCACTTTTTCCTCTAAATGCATGCTTGTGTGTAAATTCATCTTGTTTTAGTGAAAAGCAGTGGCTTTAAAGGCTGCAATTGAGAGCTCATGAATATACATTATTGAGATGTGTTCGTCATTGTAATGGATCACAAAAAAAGAGGAAGTAGATGTGTTTCCATCCCTGTCTCCACGTGGGTAGTCTCAGTAGTCTCCTGAATGCTTCCAGCTTTTAATAATGTCCTTATGAGCACATAACCTGTAATTTATTAATAAGAGGCTTGGAAAAATGTGCATTCGTCTCCCAACAATCCATATTCTTGGCAAAAACAAACATTTGAGTCTAAAACCGTACTTTCATATCCTAGTTCCTAATCTGAGTTTAATTTCAAAGGCAATGGTGAGTGCTGATTTTGCTGTAGTTTGCTTCATTTCCTTATTTTGATTTAGAAGAACCGTGATGTCAAGACCCTATCCATATCCAGATGTTCCTTTGTGCTGTTGTGGCAGACATCCGATGTTTGAAAGTCTAAACTGTGACCACATCACCAAAGCGGTCCAGACAGTGACTCACACTGTAAGACTGTATGAGCTAACATTGGTGAAGCAGGGGCCAAATTTATAAAGGGACATTGCTGGGCAATGAAATAAAGAAAATACTTGGAGTGGAGTTTCATTTGCTACTGAGGATCAGACTGAGGGCCTTTTCACAGCAAGTGTTAAATAATTTATAGTCTGTAATCTGAAAAAACAAACAGGTGTGATTTTATGTACATGACACAACACACACACACACACACACACACACACACACACACACACACAAAGAATTTGAAGTGGAAAAAAGTAAAATCTGTGAACACAGCTCCTTCTGTGCTCTGTGAATGGAGCCAGAAACTCCGTAGCCTTATTGTTGTTTCTATTCGTTTTAATTATTTTCTTCTGCTTTCTTTTAGTTTTTGCCATTGGGCATTCAAAAAGTTGAAATACACAATTAAGATATAACACCATGTGCATACCAATGACTTTAAATGTATTTACTTTTTTTTTTTTTCTCACAAAAAATATCAGACTTGATATGGAATGTCCTTAAAGCGAGCCTTCTGCAAGTGGCAATTACTGCCAGTTATTTTCTTGATTAATCGTTTGATGTTTTGTGTGAAAGTGAAAAATGCCCGCCCAAATTGATGTCTTCAAATGTCTTGTTTGCCTGAACGACCGTCCAAAACCCAAACTTATTCCATTTACTGCCATAGAAGATAAAGAAAAACAACAAATCTTCACATTGCAGAAGTTGAAAAATCAAATGTTTGACAGTTCAAAATGTCAAAATGTAGTTGCTGATTCATTTTCTGTTGTTCCAGCCCTAGTTGTCTTACAGAAATGGAAAATGAGTAATGTTTATTATGTGTGACTTAATTGGCTAAAACATGTATAAACTTTATATACCACCCTAAGAGTAACAATTACTTGCCTGCACAGTTGACATCTGGACTGCTGTTCTACATTGTATGGCATTTTGATATTGCCAATATTCTTAAATTCATTTCTGGCAGTACATTTGACACACAATTAAATGTGAAGCCCCAGGCCAAATTGCATGCCTTATCAAACCCCACACTGTCTCCCTGCTGTGGATGTTAACATGATCAGAGGCACTAATGTGGCGATTCTACCAGGCGAGTTCATCTTCACTAATGCATTCTGTTAACAGCCATCTGTGATCTCAACTGCGACTGTAAACCCTTTCAGCAGAGCATGATGCTGCATTCAGCGCCCCAGCAGTCAGTCCTCCATTACGCTGAGGGATTGGGTTTATTATCCAGCCCACAGAGGCTTTAGACCAGAGAAACCGTGTCAGATGGAATCCATTTTGATTTTAAATGCAAATATCGCCGACACGCTCATTGCCGGCACTCTCCTTACGGGTGAGACCACACAGCCCTCCTTGACGGGTGGAAAATTTCAGGGAGAGGTCTCTAAACAAACAGAGGCTGCCAGTAAGAATGTGTCATGTCCACAGTCAGGTACATGGTTGACCCTTTGACTTCTTTACTGGAAATCTATTTTTGCATGGTTGACTGTGTTCAGGTTGCAGGCTTCATTGTGTGTGGGGTTTGGAAATTTTAAATGTAAATGTAAGGACACAAATCAGTTTTTACGCTATCCTCATTATCCTCTCTCTTTTTGGATTTCTCTGTTTTGGTCTGTCTCTTTGCTTTCACCCTTCTCTTCGGCTATCTCCGTTTTACTTCCACCCTCAAAAATATAAGGGCTTTTGACAGCGACATCAGCCAAGGTCATAGCTTCACTTTAATAATCCATATCATTTCCATGCTATGCCTAAACCAGTTTTCATGGTATAATGGAAGCAGGCAGGCAGGGTGCAAAGCTTGATTATAATAATTTGTTTAATCAAGTGATTGGGTGGCTGAGTGGAATGGCTGCATGACCACTATCCTCTAGACTTAGCAGGATATCCTTTCTGTCTGGGAGTCTTTTGGCTTTCCCAGCACAGTCTCTGTAGGGCTTTTCAGATTCATCACAAAGAATTACATACTGGATATATAAAGAGAATACGGGATCTTCAGAAGCTTTAAGCAGCTTTAAGCCTCATAACATTTTGGCTAACTTAAGTGATTGTCCCCTATGTCCAGTAGTGCTGTTCAATTAACCCTTGAAACAGTTTTTAAGTAAACACATGAGTAGTTTTCTTTATTTTTCAGTGTCATCGTTGAACTAAGCCAAACTTAAAGGTGCACTGTGGAGTTTACATGGAGACATTGTTTTTATGTGGGGGTCCCCGTTAATCGTATCATGAACACACACTAGGACAACTAGGAAAATAGTTGTAAATTATAATGTCTGCTGTGACTCAGGAGGAGCTTTGTGAAGTGCTATTGAGTTGCATTATGCGAAGACAACCCAGAATATGCTGCGCTGCTGCTTTGGCTTGACTTCAAATCTTTCTTATGAGTCCTCCCAACGTTTTAGAGGTGGAATAATGAATTGCTGAATACTATTTTACATAAACGTCTGAATGTTCTGATCAAAGGGAATCTACTTTCGCCATATTATGAGAACAATGCATGTCTTGCTGCATTTTCTCGTAGCTATAACTACGGATGTCACAATACCAAAGATCTCGTAGGGGGTACCAATACCAGCAAAAAAGTACACGATACTCTATACCAAAGTCGAAACATGGTGTGTAAAAAAGAAAAGAAAAATAACTATAATACGTACATTAATTCCTTTTATTTAAACATTTGAACATCATAAAAAAAAAAAAAACAATAGTGGCAATTGTGGATGTCATGCCAGATATGTAGTCATCAATACTAATACCAGTGAAATTTCATGATTCTTGATACTCAATTCGATGCCACGGTAATTTTAGGATAACAAGTATAACACTTGGGGGGTTTGGGACTCTTTTTTCACTCTCATTTGTTTTTTAGTTTCAACGTTCTGATGGGTTTGAGTGGAGGGGGCAAGGAAAGTGTGATTTACATGTAATCAGGAGATGCAAATCTAAACAGCAAGCATGTTTAGTTGTTGACTAATTAGTTGTTAAGTTAGTTTACAGACTTACGTTCTGTCTGGGATCCAGGTGAAGTCGGGAAAGCAGTTGCTGTAGATGTACGGTAAAACCGTGCACAGACATGAGGCGCTCTGTTTTTCTGTGCTGGCAGGCTTTCTTCTTCTTCTTCTCCAGCATTTAGCTGCAGACTAGAACACTTGTATGCGTATACTGCCCCCATCAGGTCCAGAAGAATTGCATCCCCCAGTACCTATGGTAATGTAGAAAAACGTCATGTTTTCAGAATTTTGGTACCGAAGTACCGGGTCTCGTGACATCCCTAGCTATAACTGTGGTTATGTCAGCTCTCTCCCTCTTTTAGAGACTCTCTTTTTTTATAGTGAAATTGTGGCATCCTGCTTTTACAGTGTGCATCTAAACTGAACTCGCCACATCTTAGCTGCCTACACATTCTCTGCATCAACGCACACACACAGTTCTGAAGCGTCGATTGAAGATTGAAGATGTCTTTTTGAAGATGATTGCTAACTATCACAGCTTCTGCTTTTGTTTAGTGTGGTTTCACTTCGCTCTGTGTGACTTGGTGACCACAAGAGAGTTTATGACACATTTTGTTAGACCTGCAGTGCAAAAGCTGCTGCAAACATCTGTTGTCTGGTGGGTTTTTGATAGTGTTCCTGTTTAGTGTGGGATGTACTACCACAAGCTCTGCTCCCTAGCTTTCACAGCATATATCTGTCCGTTTTTACTTGAGAGATCAGTCTTCAAAGTTTTATGAACGTAACGTGGAGTAGAGCTCAGTGCTTCATCTCTCTTATTGTTTAAAAAAAAAAAGAAGAGAAGATGCTGTGTCTTAACATGTCTTTTGATGACTCTCTTGAGACCCCAGCATGCTCAGCCCATCGGTTAGGTGGTGGTAAAGTAAAACCTGGAGCACAGGGTGGAGCGCCAGTCGGCCAGCATCTTGTGTTGTTTCAGGACCTTTCAGGAAAGCCAGACTACAGTCTTCAGAAACCACACATTCTTGTAGAATTACAGCACAGGGAAAGAATTGGGAAAGGCCATATAGTGAGCAGAGGTTTGGCAGGCACATTAAAAGCCATTTTTAGCTGCAGAAGTTTTGTTAGTGATATCGGTCCTGCATCTAAAGGAGTGAGTGCAAAAAGTCGCTGTCTTCTGTGAAAGGCTGGGCTCTTGCTAATTGTGTGTTATCTCAGTTGAAAGTGTGTTTTCTGTCTTGATAAATTGGCACTGTTTCAAAGTCTCAGCTTATTCTTCCACAAAGTCATTAAAGATTGAAAATGCAGCCTAACTGTGGTTGGAGCACTGGGCCTATTTTGGTTGCCAGAATTCAATTATTTACATTGGATGGAACATGAATAAGAATTTCGCCCCATCATTTCCAAGTATGAGCCAGAGGCTAGAAGACCTTTTTTTTATATAAAAGTCGCAGAAAATATCCTCAAACCAATACAATATGGTTTTGCTGTGACATTACGGATGCACATCTCATCCTTAGAAGTCGGAGAGTGTGATCTTATTTTTTTAACAGCATAAAAAAGCAGGCAATCCTCAGAAGAGTCTTTCCAGTTAGGGGCAAATCAAAACTGAACTGCAACATATAATGCACCCTGGAGGATATCGGCTAGAATATTGTGAGCCGTTGACTTATATTTTTGATCTTACTTGTGGGCTGTTGTTTGGTTGATAAGAGAAGAATGCATTTAGCATCAAGCAGCTGGCCTGCATATGTTAAACATGAAAGCGTTTTTCTTTTTGTTGTTTGTTTCAACTAGCACAGGAACTGAGCGCAAGGATGGCAGGCTGTGGTGTTTCTGTCAAACATCATTCATACACAGAGACACACAGATGTACATTACAATGGCTTCCTCTTTGTGTGATTGGTGTTTGATCCCTAAGGCAGGCTGTATTCTCCAAACAAAATCACCTTTATTTCACACTGGTGAAATGACGGGCTTATAAGCTAAAGGAAGTGCTCTAGTTTTGCCTAGATGGCTGCAGCATGTGCTGTCTTATTCACCAACACCGGTATACACCATAATCTGTAACTGGTCAACATTGGAGTTGTATTGTATTTTCACATTGTTTAGTCTATCCAAGAGTCCAAGGTGACCTCTTCAGATTGCTAGTTTTTTTCCGATCAAAAGTCCAATATCTATGGAATGTGATGTGACATATGATACAAGGACAGCAGAAAAATCATTACATTTGAGAAGCTAGAAACTGAGAATGCACGGTATCTGTGCTTGTAAAATGACCAAAACAATGAATCAATTTTCAAAATTGAATACTTTTTCTACAGAACGACTAATCAATTAATCATCTAATCGCTATAGCTTTACTTGCAAGCCGTGTCTGCTCCTACTGTAACTGCAAGCAGGTTAAACTGGTATTGACGCCATTGTATGGACAGACCTTGTGTTGCAGTGAGTATTTGTACACCAATTCTGATTAAGTTTGGACTACACTGCTAAGAGGTCTGAGGTGCTGTTCAGCCCAAGGCAGGCTAATCTTCAGCATCTGCCAGATGAACCTCAGGTTACTCTTCAACACTGTTGATCCACACAGGTAACCGTGTTACGGTGGACAAGTGGCCTGTGGCTTCATTCTTTCCACTCTGTGGCTGAAATGTGAAGTTTGTCTCCTGCACGATCAGTGCTTTAGCTAAATAGGAAGTTTCAATGACTATATTGTTTAAGCTAATCATGGTCTTTCAAGGTTCATGGGTGCACATTATTACTGCAATAATCGACTTTAGTATTTGGCTCTTGGTTCTATGTCGGTGGGCCTTACAGTACTTAAAACTCCCTGCAGAAATTAAACCTACACTGTGTTAATACTGCCAAGCAAACATGACATTAAAAGGAACTCCTTTGTCTGTGTTTGAAGATATTTTAGGTTGAAGTTTTCATATTGATGGAGACTAGAGATTTAAAAACCTGTGTAGTTGTGGACCCTACGCTGAGTCTGGCATGCAGCTCAGCTCATGCACCCATAATTACACACCATTAATGTGCAATTACATGAGTCATGCTTAGCCCACATTGCATCTAGTCACTGTTCATACGTAAGCCCACTAAGAGCTGTCCTTTTTTTTGTGTCATGCTTTTCAACTTGCCCATCTTTTGAACAGAGATGTCCTGCCATGGCAACGCTCAATTACATTCCCACCTTGCTCTGACTTTAAAACTACCAGAGGCTACATCCACATTGCTACGTTTCATTTTTTTTAACAGCATTTTGAAACAAAAACGACTTCCGTCCACACAACTATCCATATTAACACGTCTGACAACACATGTCGTGTAAACGTAGCTAAAGATATGTTTTTAATCAAAAAGGTATTAGTGTGGATATAGCCTAAAATGGTTATAAATAAGTAAAACATTGCTTGAGACTTGAGGTCTGAATGCCTGTTGATTCAGGATCATAGAGGATATCCAAAATATTTGGGGGTCATTACACCATTTAGCACCTCGAGCATGTGTCAAGACATTACAACACTGCATATATTCAGACCGTTGCCCCGCAGGAGTACTCAAAGTCTGTTTTAAGCACCTCTTCACTGGCAGTTTTGACAAACAATAAATGGATTTACAATCCGTTGCATGTCGTGTAGACTTATAAATGAACTCAATGTAGCTCCTGGCTTTTAATCATGGCACTTTACATAACACCAATGTTTTTAAAATAGTGTAATAAATGTGTCAGTAATTTAGTTGTTGTTGGCGGTTGATAGCACATTTTGTCTTTGGTTTGAATAAAGGGGGATTACAGTGTTTTTGGCAAGACATTTTTTTTTCTGAGGCTTAACATCTTAGCATGACACAGCATAATGACTTGCACATCTACATCTGTAACTGCAGTCATCTGACATCATCATATGACATGGTGGCCCAGACTGGATTAGAGCCAGATGATGAAACCCTCTTCAAACATGACAATGCACTGATGGCAGGAGGTGATACACACATTGCTTTGCTTAGATTATGAACCAGTATTAATCAGTTGATTTATAATCTACTGTTTAGGTCTTATTGTACAGAAGTCCTGACGTACCATCCCGGCTAGCCTTTGTTCCACTATCTTATGTTACTCAATGCAATCTAATCTAATTAAAACATGTTTTTTCCAGCATACAAAAAAACTGCAGCTTCCATGAAAATTTACCAGCATAGCAACGTAACTGTTTTGTCCATATCCATAATATCTAGCAACACTCTCCTATTATTGGCATTTTCCTTACTCTTTAGCTGTAATCTCTGCTGCCTAAAAACACTCCACTCGCTCATGGATTTGCCTCTTTTGTTGACCTGTCATGGTCTAGGTGTTATAGGCAGCTACAAAACATATATAACATAATATTGTATACAAATTAACATAATTACTGTTTTGAATTAGGTGTTTTTACTTCTGTAACAGTACTTGGGAGTTGTGGTTTCACTTAGGCTCTCTATATAATAGTGTTTGTTTCATTGTGATCATAGTATAACAGGAAAGATATAATTTGAATCTATAAAGACTATAAATCTGTGGTCATTATTCATATAAACATAACAGTGTAACAACTGAAATTTCAGCAGTGTGTTTATGAATCAGTCTCTGTACATTTTGTAACACAAACACATTGTGCCCCAGACATTCTGGCTAGCTGACTATTAATATACTCTGTGCATACTGTAGGAGACGACACTTTGGACTCGTACCGAGGGCTGCCAAACTCTCACTCACTCTCAACTCACCCAATCACACTGTATCTGCTGTTTCTCAAACTTTGAAAAGTTTACACCCGAGTTTTATTGTTTTGTGGACGAAAGCTGAGACGTACTTTGTTTCATCTGACAAGCTGCGAGCTGTCAGAAGTCTGTAGCTTTGAGTGACGGTGAGATGGAGAGCAGACAGAAACAAGTGAAAAAACGCAGCAAGAAATGACAAAACGCTTGTCAAAACATGTATACTATACAAAAACAATAGCCAAACTTTTGTTAAGATTCACAGTATTGGTAGAACAAAATGTGGCTCACTGAATAGTTGGCTATAATGAGACATTTCAATCCTTTCTGCATTTTTTCTTCTTTTTTTTAAATGAACCCTTGCCCCATTTGAACAGATCTCAAATTGTTTCCTTAAAGCTGGTTTCAGGTTTGACTAACAGACCTGATGTGCCAGTGAGTGTCAGGCCAACAACAAAAACAACACACACATGTACACTACTACACATGCAAACACACTCACTGCTGGTCAGGATTAGCCCTGGATAAGGGGATCAGAGATCACCACCTGCCGTTTCCCTCCCGTCATCTCATCCTTCCAATGCATCTCTATTCCTTCTATTTATCTGTTCCTTCAAATATTACTGTCTAATTTCTCTTCCACAGTCCCTCTCTTTCTGATAGTTATAATGTGTGGGACTTCTTTCATTAACCTTACTCACCATCTCTGCATCCTTCCTGTCTTTAAATAGCTAACACATTATCCCTGCTAGAAGTGATAACACGTTTCCCTCAACTGAGAGCAGGATTTACCTTGGTTCCTATTTATTTTTTACCATCCCATCATGGGTTCCTTTCCTCACACTCTAGTCCTGTTGCCTGCTGACTCCCTTGAGTCCAAATCCTCTTAAGGAAAATGCTTGGATGGGAATTCAATCGCTGCACCACAAGGATTGAACCAGATCAGTCAACAAAGCGACAAAAATCGCTCTCCTCCCCCCTCCTCGCATGCCCCTGCCCTATCTTCTCTCTCTCTCTCTCTCTCTCTCTCTCTCTCTCTCTCTCTCTCTCTCTCTCTCTCTCCCCCAGCTTTCATCTCAGGTGATAAAGGCCTATTTGTCAGAGCTGGCAGCAGTGAGAGATTGGCGTCCTGGATGGAGCAATGTGGCACATCATGATTTTTTTTTTTTACCGTGCACGCTGATAAGTGCATAAATAGCCACATGTATTAACAGGCATGAACATATTGCTATCTGGATTCCCACTCTTCCTAGTTATACGTTTATAATCCAACCATGTCATCTGAAATACACGGGGTAACCCATGTTACTCAGATTGTCAGTGGAAATAGGCAAACAATTGTTTACAGACCTGCTGCAAGTTTCTGTTTCCGTATTTGGTTGTCTTTTCTTTCTCTCGTTTTCTTCATTTGCTTGTGTTTTGTCTGTTTGCACGTTGGCAGTGCGTTGAGCTTTCAGAGCCACCGTAGCTTCTCCTCCTCCTCCGATCCATCCTCTATATTTGTTGTATTTTTATGTGGCCAGGAAGACGTGGCAAACTTTGACCCCTTCAGTCCTTGAGCGCTTTTATGTTGTGGTGTTAATGATCTGGCTTTGAAGAGCTGGAGGCTTTTTTTTTCTTTTTTTGGCAACAGCAACGACACACAACAACGGACTGAGAGACGTTAAAATGGGAGAAAAAAGCTGGACTATATTACTATTTGAAACTGGTTACATAGTTCGTCCATCAAGGAAATGTGTGTGTGCACACACACACTTTAATGTGTACATACAGTATGTGAGCACACCTCACCCTGCCCTGGGGATTTTTATAACGCCAGTGAAACACACAAGCTTTTAAAAGGCAGAGTTGATGGAAACCATGCCCTTCCATTGACAAAGTGACAGAGCAAACCAGACTGTGTGAGGTGTAAGAGACTGGTTTTGTGACACTGAGCGCTAGAGGACCCCTAACAATAGAAACCGCTGACAATCCACCGTTGCTATCAAGGAGTTTTCATAGCGGGTTATCTTTGTTATTGAACTGAAAAAAAGACAAGTGATTGACTAATTGGCCTTTCTTGTATGGAACACACTGTTTTTAATTTACACTCATTTGACTGAGCTGAAAGTGCATTGACTCTGCACCTTGATTGTTAGAAGACAAGTTGATTAGCTTAGCTCTTAGTCTGGAGCACATGATCAGTGATTAATGACTTTGACCCCCTCTTGAGCCTTAAACTATGTGCATGCCATTGTTTCAAAGATTAAGGGCACTGAGTTTAAAACACTTAGCAGTGCCCCTTTATGTTGCACATTATGTGCATGCCAGAGGTAGAACAGCTAATGGGAGACTGAGGACAGAACGTTTGAAGTACCACAATGTGTTTTATTTTCCAAATCAAATTGAACTCCAGAGCACCAAGACGTTTGGTATATGCAGTCTTCAGCATGTAATTTACATGACCCGCATTTGGCAGTACTTGAACAACTGTTCGGTTTAAGAACGAAGAGTGCAAGTACAAAGCATTCACAGGCATCATGGAACAAATGCACACACGTACACAAAGCCTAATTATAGTGATAGGGTTCAAACAAAACACATTCCAGTGGTGTTTGTGTGTATGTGCGCACGCTTTGTTGACGTGAAAGTTCAGTCAGCGGTGCAGAACACGGGACTCTGACTGACCCCATATGCCTCAGGTGATTATACTTGTATACTGTGTATGCCTGTATATAGAGATTACCACACACACACACACACCAACACACACACTCATTAATCTACTATAGGTGCATGTGCACACAATATTCATTTCAACTGACTTGTCCAGCAGTAGTAGCAGCACCACCTGTGTCAGTGCAGGAATGGTTGATATTGTAGTCCTGCTGCGGCTTGAAAGACTGCATTCATCCCTTTCCAGAGCACTAACTGACACACTGACAACTATGTGTGTGTGTGTGTGTGTGTGTGTGTGAGTGAGTGAATGTGAATTTGGGTCAATGCACGGGTCAAAGCAATCCATTCTATAGTGTATATAGTGTTTGCCTGTGGCACAGGTGTAATATGCACAGCAGAGGATTATATAACACACAGTGTGATAGATCTCAGGTGGGAGCCCAGAGAAGCTTTTGAAGTCTTAACTGGTTAATAATGGTGGTTATTATTTACAAAGTATTTAGGAAGCCATGTGATATCTTGATTTGTAAAAGCATCCAAAACACTTAATAATAGCACGGAACGAAATGTTTCATTTATACATGAGCCAGGATTCCAGCCTTTTTACCTCCCACAGTTAGCTAAAAACGGTTAATAAAACAGCCATTCTGAATACTTGGATGGATATAAATTAACCAGTCATTCAGGTGTTTGTTTGCAAAAAAAATTCTGGTGGCAAGGTGGCAAAATGCCAGACCAAAAATCCCAAATAAACTGCACTGAGAGTGAAATAAATTCGAGGCAGGATGCAATATATTTGGTGTTCATGGTTCTGGTGTATTTGTATTTGTGTGACCATTAAAGATACATTTTTGACAGTATGTAACAGCAGCAGTAGTTCAGAGTTTCAATTTCCAGAAACGAAGAGGAAATGGTCATATATCACAGTCAAATGCCAAGAAGTGCAGACAACTAAGCATCAGTGTCACCGGTGGTGGTCAGAGGATACGAGCGCCTGGCATCTATAATTGGAGACTTCCTCATCAGAGAGACAAATATGTCTCTAAAGAAGTGCATTATTTCTTTCACACGCATTGATGTGGCTTTAATATTTTCAGGCAGTGTATCTGAAAAATAAAATCACTGTCTATGCCTAGATATTTGTTTTGAAGAATGCTGTGAAATTTGATATATTCATTTTGCATATGCAATATGCATTTTATTTATTTATTTACTCCCACAGTGTCTGAAGTGTTTGTATGAAGGCTCAAATGTATTGTAGTGGTATGCACATTTACCCAATTTTTGCATGTGAAATGGCTTTTTTTTATGCAAACACAATGTATATAATGACGCTCCTGGTATTTCTGCACACTAGCATTTAACTCAAGTCCTCCAAACCGTGCAACGATATAGGTCAATTATTCCTGTTTTTCATAAATGAACGCCCCTAGCGATGGCAGGAAATACGACCCACAGGAGCGTTTTCTGTCCTCATATCTAAACGTAACTGTCTCAATTTTCAATTTACAATGATATGACACAGAGAAAAGCGGAAAACCCTCCCACTCCCAATCTCTCAGAAATGAACCTCAGAGCCGTCACACCTAGCACTTACAAAAGCAAATTCCACTGATCGTCGCCTCAATCAACAATTCACATTTTAATCCATCTGGCATAGGTTACAGGACTCTCAAACAGAGAAGAGCTCGTTTCAGCAGGAGTTTTGTGCCCTATGCAATAGCAGCCCTAAACAACAATCGGGGACACTGTTGTGAGCTGGTATGATGAATGCATTCGTGGAGATTTTGCTTACTGACTATATCTGTATGTGGCTATTTGTATATCTATATATTGCTGTTTGCTGTTATGTGTACTGGCTGTGGAAACAAATATCTCTTTGGGACAATAAATCTAAAATCTAAATCTAATATAAGAAGATGGGCCCAGCATATGTGTGGCATTTGCGTGATAAATCGCTTAAATGATTGCTCAGTTTTTAGAAATTGTTGGCAATTAATTATCTGTCGACTCATTATATACAGTATACTGTACCGTAAGCTTGAGCTTAAGCTTCCACAAGTAATAGTTGAAAGATTTTCCATCCATCCACCCGTGTCCTCTTAGCAGGCCGGTCCAAGGACATGAGATAAAGAGAGACCTGTTTTCTCTCTCACACTCCCTTACAGATGGTCTTGGCACCAGTATTCCTCCTTCCCAGCTTTTAAACCAGAGTCTGTGTGTCGGCTGCTGAGAGCAGTTGAGCACAGCAGAGCTTCAGTTCTGGGCCACATGCTACTCAACCAAACCACGGTATGCTTGCATCGAGGGAGCAAGCAGCCTGTTGGCACAGAGAGGTAGATAACAGTCTCATATGCATTTAAATAGAGGTGGATGTACACAATATGCACTCATTCCTGTCCACTGAGCCGAGTATTACATAGCAGGCCTGAAAGATGAGAAGTCCTGTACAGACAGCGATGGGGGATGTTATACGGGCTCTTTTATTCTACTTTCTCTGAAATACACTGCAGCTCCTTGGAGAATACCTGCTAAATTAGCAGCATAACTATTAATTTCCTGCTCTTGCATAGACGAAAGGCTAGGGTCTCATATAGTGTGCATTTGTGGGATAAAAGTTAAGCCAAGTGAGTATTAATGTGATGCAGGTGAAGGACTGAAAATCTGCTGTTTTGGGGGCCAAGAGAGACTGAGAATGCTGCACCGATATAGGGCCAGATTTCTGCTTAATTTCATGTTCTATTAAGAGTGAGTGAATGTAATAGGGTCACTGAGACCTTTTTGACAGAACAAGCTTTTGTCATAATGCTAATGTTCTCCCCAGGTTAAGTAGGCACTGCAGGCTTTATCATTGTCTGCCATAATTCAGTGGGATATGAATGAGGAAAAAAAACACAGGACCTCTTTAGTCCAGCTAAAGGTTGCCATGGGACCATATCTGGCTATTAATTAAAGGAGAGAAGTGACGATGTCTATGAACATTCTGTCTCAGTGTGTTTGTGTGTTTCTGTTTGTGTCCTCTGTAATTGCCTTTACCTGGGGCTTTCAAACCTCTCTCTGTTGTAAGCTTGCTTTTCTTCATCCCTCAGTCTCTGCTTTGAAGAATAACATACAAATGCAGGTTCCCCTGGGGCCTCAAAGTCCTTGTAAACCTAAATGGATGGCCAATAAATATAGTTATTATTAAAGCTATTTTCCACATATAATAATTGGCCAATACTTGGATTAAGTCATGTTTCATGAAAACCTAGTGAATTACCTAGTTGACTACTGAATTAGAGTTGAAACGCTGAATTAGTCGATTAATGGATCGACCGAAACATAATAGCAACTAATTTGACATTTCAGTCATTTTGCAAGCAAAAACGAATGGAAAAAGGCACACATCAGGTTAAAATTTCTCAAATGTGAGCATTTGCTGTTTTTCTCTTTCTATTATATCATTGTAACATAATATATCTGGGTCTTTGGGCCCCAAAAAAGAGGTCAATTCCTACAGATGTAATTAAGAGGCTTCAAATCAACATGATTGCTTCAGTTCTTTCTAAAAAACAAACAAAAACAATGTCAGAAAAGACTAAAACCTAGTAGGAAGATTATCTACACTTTATGGATAAGTTAGAATGTGAAGGAGGCATGGTTTAAACATCAACAATTGAATTTTTTAAATGAGTGAATTAAAGAGTTATCAGGACAATAAGATACTTGTTTTTGTTTGTTTGATTGTTCCCATGCTGCGCCTTAGTGCTTTTGGATTATTAGAGTCTTTGAGGTACCTGTTTTATATAACACAATTAAATCTCTCTGTCTCTTACCATGTTTGCTCTTCTCTGCACTGCTCAGCTCAAGCTTTTCTCTTAAGCTTATTTTTTCTCTCCTGTCTGGAGGGAAGAAAGCTGCCGTGCTGCAGCAAATCTTCCTGTTTTCCCCCCTCCTAAGCACCAGGGATGACTGGAAGGTGAAGCCCATTTCCCAGTGTCTAGAGTTTCACAGCTGACAAAGAATGTAGGCTTTCCCGTGCGTATCAGAAGCTGTTTAACGGCGCTGAGGAATTTCCCCAATTCCCAACCGGTGGACAGGCAAGCAGGGAGGCGTACAGGAGGGAGGAGAGGGTGGCATTCGTTCAAGGGAGCAGCAGAGCTCGCTAGGCCTGGGAATCTGCAGAGCTCCTTCTTGTGCAGAAGGCATAAAGTAAGCCAGTTACGGTCCATGAAGCTGGATACCACAGCACTGAGGTATTCTCTAAATAGGGCCATGTTGAAGCCACATGAGCTCCACATTGTTCCCCTCTTTATGAGTTCTGGGAGCACTCAGGGAGAAATTTCACAGTGAGAAGGTTTACATTAACTTAACTTTAAATCTGATCAGGGCCTCTAGAGAGCCACTTGACAGAATCAGACAGCCTTTAATTAGAGTGGTGAAATATTTAGTGGTCTGAGATGAAGTAAATCAGCTGTAATATGTTGCAGCATGTGAGACGCACTCACAGAAAAAACCCATAAATGAAATAGAAAAGGTGCTATGAGATAAGAATGTTACATAGTGACTACTAAATACAACTGGACAGGTAGGAAGCGAGCACCATTGTTCCCTCTTGCCCGTCAGTGGTCTGTTAGCATGTGTCTGTTTTTCTTGGAAACCATGAAATTGATTTTCATCCTGTTGGGGAGCAATACTGCATAGGAGGAAATCATAGCCACTCCATGTTGTGTCTTACTGGTGTGTAGGAGGAAAAAACAGAGGAGCATGTGGTGCTGGTTCAAAAGCGGCACGCTATGGCAGGTGGGCTTACGATTCTCCCCACACGTTTACATGGTATAAGTTATAGTAATATACAACTACAGATGACTCAGTGAGCCCCCATCAAGTTCTCTTTTTTTACTCATTTGTTAGCTTTGAAGTAAAAATGTATTCTCTAGTCCACTCCTACAGCCAGAAAGTGGTCACCTCCCATATGGATTCAGTTTTAGTTGTCAAACTGGACTTTAACTCGCTTCTTTCTGGGAGACTCTGCGGTGCTATGAGCTCAATGCTAACATGCTCACAATGACAATGTTAATATGGTGATGATCAGTAGGTATAATATGTAGTTATCATTTTGGCATTTTGCAGGGATTTGGTCATAAACTTAAGGATCACCAAAGATATTGCAATTAACCTTAAGGGGGGCATGTGTGTCTGTACCAAATTTTGTGATAGTCCATCCAATAGTTGTTGGGACATTTCATTAAAAAACACAAATGGCAACCTCTTGGTGCTGCTAAAGGAAAAGTCACGGGCTCACTAAAGTCGGTGGGATTGGTAACAGTAATGCCAACAATTATTAGGCTATTTTAATTGCTTAGTATTCTATGCAAAAAAGGTATATAAAAAAGGCTTTAGGCCGCCCTACACATTATTATAGGCCCCGTTTATGATGCAACTTAATTTTATACAATATGTAGTAGGGGGTCCCTGCTCTAATCTCTCTTTCAGTAAGGGGTCCTTGGCTTAAAAAACGTTAAAGACCCTTGATGTACATTGTAGTTGCTACCTTCTTCTTCATCTACCCTGTCTATAAACTGAAACGCCTTCCAACAGCCACCAGTTGTAGTTATTGATGCTCTCTCAGTGGACAGAAAATGTTCTAGTAGTGAGGAGGTAGCTAATCTGTCATATACTTCAGAAATTCGGTGTATTAGCTCAGCAGTGACAGTCTGAACCAGTCAGCCGACATATCTGTTGAGCTGCAGAAAGATCTGCTGTATTTGATTGTTCTGTCCTTACTGGACCGTATACTTAATCGATATAGGGACATAAAGTTGTGCTAATGCATTCCTTTTTATAATAGTGTGCAGGGCAGTGTCAGAGGAATGAAAGGGTAACTCATATTTTTACCTTTCACCCTCTTGAAATCTCTAAATGATATTTGGACAATTTTAAAAAGAGAAGTGTTGTGTTGCTGATATTTATCATTATATATAGTTGTTTTTTATAATTGATAGTAATTAAGGTAATTTGCATTCACAACAGTTGTCACAGACACTGTGATATAAAACTACAGCTTCCAGCATGCAAGCTGACCATATGCCACCTGTTCAGTGCAAAACAGTAGGGAGCCCAAGTCACTTAGTAGCTGGTGAATACATTCAAACATCTAGCAAGTCAAGAGATCCAGATGTTTTTCCTGGAATTGGCAGAGCAAACTAGGGCTAAGTTATTCTTGGACTTGCATTTGACAGGAAGTAAAAGAGCATTCCTACGGGAAGCCCACGCTGCTCTGTTTCTGATGGATGTCTGAGTGACATTAAGAAAGTGTTTGGGAACATTTTAGCCATAGGAAGTTAATACGTTTATTTGTGACTGTGTGATCTTCGGACTAAAACCAACAGTGTGTTAGTCTGTCTGTTAATACTTTCTGACTTCCCCTCGTCTGTGATTCTCAGCCCCATGCCCATTAAAACTGACTGAAGAATATATACTTTTATTTAAAAAGAAGAGGCTTTTCTTAAACAGCTAGGCACTGTAGTTTTTAGCAAACATTACAGGAATGACTGTAATGATGATTTTTTATTGGGGACTATTTTCAGCTGTGGATAAATACACATGTGGTGCGCTTGTATTTACAGCAGCAGGATGGTGTATGTGGGATTGACTCAAAATAAACTACAGAGCCCATGGTAATTGTAATGTGAAGTTCCTTGATGTGTTTGTAATAGTTTTTGGTCAACAATGGAGCTCAGTACAGAGGAACAAGCTCAAGCTAAATCCAAGGGGGTAAGCCTCTCCTCACAACGCATAGCTCCTATGGCGCCATTTTGATGCTAACAAGCACTCACCTGCTTTCACCCACGTTAGCATTCCATTGACTGCCATTCATTTTGACGTCACTTTGACAGCGAATAACTTTACATCTGAAGCGTTTAAAGACTTTATTTGTCCATTGTTTATTTCTAAAGAAACACGACAATGTATAAACGGCTCCATTACCTTGTATCTCACGTTATGGCTCCGTAGCAGACATTTTTGTAAAAAATAGGCTAATGATTGTGTCATAAGCACGCGACTTACTGTTGCATAGTAGACAAATTACCGTACAGTACAGGAGAAGCTCGCAGGCAGTTTCGACTTACATTAGCTGTTTAACTTTAATTACTAATGTTAACTAGCATTTTAGTTAGCAATAATTAGCCTGTGCCCATGTTATCTCCTTACATATACCTACGCTCTCCGTCTCTGCAAGAGTGGGAATGATTGAGATTTCTCTTGGCACAGCTACCAGAAGACTTACAACTTTCAGAGTTGCTCACGTCACATCTATGTCGTCTCTCTCAGTTGGAGGCTGCGCAGTAACGCTCAGCTATCACCGGAAAAGTGCTTCTAATATCCTTCACTGGTCTCCATCCAGAGCAACGGGATCTGTTGGTCCATTCTTATATACTGTCTATTGCTAAATCAGGCTTTGGCTACACAGGCACTTCTTGTTAGTAAGATCAATTCACTGTTGGTTTTGGTCTTTAAATTGAATTTGCTAACAGTGACATACATACAGATTATCACTAAATGTATCTTATAATTGATTGACAATGTCTTAGTCAGTGGTTAATGTAAAGTTGACTTGTTTTCTTGGTGTACTTATTAATGAAAACATATCTTGGAAACCTCATATTTCATTTGTTAATCCCAAATAGCCAAAAACTTTGGAATAATTGGAAGAATTCATTATCTCTTTAACACAAAAGTCTCCCTCAGTCTCTATTATTCTATGATTTCTCCTTTTATTAGTTATTGCAATATTGCCTGGGCGAGCACGCGCCAAACCAAGCTGCAACAGATTTTTTGTTTACAAAAGCAGACGGTCAGAATCATTGGCTCCTCACCTCCTAAGAGTCTTTAATAGTGGTTCACCTTCAGTTTTAGAAGGCCATAAGTTTCACACTGCACAGTATGGTGCAGACACCCCTGGAAGTTTGAGCTGGAAACCCCTTTGGCTCCCGCCAACCCCCTTATGGAGGGGCTTGAGCCATGTGGGATGTTGTATATGCCTAACTATGTCAGACAGCTTTTTGTTTTGGAATAGGAGACAATATGAATCTGAGCCAAAGGCACCCACACGCTCAGCTGGGGGTCTTTCACCTACAGAGGCAATGTGATCTAATCCTTTAGGAACAGTGAGAAAATTAAATGAACAGTCAAGGGGAGGTGGGATGAAATTTCCATAGCATATTGTATTTGTAGTTTTACATGAAAGAGAGGTAGGATATCGGAATGTCTCGTATAGCAGAAATGCACAGTTTGAACTTTCTTGAGTTGTTAGGTCAAAAGCGGAAACTTGTGTGGTTAAGTTAGGAGGCGACATTCAGAAAAGTAGGTTTGTAAACCGTAAATGTCAACTTCAGACTATGGCGCTCTCTCTCTTTATCTTGTTTTGCACTTCCTCTCTCTGTCTCTCTCCCACCCACACACACACACACACTTGTGCACGCAGTGACTGTTCCCCACCACAACTCAGCTGGAGTAGCTCCAGACCTTAAAGGCTCAGAGAGAGTTTGATTTGTGTTGACTTCCTGCAGGAACTCCCCCTCTCCTCAGCCTGCGGCTCAAAGACTATCAATTAGTTCCTTATTATGATCCTGGGGAGGGCAATAAAAGTTAGAGTGGGTTCAAAGAGCACAAAGGCAGACACACACACACACACACACACACACACACACACACACACACACACACACACACACACACCTACACCTATTTTGGCCCATTAGAGTTTTAGTTTAGTCCTGTCGGTGGCTGTCACTGTCTGCTCTGTTCTTATTTACATTTGCATCCAAACAATGCTCACCACCCACATACATAACACACGCAGACCTTTTTCCTGTCTATCTTGCCACAAGTTCTTTCAGTCATTAGCAGGTGGTGTGCGACAAATTTAATGTTTCAATGTCACCAACTCCTTCTGTCCTCTTGTTTTTTTTCTGTCTGCACTCCTCCTGTCCTGTGCTTTTCAGTCTCTAATCACAACACCATCATGTTTCCAGTAGAGATGCACCGATTGACCGGCTGGTGACCAGAATTGGCCGATTTTCACGTCATCGGCCATGACCGGCGACCTGCCGGTCCGCTATATGCACTTAGCAGCGGCGCACTGCATCAGCAGTTTGTGAAATGTCATAAAGTCGTAATTATACACGGCTCTGCAGCGCCATCTGCTCTACTGATCTCAGGCGAACAGTCAACCGCTCTCTCTCCCCTGAGGCTGAACAACTGGAACATGAAAACCGCACTCACACGGGTCCCGTGAAATATAACAGCTACAGTTTATCCGAAAATGGCGTTGGGCACACTGACTTTGATGAATTTACTGTTTATCAGACCCCAGATGAGACAAGAAGCTAACGTTAGCGAACGCTACGGTCCCTCTGCCTCTGATGCCCCGCTGGCCGCTGTGTAAAAAAACGCTGTAATTCCTCCGACACGCTGTATTAACGTTACTGTTTAAAACGCTTTCCAGGTTAGTGGGGATGCATAGCGCTCAAAACCAACATTAAAAACCTACCGCCGGTAGCTAATGTTAGCAGCAGATAAGCCCGTTGACAGCAACAGTATTGTTCATATTTATGCACAATGACAAATAAAGCAAACTTGCTGAAAAAGGAACTACACGCTGTTTTCAGGTAATGTTACTGTTGACATTCAAACAGGCCTGTGTGTGTGTTTTGAGAAATATCTTTATACTGCAAGGCTATATTTATTTTATTTATATTATCTATTTTTATTTATTATTTATATATTATTTTATTGCCTTTACCTGTTTTCCCTGTTTTCATACATACAGAAGTTTAGTTTGCTAATATATCAAATTTTTTTAGTTGGATATTGGATGTGAAAAGAAGGAAATGGTTCTTCCATAACGTTGAATTTCCCCCACCAGTAGTAATTTATATAGTTCTATTTTATAGTGATCGATTATCTATTCAAAAATGTTCTATGAAAAATGGTAAATCTTCTATTAAAGAAAAGATAGAAATATTTATTTTCTATCTTATCTTTAATAGAAGATTTACCATTTGTGTGTGCTGTAAAGTGGTTAGAAAAAATGAAATCGGAATCGACTAAAATCGGTATCGGCTGGTCAAACTCAATGAAAAATCGGAAATCGGAATCGGCCTAAAAATTGTAATCGGTGCATCTCTAGTTTCCAGCTGTTATTCATACTTGATCCATGAAAGCAGCCGCTGTCTGCACTGTTGATGGCCAATGCTGCATGAATTCAGGGAAGCCAATTTGTCGCCCTATATAGCCACCAAACTCTCATGGACTGGTCTTCTCAAGTCACTCCTCTCCTATACTCTTCACTTCTCCAAACATCAGGGAGGGACAATAGAGTTGCAAAGTTGTAGAATTTTTTTTTTTACCTCTTAAAAATCTAATTTGAAAGGTTTTGTCCAAATGACATCCTCAGCCTCAACATAAAAACTGTCTTTAGGATAATTTAATGCCACGCTATGTGTATATTATGCCCATTGATTATAATTATTTCATCTCTTTTAAAGAGAAAATGTGTTGTTTTGCTCTAAATAACAGTAATGAGCCTCAGCTGGTGTATAGTTATGGTGAAGAAGCCAGCCACAGGAAATCTGAACACTTTGTCAGTGCAATTGGTAACAACATATAGCACTACTACATGTATGTAACATTAAAGGTCCCATGGCATGAAAATTTCACTTTGTGAGGATTTTTTAACATTAATATGAGTTCCCCTAGTCTGCCTATTGTCCCCCAGTGGCTAGAAATGGTGATAGGTGTAAACCGAGCCCTGGGTATCCTGCTCTGCCTTTTGAGAAAATGAAAGCTCAGATGGGCCGATCTGGAATCTTGCTCCTTATGAGGTCATAATATATAGCCATGCTAGTGTCAATAGTGCCACAATTTTTATTTTTAATCATTCGTAAAACCACGCCGTTGCCAATTGACAAAGTACGGATGTTCCTCTGTTTGTTTGCCAATGAAAAGATTTAGCGAATGTCGGGTTGAAGTAGAGTTGGGCGATATGGAGAAAATCAAATATCACAATATTTTGGACCAAACACCTCGATATTGATACTGTGGGGTTGACTATTGTTGTTGGATTTTTGACAAATACTCATCAGTAACGTGAATATAATGGCTAAGTGGGTAAAGGCAAATAATAAAACAGCTAGAACAGTCAGAAAATTACATCACTTTACTGTAATGCCCAGCCCTAGGTTGAAGATGATGTCACGGCAGTTTCACACGGTGTCGCAAAGACGATCCGCTAAGAATCCTGCCTTCATTGAGGCGGTACTATCTGCAGTGGAAAACAAATTCCAGAAAAGTACCTGATACCAAAAGCGAGCAAACCCGTACCATGCAGTGGAAATTTGGCATATGCCTCTCTCATTCTCTTTTCTTCTTCTTGTCCCTACAGCTGGAGTAGGGGGACATATTTAATGGCCCTCTCAGCCCATATCCCCTCCTCTTGTCTACAGTTTGCGAGTGTCCTGTCAGTTGTGCAGTGATAAAGTCCAGGTAATGAAGGAGGCGGTGGGAGGAAGAAGGGAGTGGGCTTGTCGAGGGAGTTAGGTTTGTCTACAGTGAAACAATGTAGAGCACATTTGCTGCCTGCTAGACTGTGTTGCTGTATATTGACCTTGTGTATCGATCTGTGACAGGACGAGGAGAAAAGATAAAGTGAAAGACAGCAGGCCAATCTGCCACCTTACTTAGTTAATTAAGGATTAGCAGGCTCACACACACACACACACACGCACACACCCTCTCCTTCACATATTATTGAGTTCTTTCATAGATGCAGATATTTGTTTGCCTGATTGTGATAATGAGAACTGATTTAATTCACAGGACAGAACAAAGCAGACAATACAGTCCACAGAGTACTGCTTTCACACTATGCATATGAAGATATTGTGAAACTTGGGCTGAGGGGTCCACCTAACCTATAGTCATCATGTTGATTATCAATTAATTATTTTGACAAAAGTAATATCTTCAAATTGTATTGTCTGATAAATAGTCCAAAACCTTTTTTAACTTTAGCTTTTAAGCTATAACCTAGATAGATGCTTAGCTTAGCTTAGCACAAAGACTGGCAGCAGGGGAAAAGAAAAAGTCTGGCACAAATCCCCCCATAAAACTGCAACTTGTCGTTTTTACACTATGGTTTTTGTACAGATTACACAAATGAGTAATATTGTGTTTATAGGTGCTTAGAGGATACGCGTTGTTTCCCCCTGCTTTAGTCTTCATGCTAAGCTAAGTGTCTCCTGGCTTCATACTAAGCACACATATATGGTCTTTTTATCTATCTATCTATCTCTCTATCTATCTATCTATCTATCTCTCTATCTATCTCTCTATCTATCTCTCTATCTCTCTCTTCTCATCTGACTCTCGACAGGAAGGCGAGTAAGCATATCTCCCAAAAAGTTGACCTACTCCTTTAAGAATCTGGAACCGGAGAATGTTTTGCATTTTTGCCTGATAAATGAGTCAAATAAAAAAATTATTATGAAAATTGTTGAATTACTGTCATATCGATTAATCATGTCAATTAGTCGAGTAGAATGGATTTGATTCAAAATGAGAAAAAAGGAAGCTTGTTTGCAAGTCAAATGGCTCTTGAGGTAGACTTAAGGAAATAGTTAAGAACCAGAGACAACAGCAGACCAACGAAAGAGGATCGGAGCCTCTGTCTGTCTGCCAGCCCCCGTGCACTTATTTTCCCCTTTTTCTTCTCTCTGAAGTCGGTGTTATGATGTGTGTATGTCTGTGTATTCGTCTCACGCCTTTGAGATGTGAGAGCTGGATAAGGATTTGTGTGTCTGTCTGTGTTGGCACATATGTGTGTCCCGTGGGTGCTTTCATGGACATGCAGATGTTCTGTTTGTGTGTGTGTGTGTGTGTGTGTGTGTGTGTGTGTGTGTGTGTGTGTGTGTGTGTGTGTGTGTCTGCATTCCTTTGAGGAACACTATTTCCCCTGGCCTGACTTGGAGTTGGGCTAATATTTGCTGTGTTAGAAGTGAGAGCAGTGTGTCAACAGTAGGAAGTCAGGAGCCCAGAGTTAGTTCAGATGACTCCATTTCCCCCATATGTATCCCCTCATCACCTCCGTCTGTCCCTTATAGAAAGGAGAGGGAGATGCAAATATCTCTCTCTCTCACACACACACACACACACACACACACACACACACACACACACACACACACACAGTAAGCGCATACAGACCTAGTGCCTTTCAAGCCCTGCTAGGCATGGACATGGTGATGTTGACAGGCTTTTAGCAGAGCAACCTCCAGGCTACAGGATTGTCTGCAGTAGTGGGTTATTTCCCCCTCCTTCGCTCACTCTTTTCTCATCTTCTCCCACTTTTTGTCCACCCCCACTCTCTTTTTTATCCCCCACTCTCCTCCTCAGTCTGTCCTTGTCTGCCTCTTCGCGGACATCTTGTCCAATCTTGGTCTTCATCCCTTTCCCGGGGTCTACAGGTCAAACAGTGAGAAAGTCAGTCAGTCTGGAAGCTGCCCTCCCACTGGCGTATTAGTTCATTAGCAGGCAGACATGCCAGTAACAGCAGCTCTTCTCACAGCTAATAGAGGGCATGCATCGCTAGCTACTAGCTCATTATGGCAGTTTGCCCTCCTTCTTGCTCGCTTTCACTTACTCTCTCCTTGTCTGTCCCTTTCAGACGTCTCTAACCGTAGTCAGACTATGTAGGATCTGCTTGTTAAGGTGTCTGTCTGTGTGTGAGCAAGTTTCACCTGCTTCATTATTACCTGCTGTGACAGCGATGCTGGTATTATATTCACCTTGCGAGTCTCTGTGTGTGTGTGTGTGTGTGTGTGTGTGTGTCATCATGGCAAAATGTGGTCAAGGACACACCTTCTGTAGCGGGAGAGGTGTTTTTGAGTACTTTGTGGACAGAATTTATTTTTTAGATTATTTTTGGGGCTTTTCTGCCTTCTAATTTGACAGGACAGCTAGGCGAGAAAGAGGAGAGAGAGGGGGAAGACATGCAGGAAATCGTCACAGGTCGGATTCGAACCCTGGACCTCTGCGTCGTACTTACATATACTGTATGTGCGCCTGCTCTACCACTGAACCAACCCGGCCACCTCTGTGGACAGATTTTGTCACCGTGATAGCCATGTCATCACAACCATGCAAGATGCAGTCACAAAACTTTAGTTGGTCTGAGCGAGGGCACCCAGAAGAAGAGGGGTTGGAAGTAGGGAAGGGGCCATTGGCCACTTAACACCCCTGGCTCAATTTGGTTTGATGGCTGGTTTGATTCCATCACAAGATGATCTCTAGTTTCTCCTTCAGGTCTATCTATTTACCTACCCTGCATAGCGGCTCAGATAGCTCCAACAAGGCTGACTGTAACTAGAATTAAAAAAAATTAATTAAAGGTCAGGAACTCTAAGGTTTGGCCTCTGAAATAACTTTGAATTATGTGAAATCAATGCAGATGTAACTGAGTTATTGAAATGAGTAAGGGTTTGTTTTATTTCTTCTTATGGATTAATTGTCATTTGTAAGACGAAGATTGTGATATTTCTTCTTTCAAATGTTACATCGCTTTCAAAAGATCAGTGATGTGACTGTTGTACTGGGCTTTCAAAACGAAAAAAGTGCTGCATTAAAAAAAAGTGCAAGGAGCTGCATGAGTCCAGGCGTGTTGTTTCAGGTACTAGTGATATGATGAAATACGATCCAGAAAGTACATATTGATTAGTAGAGCCGTGAGTTTGAATGTGTATTGGACACCAAGACAGTGGAAACTTCACGTGATAATCATTTAATTGTGGCGATTGCGGGTAAACTGTAGAAATATGGCTTTGTCACAAAGTGATCCACCTGCTTGGTTGGCCAATGCAGTGCCTTGATGGATGATGTTGCATTGTGTTGTGGCAAACGTTGTGGCCTCATTCAACTGAATGAGCATGCTGTGTTGTTTTCATACAGGGCTTAAGTATGATTTGTGAACGTGGCCCATAAAATTAGGCACACAGTCAGTGTTTTTTATTTTAGGTACCTGCAGAAGATTTTTCTGACACTGCTATTAACACCAAGAGGAGTAAATGAGTGTATCTGTGTGTTTGTGTGTGATGGAAAGTGCATGAGTTATTTATTTATATATATATATATATATATATATATATATATATATGTGTGTGTGCTGTTATATGATCCGTGGCTTTCCTTCTTATTTATTTATTTCGGTGTTGCTGCACACAAAGGTGACATGTCACATTGAAAATGTGTGCCTTTGTTGTGTAAGTATGCTGTACCGCATAGAGACTGTTACTCAGGAGCATTGATGTTTTACAGCTACAGGTTTACAGCAAGACCAGTGGAAAGTTAGGCCTGATTTATGAAGAGTGACTGAATGCAACGGAGTGTCTTTGATGCCTGTAATACCCAGAAAATGTTGTGTATTTGATACCGGTTGACATAGTGAATAAAAAGGGTTTACTACTCAAAATTTAATATGAAGTTACTGCAGGTGTTAACGTTTTTATTTTTACTGGTTCACAAAACTTTAATATCACATTAGCTTTTAGATTTAGTGAATGGAGACATAGAAAGTAAGGAAAAGAGCACTGTTTTGGTTTCTAAAGATGGAAGAGTCGATAGACTTTTGTTGTGTAATAAATGGGATTTAGAAATTGTTCATCAGATATTTAACATTCATAGCCAAAAACAAGATAAGTTGCAACAAGATAAGTTGCTAAAGTAACCAACTGGATTCATTTTACAAGTTTCCTGCCCTGAGTCTCTTCTACCAGTAACACTGCATGCTTTTTTCAAATAATTCTTTAGACTAGAGCAGCCATGCCATAGTGGAACAAACAAACCTGTCAACTAACTGGTTTTCGCTGTCTACGCTGCTTTACTTGTCGACAGATTGATGTCTGGTTCAGCTCAGAGTCTGCGATAAGGGCTGAAAGCAGAGACTACCTGTAAATGTCACTGGATTTGATAAGGAGAGAAAAGTTTATCGGGTGGCTGTGTCTGTGCATAAGTGACAGAGAAAGAAAGAGAAAGCTTGCTAGTTTGTGTGTCCCGGTGGGTCAGATAAAGTCAGGGATGTTTATCGAGGTCAAACAGACCATTTCCTCCTCAGATCTGCACTGATTTGGTGTTGCAGCGTAGCTCGTACAGTTGGACCGCTCTAACCCAAATGCTTTGTTTAAAAGTGCTGAAATAATGATTACATGATTAACTGAATAATCAAGATAATCACTAATTAATCAATAATGAAATTAATCATTAGTTGCAGCCTTAAGGGATTCCTGGTTAAAGAGAGAGACAGAGAGAAAATAAAATGATAATTCGCTAGCTGCTTGTGCATCACTATGCATATCCTCCATTTATTCATGTAGCAAGTCAGGTGAAAGTGTTTTCAATTTAATTAGAATGTCTTTGAAATCTGTGTTTATTACGCATGAGGGGATTTAAAGCTTCATTGTTAATACTTTGGGCCCTATCTTGCACCCAGTGCAATTGACTTTGTACACCGACTAGAGATGGCCCGATACCATTTTTTGCTTCCCGATGCCGATTCTGATACCTGAACTTGCGTATCGGCCGATACCAGTGTGTCATATATTTTATTATGTTTTATCAACTGTATTCTACTATCCCTGTATGGACGTGATATTATTTCTATATCTTTGTTGTCAGTCTGGCTCAGGTAAACTCTTTGTGAAACATGAACAATGAACGCCACAGAACTTTCTTTTATTATGCAGTTTGACAATCCGTTATAACGGAAAAAGAACATAAACTACTTTAATGTAGATTTTCTTTAGGGCTTTTTTTACGTGGTATCGGATTGGTGCATGAACTCCAGGACTTCCTGGTACCGATACTAGCGTTTAGGCAGTATCGGAGCCGATACCGATTCTCCCGGGGGCGGTTCAGCAAAAAGAGGAGGTGTGTTCCGGCGCAAACGTTCCCTAGTGCTATTTTGCAGTTTCAGAAAACAATTCCGCCACAGACCATGAAAAACCTAGTCTGAAGTCAGTGGCGTGTTATTCAGATGCTATTTTAAGGGTGCATGCTTGGCCGTAATGTAGTGTGCACACCGCGCATACGCTTTGCTTCTCTCATCTCCCGGACCCAGCAGTTCCCATTTTTGCAAACCATACATAAATACAAGGGAAAATATGACCTAGTTTTACACAACATTTCCATGAATCATAGATGTGTTGATGACATAAATAAGGAAATATTAGAGGACTTAAGGAGATGTGATGTTGAACTGCATGTGCCGAGGCCACTTAACCCAAATGCCCCAGCAGCAGCACAAGAGAGGAGAGACAGAAGAGCTGCATCGTCTATAGTGAGGTAATCTCGGTCTAATGTTGGACTACATTGCAAAAATATCACCATGCATTCAGAACCTCGTGATTCAGCGAGAGTGAGCCCAAAACATCGGAAAGTATGTTTTTGTGACATTTCTTTATTTACATTTTGTCAAAAAGAAAAATCAATAGCAAACGTCGGTCTCCTCGGGTGTGAACCACTCCTTGCGTGCGTCCATGGATGTATTTTTTTTTTTATATATATATATATTTATTTGCGTCTAATAGCAATCCACCATGGAACAAGGGCGCCTGCTTTAAAAGGGAATGTGAGATAACGCTCTGATTGGTTTATTGCACGTTACGCCCAAACCACACCTATGAGTAATGTAGCTACTTCAGACCAACCCATCTTAGATTTGCGTCGGGCGCAAGAGTCATTTATCCCGCCGGTATAATAGCAACAGTGCCCGAGATCCGCCCACAAAGCTACTTGCGTTTGGCATTTGATACTTGGCGTTTCAGATCGTTAAAATAGGGCCCTTTAGCTCTTTATGCATTTCTTTGTGTTTTCATGCGTGTGTGTGTGTGTGCTGTCTTGTTGTATGCTAAATTGCTCACTCTAATGTATGTATAGTCAATGAATGCTTGCATACATTTGTAAAACATGTCCACTCATGCATGGATGTGTGTGTGGCCTCTATCTCATTAGTGCCCTTTGTCACCAGTTGATCTGTGGCCCGTCTCCTTTTGGTCCATTGTGCTCATATCGGCAATGCATAAAGACCTGTGGACCGCATGGACCGGTGAATTTGTTTGGATGAGAAGAAGGCAAGAAAGGTTAAGATAAAGTTGCTTTGAACAAATTCTCTCTTTGATCAGGCGGCTCAGCAGTGAATGGCCTTTCTTCCAGAAGTCAGAGCCAGTTGAGAGAGGAGAGATCTAGATACGTATTGTTCTGTTTCATCTCGCCTCTGTCTTTCTTTTTGCTCTATCACGCTGTTGTTAGCTGTGTGTATTCCTTGCCTCTTTGTTATGGAGAGTGCCAGGTCTCTCTTTCATTACTCCACACAAACACATATATGCACATACAATGACTTAAAAGCATTACTGAACACACTCACATTAGAATACCGAGTGTAATTGGAAATGCTGAGATGAAGCAGGGACATAACTGAAAGAAGGCATTTTCTCTGTTCTCTTTCTAGTGCTAAAATGATTTGTTGCTTCATTGAGTGATTGAACAGAAAGCTAATCTGCAACAACTCGGATAATCAGTTCATTATTGAAGTAATTAATCAAGCAACATTGCCCAAAAACGTCCTTGTTCCAGCTTCAAAATTAGGATTTGCTACTTTCATGTGTTTAAAGTCCTGTGTTGGACTGCTGTTCAGACAAAACAAGAAATCTGAAAATGCTACTTGATCTATGGGAAATTGTGATGAACAATTTTTAATATTTGGTCTTTTTTCACTTTTTAAATTGCAGACAGGAAAAACAGAAATGCTGAAACCCACAGAAAGTTTACATCATTTACAAACTTGAAAAAAAAAAAAATGGACAGACAATTCCATAATGAAAACCACCCTACTTGCTTCCCCCTTGTCCAAAACATAATTTGTCTTTGCACATTCTCTCAGCTTTCTCACAGCACGCCTCTTTTTTTTGCCTTTAACAACAACAACAAAAATCACTTATTTCCTGTCAAGCGAATTGATTATTTCCTCCAATCTAACTTCATTCAGCCCCAGGTTTATCAGCACAACATCCTCACAGCACACACAGGGGTGATATATTATGGGTGCTCTCTTTTGTACTCTTTTTTTTTTTTCTAAAGCAGGACTATCAGTATAGCAGGAGCAGTACAGCTGACCACAGATTGGTGAATAGGAGTTGAATAGATGTTGCTATGGATGCATTTATAGCTATTACACACACACACACACACACACACACACACACACACACACACACACACACACACACACACACACACACACTATAAATCGGTATGTACCACACACACACTTTGTATAGCAGCTGTAATATTTAAGTGTCCAACATATATCTGGCTCTGCAAGCCACTTTAAGGAAAACCTTTTTTTAAATCTTATTTCTCGTTAAAATATCAGCCTACACACCATGAGAGGAGGTGCTTTCTAAACAAACGGGCACTGTTAAAACTGTGGTATTTTCAGCCAATCACTGAATTAAGCCAGAACACAAACATTCCCACCACTTAGGCTTGTTGTCAAGACAACACGGCTGTGGGAGGGGCTACATGTTGTGATTGGACAGTCACCTGTGCTTCATTTAAGTCCTCAAATGGTGACATGTTTTTAGGGGTTCACCAAAGTCATTAGGATTTATTATCTGGGGACCACCAATGACTGTATGAAATTGTATGGCAATGCATCCATAGGTGTTGAGATATTTCAGTCTGGACAAAAGATGTGAGCAGAACAACACATTGCCACCCCCAGAGCCACACTGCTGTGTGAGAGTGCCTGACTTTTCCTCTAGTGCCACAAGCACTCCAAAGCCCACACTTGTCCTTTAACGTGGACTTCTATAAATATAGATGTGTAATAAAACCATCACGTCATCAAAACCTTGTTATCTTGTTGTTTTACAGATAGCAGACGCAGCCAAGACTTCCTCTCAGGCTGATGACTTGTACCTAGATGACACAGGCTCAGGAGGTTACTACCCTGAAGATGATGATGACTTTAACTCAGGGTCTGGCTCAGGTAAGAGACACACACACACACACACACACACACACACACACACACACACACACACACACACACTTCTTCATACTGTAGCAAAAATAAAATATATTCAAAGATACTCAGCATCTCTGAATACGAACACACACACACACACACACACACACACACACACACACAGGCGTGATTACATTAATTTTCAAGTCTGCTGCAGGTAGGTTTTGTGAAAAGTTTCTCTCTTTCACAGGGAAAGCACTTCCTCGCCCTTTCTCTTTGTCTATTCTTTCTTTCACTGCCTCTCTCTTTCTCTCACTCGATTTAAATTGAGATTGCCTTGTCACCCAAGGTGTGACACCTGCAAGTGTGCAAATTTTTCTTTTTTTATTAGTTCCTCTGCTCTACTTGCTTTAAGCACCTTTACAACCCTCATTCATTGGTCAAAAGTAAGTCTCCTTTCTGAGAGAGTTGCATAACTGCAGTGAGAGAAGATCATGCTAGGTAAAAGGAGAAAGACCAGATCAATAGCCCTTCCAATACTGTATACCCTATAACGCTGCCACTCTGTATTCTATAGGAGATTTAAACTGTAAATAATGCATTAAAATAAATCCACAGACAAACTATATCACTGTGGGCATGAAATATTAATAACACAAATGCCCCTATTTTACCTATTTGCACATACACAAATCATAATCTTAACATTTTTAACTGCATTTTTAACTTCAGTAACACTCTGCCTTTTAATGGAGACATCATTTACCTCTTTCTCCCAGGTGGAGGGGAAGATGTGGTGGAGGAAACGGTGACTGTCACTATGGTTTATATGGAGCCCAATGCAGCAGAACCCACCCAGGACTCCACCAAAGATTTCACCCCCAGGGTGGAGACAGCCACGGTCAGGGAAAAGGCCAGGGACATCACACCCAGGAAACCATTCAGAACAGAGGTAAGTACAGCCCGACTGATACTGGATTTTGGAGTCTGATACCACTATTAAGTTTTAAAAAATCGGATAATGTTGATAAAGACTATTTCTTTAAATATACATTCTGTATTTGACAACTTATGTGTTACTAATGCTGATATGCCCACATGTATTTTTGCGCCACCGAGATCACATGGTGCTCTGAGTAGCCTAAAAGTCCACAATCACAATTTTCTAAGTATATTGAACTACTAAATGTATATGAAACTATTACATTAAAACATCCAGAAACATTTTCAACTCTTGCCATGTACATTTGTATATAATATTATGGCATAATGCAACTGAAAGTCATTCATAATCATGCTGGTTCATTTGTAACTGGCCTGACTCAACAGAGAGTGACACAGTGCCTCGGTATGTCTTTAGCTGACCCAGTATGTCATCAAATCCCCGGTAATACCAGGAGCTGTGAGGTTGCTTTCAGGATAAAGATCAAGTGCTCACATCAGTTCTCAATGTTTTCGCTCCATTGTAAATTACGGAGGATTACATCTCTCTCTCGGACATAATCACTTATTCTGGAACCATCCTAGATCTCACTTCTGTGGGATGCACTCTTACTGTACTGTACTGGATATTACATCTGTTTGGGATTAGTCGTCAAGGTCTCAACCCCCTAAGCCAAACCTACCTGGCCCGGTTACATTTTTTTCCCTCTTGCCTCTATCACTACTCCCTTAATAGCCAAATGTACTGGCATAGTTACAGTTTGGTCCTTTCACTCTTCTGTAGTGTTATTTGAAAAAGCATGGGATACATGGGCCCAGATCCATTCCAGATATGCTGCTTCTTTTCCTAGAGTCCCAGCAAAACCTAAGGTTCACTGGCTGGTTTTCATTGCCTAAATGTTTTGAGCCTTGCAATCTTTAATCTTTTTGGGCAATCTGGATTTGTTCCATTTTGGTCTCCATTTTCCTCCTTTGACTAGACCTTCATGCTAAGTGGACCAGTGGAACTCTCACTTTTTCCTTAAATGTATAGCTAAACATGGTTTGAAATGCACTTATTTGCTTTCTTGCCAAGAGTTAGATGAGAAGATTGATACTTATACATTTAATATGAAGCTAGAGCCAGCAGCCGGTTAGCCTAGCTTAGCGTTAAGACTGGAAACGGGAACATCTTGCCTGGCTCTGTCAAAGTGTATAGCTACCTACCAGCATCTCTGAAACTCAATAATTAACACATTATATCTTGGTTGTAAATATCATGTTTGTTGTGAGACTATTTCTTGGCTGGGCACAGTGAAATAGTCCCAAACATAACCCCCGAATTGTAATTTTTAAACATCAGTTTTTGTACAGATTAAACAAACGAGATATACCGTGTTGATAAGTGAGTTGTAGAGGTGCTGGTAGGTAGACAGATTTTGTAACCTAGGCTAGCTGTTTCCCTGTTTCCACTCTTATGCTAAGCTAAGATAACTGGCTGCTGGCTGTAATTTCCTATTAAACTGACTGATATGAGAGTTGTATCAATCTTCTCCTCTAGCTGTCAGCAAGAAAGTGATTAAGCGTATTTCCTAAATATCAAGCTATTTCTTAAATATTAAGTTGTTATGAATTTAGGGATTATGCCATAACACCTATGGGGGCTTACACACCTGCCTCGTTTAGTTTGGTTGAATCGCACTAGAGTTTGTTTGCCCTGCTGGTGCGGTTCGTTATGGCAGGTGAAAACGCGGCAATCACACCCGGGTGCGCACCAAAAACGGACCAAACAAGCCAGACCTCCTTGATGAGGTGGGCTCGGTAGGCTTTCAATTGAACTCTGGAGCAGTAAGTTTGTGGTGAGAATAAGATCCGACCTCGAACTGCACCAACTGCTGTATGTTCCAGTGGCGGTTGCTGGTCTTTCAAAGAGGGGAAGCTCATTTTCGGCCTACATCATAAAAATTGTCAATGTATTGATATTATAATAATATATTCCATAATAATAATACATATTACATAATAATAATAATATATAATAATAATAATAATAATATAATTATTATTATCATAATCATTTATAATATCCGTGAGAAGGTTTCATCAAGAGGCATGGCCAGCAGTACATTTTCTTTGTCACAGCACTTCCAGTGAGCCGGCAAACTTTGTCATACCAGGAGAGCTGTTACTGTTACTTTTCCCTATCTTTTGCACTAAATCAATCTTAAGTGTTGATCTAACCCTGCTGTTTAATTCTAAGTTTCTCCTCGTAAGGAAGACTTTCAAATGGCTTTGCCAAAATCAGGTCAACAATATTAGCATTGTCTGCCATCGTGTGCAGTTTGCTAGCTGGCTAGTTCACCCCTACAACACTAGCCTAGCCTACTGTATGAATGAATAAACTATCTAACGAAACAATATTAAGGAAGGGAATTAGGTTAAACTGAAACAAGGAATGTGGTGTATAATTGTATGAAATGTATAATGAAAATTGGCTAGCAATTTCGCCAAGCAAATACCAAGAAATAGGTTGCAGCAGTTCGTCTTTCAACAACACTTGCAAAATCCGCGATGGGACTGAGCTGAGCTCTGCTCGAAGCCTCGAACAGCTTCGGCGACTTTTTATAGTACAAAATCGCTGTCAATCAAAAGGAGATGCAGCCTTTCGACAGACCCTCCAATCATCACGCAGAACCCCGGCAGCCAGGCCTGCCCACTGCTCCATTGACCCCCAAAGACGCTGAGCGTCCGTGGGCGGGATATAATCGCAGCAGAATTTATCCAATGACCGTCTAGTTTCAAAGCACTGAAAAAAACTGCTCAAAGCAGTCCCATTGAAGTCAATGGACGCTAGGCTTCAACAGGGAAATGCACTGTGACGCTACGGGAATGTATGAGAAGGAAATTGAGTCAGCTGATTCTGAACGAACTCGTCTTTGAGATGAACGTATTCTAACACATTTTTAGTCAATAAAATGTTAACACAATAGTACGTATTTGACCATGACATTTTAGACATTTTAGGGGAAGCTGATACGGACTAAAGCAAACGAACTAGAGGTGTGAAAACGCCCTGAATGAACCCAGATCCTCAAAACACACAGACAAGAAATATCAGGAGAACAGAATGTGAAAGCAAGCTCAGTCAATAAAGCAATCTCGAACTCCCTTCTAACCATCCTGTTTTTCTTCTCCTCATTCAGGCACCAGTGCCAGTTACAGAGGACATGCAGAGGAACCAGCTTACTAGTACAACTAGTGCTCCCGGCTCACCCCAGGAGGCCATTGAGGTCCGCACTGAAAACCTCTTCCAGAGGACAGAGGTGTTGGCAGGTATGTGTCATAATAAACCACGACAGACATCAAACCACATACGAAAATGATTTCCAAGTCTTAGCAAAAAGACTGGAAATGGGGAAACAGCAGAGGTATAATATGTTAAATATTGAGCTTTAGAGTGCTGCTAGGCGGACTTTCTTACTTTTGGACAAAGCCAGGCTAGCTGTTTCCTCCTGTTTCTAGTCTTTATGCTAAGCTAACCTTTAGCTCTCATCATCTAAATTTTGACAAGAAAGCATATATCCCCAAATATAACAAACAAACTATTCCTTTAATATTTGAGCCTCTAATGAAAGTAACTTTTCAGTTTGATGCTCCACCAACAGTCTTCGATGCATTTTGGGAACGTTGGTTTCATTTGTCGTCTGTTTCTCACATTCTTATACGTTACAACATGAAAATTGCAGGAAATATTTTCCATAATGTCTCCAGCCTAATCCACTTCTCAACATCATTATTTTTAATAAACTCCATCTGCGTCCCTCTGTGAGACCTTGTAGTTCACAGCATTGTGGGATTTCAAGTGTGTGTGTGTGTGTGTGTGTCGCTTTAAATACATGAAAGAGTGGAAAGGAAATTATCTGACTAGAAATCACTGTGCTCTCTGATGCAGTCTATCTCTCCCTACGTGTCTGAGGCAAACATTGATTGGTACCTCACTTTTACTTTGGTGTGATATCCATCTGGTGTTGGCAATATGGTTACATGAGAACTCGGCTCACATCTCTCTCCTAATGATAGTCTCATTTCAGCTTTTGCATATTGTTCTTGGATTGTGATAAAAAAAAAAAAAAGGTTCTTTAGATAAAGCCTGTTAGTCACTGCTTATCTCTCCCTTCTCTACAGTGTTCTCCTTACCCTTCTTCTAGATTATAACCATTACTCTTCATCTCCCGTATGACTTCCATAAAAATAATTGCCCATAATCTAATTTTCATTTATTCGCTCTGAATTGTGTTACTGCTTCTTGGAGCTCAGCAGCTGGTTGTGTGCCAGGATCTTTACCCATGGGACCATGGGGCCTGTCAACATGTGAAAACCCAAAGTGGAGCAGAGGGCAAAATGTAGCACCAGGAATGACCCTAAACCAATTATGAAGCTATAAAGAACCTCGTACAGGCATAATTGGGAGGGAGAGTGAAATAAGCCCATGTGGCGAGTTAGACGCATTAGTGAGGAGAGTCGGGGTCAAAGCTGTAGGAGGGCGTGGATCATATTCAGATTTCTCTTGATGTTACACCACTGTTGGCATTTCGGTTTACAATGTGTCCTTAACTGAGTGTAGGGTATGCATATCCAAAAACATCTACAGGTGGTGAATGAAAAATAAGTTGCACGCAAAAGTCACAGAAAAGATCTGCACACTGTACTGACAGATCCAAGCATTGCTCCCTCGTCAGGCGTTGTTAAATAACCGTCACAAAGCAGAACAAATTGTCCAAAACAACAAATCAAACCGGTCACCCTTGCGTGATTGTCAGGGCACATTTTATCCGTTGCTCTACTGGTGTCCCCCAGGTGTGTTGCATCAGTGACTAATAACTAGTCACATCTGTCGTCCTCCTGTGTGACAACAGCTGCCCCTCTAATCTCTCTCTATGTGTATACACACACACACACACACACACCAAACTAAAAGACTTAGACAAGTTAGTTTGCTAACAGATGGTGACTTGACTGATAAAAGAGATAATGACAAGTCACATTAAACAAGTGCTAAACCAATGTTTTTGCATTACAAATTACAGTGGCGCTTCACAAATGTTACTCCTGAAGATCAGTTCACTAGTCATGGTTAGTAATACTCAGCCTGTACAAACAGTTGTACATCGTCTTCTACAGTATAATCCTGTTTCTGAGAATATAACCCTAATGATGTCTTCAGTGGAGTTATTAAATGTAGGATCCAGTGTTTTTTTTTTTTTAGCTTGGCCCATCGTTGGGTAAGTCATGATATGTTGAGTACCTATATAATAAGTGTAACTTATACAGTCAATTTGGGCCCTGCTATAATACCAAATTGACAAGAAAGTTAAAAAGGTTATTAGAAAGTACTGTGTGTTGTTTCTTATTTCTGTTAGTGGTAAAACATTCATCAAACAATAAAATAACTTCTTACATATAACATTACTATGCTAGCTTTATCTTTTTGTCAAAAACTCTACAAATAGAATCTGATTCTATTCCTGAAAGTTTGTTTTCCACAATCTTCCAACCAGATGAACTAATCAGAAATGGAGATTTTGTGTTCGCTGTCAATATTTTTGTCTTGCAATGAGATTTATCAGCCAGTTCAGGAGCAGAAATAAGATTTAGTTCAAGCCATGCTGGACTGGTCGTTGATTGTTTGTCCCCATTGGATTTATTTGCCTGACTGTTAAGCAATGGAACCAATGCAATCGGCTTCTTTCTCTTAAGCCCCCAGTCGGCAGTCACTAAATTGAATACAGACCATGTTGAATTAACCACCATTGGGACAACACAGCTCTGTGTACCAATCAAGGATTGGAGTCTTAATATCTACTAAATGGATCACTAACTTTCAAACTCACCAACAGGACACACATTAGAAGTGAAATGAACGACAGAAAATGATCGATTTTGTATCCCTTGAGACAAATTGAGTTGGTTTTTTTTCTCCCATTGACATGAAGTAACTGCATTGATTTCAACATTCTGCTGAGACGGTTGCCACTTGGTTTCACCACATTTAAGCCCTAGATTTTGATCATTTGCTGGGTGATTGCATTAGTATTGATTACTGATAGGGTTGCTAAAAATTCACTGTCGTAATTGATTTCTCAAGACACCGTTCATCTCAGACTATAAGGAGTCGGCTCAATTTAAGGTATCATTGTCCATGAGGACACACAGTGGACATTGATTTAACTTTCTGAGCATTGATAGTTTACCTTCCCTTTCTGTCTCTGCCCGCCCCCACCCCCTCTAGCTGTTATTGCAGGCGGCGTGATCGGCTTCCTGTTTGCCATCTTCCTCATCCTCCTCCTGGTCTACCGCATGAGGAAGAAGGATGAGGGCAGCTATGATCTGGGAGAGAGAAAACCCTCCGGCGCAGCCTATCAGAAGGCCCCAACCAAGGAGTTTTATGCATAAAAAAACCCTCCCGTCATCAGATCGGTAAAATCGCGAGTGACTGTTGAAAACACAGTTCACGACAACAGCAAACCTGTTCAAACACGAACAACAAGAATCAACAACAAAATGTTTTCGTTTTGTTGTTGATTTAAGGAAAATAGCATACATGGAAAGCTTTTGCATAGAGTATTGTTATTAAGACCTTTTCTTTCTTCTTTAAAAATTAAAACCAAGCATTTCTCATTCTATGGCAAAATCTCAGTGTATTTAAACAATGTGTGTATTATTTGAAAAGGCTGAAAAAATATTAAACAGGCTTTGTAAAGGCAAGGAAACTAATCACATCTGTCTTCTGTCAAAGGAGCGGATTCTAGTCACTGACTACTCTTAACTGTAGCAGTATATTATTTGTAAAGAAAACAAATTTACAAGTGGAAATAATTGAATATAATTATTCTGTATCAATCCTACTTTCTTTTTATTCTTTTTATTTTGTCCTAGCATGTCTGTTGTTGATCTCTAAAGGTGTATTACATTAATTTATCTTTTCTCTGATGTTAAAAAAAAATAAAAAAAAATGCCTTTGTAGTTTTGATGAAGCTCTTTGGTCTTCATATTAACGCTGTTAACGGTCAATGTAAATGTTCTCCCTTCAGGTTACAATGTTTATTATTTGTTCTCACATCAGTTTTTAAGTCAAATGTGAGCGTTTCATTATGTCTTTGTTTATTTGTTTGTTCTCTTCTCTGTAGCCTTTTTTTTTTTCAACAGCATTTTATTTACAGTACATACAAGGAACAGGTCTTTAAACGATAAAAAAATAAGCGTGTCAGGGCTCGGGGAAAAAAACAACAAAAAAACCCGCAAATCTCGCTTCTGTTATGTCTCGCTGAACTTCTTTTCTATTTAAATGCATTCTCTTTCACAACACACATTCACTGCTTTCGCTTCCCACTGATGTGGTGCAGCTTTGAGTGTTCGTGGAGTTTTTTGGGGGTGAAGTTTCTGCGCCGTGGCTTGTTGTGTTTTTGGTCCATAGCCACCTCCCTCCCCGATATGTCCCTTGAGTTAAGTGACTGCGCACAAACTCTGCTGTCACCCTTTAACCCTAACATCTCCTCCCCCTCTCTCTGTTTACCCTCACCTCCCTCACTCCCACCTTCTTTTTAATCAGATTGGAGCATGGCCAGTTGAGTGTCACTCCCCTTCTCAGCTACTTGGAGCCACCCGTGTAGCCTGGTGTTATTGTCCCTGTCCCAGTGTTGATGCTTTAGGCCCAAAGGTCTGCTCACTAAAGGCCTGCTACTGCTTGGACACAAACACACCAGGCCCGGGCCCAATCCCCACATGCAGAGCACGTACCTCTGCAGAAAACAACCCCCAACCCCCCCCCCCCCTCTAGAAAGAGGGGTTCTTCAGAGGGATTGATAAATATGGCTGCACAGAAAATGTAAGACCAGTCCAGTCCAGTGTTATGTCTGAATAGTCTTTGACAAGACACCCACGTTCAGGGCTACTCATGTTTCTTTCTTTAGTGGTCAGTGCACACATTTCAAAAGAGCTTCTGTTGAGAAATTGAGGTTGTTTACCAGCTTTAAAACCCAACAAAAGGCCACAAAATGGCTGCAGCAAAATAGCCACGTAGCTACATCAAATGAAAACATTATGGTTACGGTTGCATGACACCAACAAGTTACTGTCTATTTTTTTAATATCACGTCTACATGAACTTGCTTTGAAGAGACGCACGTGTTTTGTCTGTCAGGTTTGTGAAGTTGCCTTTTTCAGCTGTACAGTAATGTGAAGTAGACACAGTAGATGCCGTCACATCATCTAAACTCACTCTAACACCACCCACACGACGCTGTTCATCCCTCTACATCTCCATCTCTCGTGTTCTTCTCTTCTTTCAATCCATCTGTGATCCTGTTGTTATCCACTACCATCCTCTTCTCCCCATCTCTGTTGTCCGCTCTTTTCATAGCACCTAAGGTACTGAACTATACTGAAAAACCCAAAGACTCACAGTATTTCTACTCCCACCATCCTCCCGGACCCAAACCCCTCCACCATGGCCACATCATGTTGTTTCCTCATTCTCTTTTGGTGTTTTTTTTCTCTCTCTCTCTCTCTCTCTCTCTCTATTAGAGACCTGACCGTTGAGTCCAATTGCTTATTAGTATATGAAAAGATATATAAATATATATAAATGTATATTCACAAATGTTTTAAACCTTCAAAGTGCCTACCATTTGGAAATGTACTTGCTCAAGGTGAGCATGTGGCGGGTGTGTACACAAAGGAGGGGTGTAAACGACTTGACTGGCATTCTCTGAGCATGGATGACTGTAATGGTAACTTTTTTTTAGTCTTACAAAAGCTGACAGTATTGTACCTATAAGTTGAAACAACACTACTGAATAAACATTGTGGCCTAATATCCAACTGTGTGTGTGTCATCTCATTTGAAAATCACACTTGTTTTTTCTCCCTGATCTGTTGATTGTGTCAATGTTAAGATCAATTAAATATCTTTTACAAATCAAAACTAAATCACACAGAGCAGGAAGCATGTTGCGCCTCTGCTGTGACTTCAACTCAAGGGGGTAAGCCAGCCTCCGCAAACTGTACTTACTATGGAGCCATTTTGATGCTAATAAACCATCACCTCCCGTTAGCATTCCATTGACTGCCATTCATTTTGACGTCACTTTGACAGCAAATAACTTTACATCTGAAGCGTTTAAAGACTTTATTTGTTAATTGTTTATTTCTAAAGCAACATGACAATGTATAAAAGGCTCCATTACCTTGTATCTCAAGTTATGGCTGCGTAGCAGACATTTTTGTAAAAATAGGCTAACGATTGTGTCATGACCAAGCGACTTGCTGTCGCACAGTAGAGCCATTACCGTATAGAACAGGAGAAGCTCGCAGGCAGTTTCGACTTACATTAGCTGTTTAAGTTTAATTACTAATGTTAACTAGCATCTTAGTTAGCAGTAATTAGCCTGTGCCCATGTTATCTCCTTACATATACCTACGCTCCCTGCTCTACAAGATTCAGAATGATTGAGATTTCTCTTGGCACAGCTACCAGAAGACTTAACAACTTTCAGACAGGTTGCTCACGTCACATCTACGTTGTCAAGCTCAGTTAGAGGCTGCGCAGTAATGCTCAGCCATCACCGGAAAAGTGCTTCTTATAGACTTTACCTGTCTACGGCAAAAACAACGGCGTCACTTTGTCCATTTATTTTACTGTCTATGCTTCAACTCTCATCAGGTGTTTTGCAGTTACCAGTTAATGTAAAACTCTCACTGTGACTATAGGGGGCTGGGTGAAAAATAAATCAATAATAAAATAATAATAAAATAAAGTCAATAGTTTGAATGGATTGAGCCATTTATCAAGCAAAAATGCCAAACTTTCCTACATACCAGCTTCTCAAATGTGAAGGACTGCTTTTGTCAATCTTAGATAACTATAAATTGAATATCTTTTGGATTTTCAACAGTTTGGTCAGACAAAACAAGTATTTTTTAGGACTCACCATGACCTCTGGGAAATAATCTGCTTTTTTCACTAGTTTCAAACTACTAAATGATAAATTGATCAGTAGATTAATCTGAATTGAAAACGATTGGTAATAGCAGCCCTAGAAAGTTTCAACTCACGACATGCTGTTCTGTTTTGTTGTAGCTTCAGTGCATAACTTTTGATATTAATGAACGTCCATTACATTGAAGCCATGGCCAAATGAGTTGCTATAAAGCTAATTAAGGCTTTCAACTCCAATACAACTGTCTGTATTTCTCAGTATGGCTATGTTCAGAAGACTGTCGTCTGGCGACTTTCGCGAGTAGAAACTCAAGTGAAGATAATGACCTCTTCTGAAGAGTCCATCATGTTTTTTTAATCCTCCATGTCCTCCGTGGTTACAAGCAACTGCGTGGAGGGGTGGGGGCTGTGTGCGATCACGGAAGGCTTGTATCATGTGGACGCGCCAACAGTGTTGTCATTACTTAGAATTCATCATGGGGGAGACAAAAACTACGCACTATAGCTTTAAGTTGGCGTTTAGTTTATATGTTTTGTTTCTTTCAAAAGAGTCCTGGGACCTGTTAGTGAGTGTTTTGATTTTTTGTAAAAAGTTGACAGAAATGGCTTGCTTCATGGTTTATTAAGAACTTTATTTTTACTTTCCATTAGACAAAATTTTAATTAAGCTTTAGAGATGCTGGTAGGCAGATTTTTTTAAACTTTGGACAGCTGGCTGTCTCCCCTTGTTTACAGTCGTTATGCTAAACTTAGATAATTGCTTCCTGGCTCCAGACTTAACAGACAGACATGACAGTGGTATCACTCTAAATCTCTGCAATAAAAATAAATAAGCAAATTTCATAAAATGTTGAAATACTTCTTGGAAATACACATACACTAATATATCAATGAGTGTGTCAGTCATGCTGTTCTGTTATAATTAATGGGAGTGTGTGGCTTTAAGTTTATATGTTTTCTATTTGATCATAAATACATTTGTGCAATTTCTCTTGGGATCTATTAGCAAGTGTTTTTGTCTAAAAAAAAGTGAAAGGCAGACACCTTGCTTTATGGCTCATTAACTACTTAAAAAAACATCTACAACAAAGTACTAATTTGGTTAATTATTCAAAGGTAAGCCTTTCTTACTATGGTTACCCTAAAGCCAAAAACATCCCACAGTAAAGCTGCCCTAAAAAAGAAGGGTATCTCTGTATCTATAAATAAAAGACATTTCAAATGTAGGGCGGCCTTCAATACTCTGCAGCACATTCACTCTCTTAACATTACTTAAAGTCTAAGGGGATTATCAATGTGCAGATGAGTAATCTTTATGTGGTTATGTGCTGCACATATCATTTTAGTGCCTTAATCTCACCGTGTTACAGAGGGAGATTAGAGTAACGGTGGGGATTAATCTCACATAGGATTGCACATCCTGAGTGATTTGAGAAACCAGTGAGGCTGACATGAAGCTTTCACAAAACTCTCAAAGGGGGCACGTTTATTCTCATTAACAGGTTAATTTATTTATTTAGAGTTATCACATAAAACATATCTGGGCTTGTAGCCTATATTGCACTGATAAAGCCAACATGTTTTTCCCTCTCAGGAGGGACAAAACAGCCCAGAAAGACCTTCATGTGTGCAAAAACCACCTTGTGATGTTCTCTTTGAAGATGAGAAAGGAGGAAAAGAAATGGACATGCATGCATCAGTGCATATTGCAAAAGTGTGTGTTTGCACAAGTGTGTTAGCATGTCAAACTGATTGTGTCCATGTGCATCTCCTCTTGTATCTAACCTGAGGGGAGGCTGATAAAGCTATACCTCTGGTTCTTGATATGTTGTTTTAAGTGAATACTCCTCTTTCTATTCTTTTCTAAGGAATCAGGTCACTATGTTCCAATATGGTGTGTGATATTTGCCCAGAGGCAGTTTGTACAAGACATCCCACCAGGATAGGGGGGAGTGGTGCAGCAGGGAACCAATAGGAGAAGCCATTTAGATTGCAGTAACCAACGTTTCCCAATCTGTCTGTTCCACTCTGTGCAACTATTTTGCGTGTGTTTGCCCTAAGTCTCCAGTTTGTGTCAAAGTACAACCAGGATTTATATGCTGTTTGTGTTTTGTTCAGGTTAATGTAAGGGGTCAGTATGTGTTATTGTCAGGAGAGAGAACACAAATGGAAACCACAATGAGTCAAAAATGAAGGTGGGTGGATTTTAGACTACTTTATAACCTTTTCTTCTTTCTTTCACTCTTATGCTCATTTTTCTTTCCCTTTTGTCTCTTTTTTGTTCTTTCTCTGCCTTTGTAGCTGCAAAGCTAATTCAATAAAGCTGTCGGCCATAAACTGGTAGTAAGCGCCAAACCATGCAGAAACGTCAAGGAAATGGCGTCCAAGGTAAACAGGCTGTCAGGCCTCATAAGATCTCATGGCTGCAGACTAAGCCTGGGCCTGACTAGAGTGGACACGTTGCACCTCACTGACCCAAACACAGAGTACCGTAGCATAGCAAGCAGACACAACACAGCACTGCACCAGGCCAATGCACAAGCCCAAGCCTGGCAAACCTAACTGTTATAATTCTAGTATGATGAAGTTCAAGTCTCAGTCCAAGCTCCAACCTCAAGTCTATATTCTTGGATGGCCTTGGCCCTAGTTGTCGTTACCACAAGCCTCAGTCTCAACTCTCCCAGCTGCAGCCACTGCACTGTTGTTGGACTCCTACTGCACTAACTAAAGTGCGGTAAACTGGAAGTGAGGTATCTATAGGTATCAAAACAGCAGGCTAAGAAGACAGAAGCAAGGCCACTTTAAATAACGTTTACCTTCCTGTATGAGGCACAGTGTGCTATATGTATCAGTGTCTCGTGGTGGAAAGGGTAAATTGCAGAGCGCAGAACAGTGTGTAAAACCCAATCAAGTTGCTTCTTTTCAACATGACATCAAGAATGTATTTTTATTTTAAATGTATTATTACTTTAAAGCACACCCTGACAAAGAAGACAATAAAGAAATACTGAACTAAAAAGTCAGTCAAAGAAGAAGCAACCCTAAGTACAAAAATAGCCAAGAGTCTACAGCCATGCTAGCAGCTATGTGAAGCTAAATGCTCACATCACTATGCTAACATGCTCACAATGGCAACGCTAACGTGCGGATGTTTAGCAGATATAAGTTTACCATGTTCATTGTTTTAGTTTTAGTGTGTTAGCATGCTAAAATCTGCTAATTAACACCAAACACATACTAAACACAGCTGAAGCTGGTGTGAGATTTGCAGGTATTTGGTCAAAAAGTATCTAGTATACTGGTCTTACCTGTATACAGAATTTCATGGCGATCCACAGAGGAATGTGCATTATTATCTGACAGTTATTTTGTATGTTGCAGCCATTTTGGCACAATGTATGAGCCAGCTACTGCTACAGTTACTGTTTGTAGTTCTGTTACCACAAATTGGATTGGATCGGTACAGGTAAGGAGGTCAAAGTGAGCAAATTAATGTCAAACTTAACACAGGTTATTTGGATAAAATATGGACAGGACAGATGGATCAGAAGTCAGGGAATCTGCATGGTACTGGACAAAATTGGCAGGAGTGGGATGGCAAGAAATAATCGGACAAAACAATAATGATTGTATATATATAGTATATTAAATTGCTATAAAGACAATTGGTATTGGCAACCCCTGTCTCTGTCCTACCTGAGCCAAACTAACTGTTCTTTTGTTACAGTAAATGCTATTTACTGGCTTTTTTGTTTGACTTGTCAAGGAGGACAGAGGAGATAACGGCATGAGCAGTATTTCCTCGACCTTTCCTGAAAGCAAAGCAGTCTCAGAGCTAGTGTAATTCACTCCAGTGAGGGAGGTGAGCTCAGCTGAGTACTTCTTAGGATGCTTAGGAGGTAAATCATGTCTAAATGTTGTGAAGAAACTGCTACAATGTGTTGAATTTGTACCAATTTGGTGTGGGCCTAATCTCCATCTCCTTTATTATCCTCCCTCTAAAAGCTTTGAGTCATGTATAAAAAAAGGTAATTTAGGTCTTGAGGTTTTAAAGCTTAATGATGCTTTTTACATTAGGCAGGGAAGCATAAACTAATCATGCAACAATTTTGCTTCATTTGGATGATCTGCCGGGGATTTTGAAGAATTTTAATTCCTTGGTTAAAAGTATAAACAGAGCCAGGTTAGGAGTGCAACGCCTTGCTGCAATTGTAAATTGGTTGTTGAGTTTGTTTCAGACATTAAGCATTTAGTCATCACGGATGCATAAAGAACAGCATTTTTGGGATGGTAGAAGAATGTAATGACTACTGCTAATATATTCAGATAATGAGCAAAGAGGTTTTCAGGAATTATGGTCCAGCAAAACAGAAGCTAACGTGATGCAGAAATTAATGAAAAGCCTTTAAACAACAGCAACTTTGAGATTCTCTGTAACATGATGCTTTGGTTCATGAAAACATACTGTTGGCCTATATGTGGTGATGCATTCTGCAACTATCAAGGCTGTTTGTCTGTTACACTGCTTTTACACAAGACAGACTAATACTAGGTTTTTCTATCCATTGTAATAGACCACATACAACTTAATCTAGTGTTATAAGGACACTTTTCAAACAACAGAATTGCATCCCGATTCTGTTTCATCCAATTTTAAGTCCACCTTCATGAAGGTAAGTGTAATTTGCCAGCGAAGATGAAGGATTAAAGGAACACAATGGTGTTGTAGGCTCACAAGATTGGCTTCATGCACTCTTTTTATGTATTTATTTTTTTGTAAAATTGATTTCTCCCAAGTCACACTCAATTCAATTTCATAATTGCACCAATTTATTTGAATAACCTCATATTTTGTTGACTCAAGACACTAAATCAGGCTTTTCATAAAGAGCAATGAAATAAAAAGGTACAAGACACACATGGTCTTGATATTTAACCTGTAGATATCTCACTGATTTCAAATTAAGTGCCAAAAAATACTGGATATATATCACTGGATTAAAAGTCAAGGGATCACCAATGAAAGTAGGATTTATCCTCCAGGGACTATGCATGCCTGTACCACATTTAATGGCAAACAATCTAATAGTTGTTGTGATATTTCATTAAGACCCAACAATGTCAACCTCATGGTGGCGCGAGAGAAAAAGTCAGGGGATCACAAAAGTAAGCTATCAGTAAGCTTTTCTGGGGACCATTAAATATCTGTGCCAAATTACATGTCAATCAACAAAAAAGGAATCATAGTTGTTGAGATATTTCACTCTGGACCAAAGTGGTGGACCAACCAACAGACCAATACTAATAAAAAAATAAGTGCTCTCACAAACCACCAGAAACCAAAAGGAACTGTTCAATTGCTGGTGGGATTAACTCGAAATGGCTAAAATAACCTTCCACACATGACAAACTCAATTTAGAGAAACGACAAGCTGCTCACTTTGCCACTTAATCACAGAGTTTCTTGATTAAACGCTGCCTGCTAATGAATGCCAATGCGCCACTTTGCTTCCTCTTGATAGGATTTGGAAATCACGCCATTCCCCGAGCACTCTCATATGAATACACATCAACACACACTTCTCATCTTCCCCGGCTATAGCCTGAAACATGATAGAACTATTATGCTAATTGGATCTGAAGCTACAGGGAGGAAAAGTCATATGGATTTGTACTCGAAGCCCATGGGAATGCGTTTTCTGGAATTGTGTTAAGGCCCTGTAAAATATACTGCACTCATTCACTTTTCACTACACTGAGCATACAGTGTGGTAAATATATATGCAGCACAGTGACTGGTGAATGATTTCAGATTCAAGACATCCATAAGGTTCCCATAAAGATCTAAGCTAAGGAGGAAAAGTTGAGCTTTGATGTTGAAATGCATGATTGACTTACTATTAAAACACATACATTTCAAGTTCAGTTAGTTCACAACATGTTATTCTCTATCTTATTTTGTCTTTTTTATTGTTTGATTATACTGTATAGTCATCACAGAAAATAAATACTTTTCAGTCTCGGAACTGGTAGACCTCTTGGAAGACCTGGCATTGCACTGCTGCCTTTGTTCTCAAAACCATTGCAGCGCTATATGATGAAAGCCTCATATCTCCAAATAAATCATCTTTTCAGGATGTTAAAACCAGGGGGCAAGAAAGGGGATGTGTCTCTGAAGGCAAATCTGGATGGAGAAAAGCAGGGGGAAGATGTACACTAGCGTAGTAGCCAGACTATTTGTCAATGCTGAAATGACTATGTTAATCACTTATTTGTAGTGATGTTAAGAAGCTGTCCTGATGACAGCCGTTGGTGGCAGCTGGGCTCTGCAGTAGTCCCGTCACATTAATCTGCTGGTGATGGATGCAGTGATGGGAGTCCGGCACTGCAAGCCACGACTGTGAGGCAAGGAGGTTTTTGGCTGGACAGACTGGAAAGATCATTAACAGCCAGGGCTCCCTCACCAACTGTTAATGATCTGTCCAGTCCTCCCTGTGCTTAAAAGCTGCAGAGAACCAGTGGAGCTGCTGGACCACAGAGATGTGCTCTCTAAAAGGTCTTCGGCGTCTACAGTATTCAAATGACCATGGCTGACGTCAGGCCCAGATACAGACTACAACCTGATGAGCATTTGTATGTGGATATGCTATGGCCCAGAAAGTGGCTTTTTGCCTTCGCACCTCACAAGACAAACCCTTGAAAATCAGTTATTTCTATATCCACCCTAGCATGCTGTTGTGCAAAGGCAAAACGGTGTAACTTAGTTTTTGGTCGGAAATTAGTTAATGACATTTTTGGGAAATTCAAGACATCCTTTATCATGCAGATAAGTATCTTAAGTCAATTTCGTTGTTTTTTCGAGAAAATGGGAACAGTAACTTCCAAAAGCCCAGGAGAAACCAAGGCAGAACGCCACAACACCAGTTACCGCTCTTTGACTTTGTTTTGGAACGCTCAAATTGAGTTAGGGATAGACAGACAGGATAGCAATAAGTAGATGGCTATAAGTAATTGTAAATCATCAGAAATATATGCCATGATCACTAGATTTTATACAGGTGTTACTATAATAATTTTGTAAATGTGATCAGCAACCAAATATTGATAATGTGGAAGTTACTGGCTTTTGCCTTGGTGTGACTTCTCACTTTTTACAGTACAGTAACTTCAAAATAGAGGTCAAAAGTCAAAAAGTCAAGTTTGAGCTCAAGATTTTTTATGTAGATACATTTTATTTATTAAAACATCTAACTGCCAGATTTCCAGTGTCCTATCTATAATTCAATTGGTTGGGCAACTAAAAAACTTTAAAGTCATTTTTCTCTAAGGTCTTTTGCCTTTGTAGGGCGGCATAGTTCTAGGCATTGCAATCCTTCTATCCACCACTTTGGTCCAGACTAAAATATCTCAACATTGCCATGAACTTTGTATCAATATCAATGGCTCCAACACGACGAATCCTACTAACTTTGGTGAACTTTTCCTTTCCACCATTTTTCTCATTTCGGTCTTGACACTAGCATTTTTATTTTTTTATTTGGCATTGTGACTTTGTTGTCGATAAATATGAACACTTATTAAAAAAATAAATAAACATTTACATAAATCTTAACACTAATAGCTACGGAAGAGGATTAGGGCCACATGTGAAAAATGTATTGAGTTCTGAGATTAAAGTCAGAATTCTGACTTTTTTTAAAAAAATAATAATTTTACACTTAAAAAAAAGTCAGAATTCTGACTTTAAACTCAGAACTCAAATACATTTCTTCACATGTGGCCCTAATCCTCTTCCGTAAACAGCAGGTTAAGTGGAGGGAGTTCAATTTGCTTTTATATTGCCAAATATTTACTTTTATATGGCTTACCAGAGTCTGTTTCAGAAAGCAGGTTTAGTGAAAACTCTGAGTTTGTTAACTATGAGAAGAGGGAAACTCTGGGTTTTCTGTTTCAGAAAGGGAGGTTATTTAAACCTGAGAGAGAGGGGTAACTCCCCCCCTCCCCCCCCAACAACATAAGTGAAAGAGAAAATTATATTTCTCAATTGCTCAAATCCTTCATTAGAGCATTTGAAAAACCCACTTAAGATAATCCAGTTATTTAACTATTGCAATTACAACAGAAAACAAACTTTTTAAGGTGAACAATCTCCACAATGAACACAATTCTGCACAAAATATGACAGTATAGGTTATCAGAACTTAAAATAAATATACACTATATACATAAATGTGCCAACAATATATACAATAAAAAATGTAACAAGATTAATAAATTAATAAAACGGTATACAACAAGCTCTCTCTCTCTCTCTCTCTCTCTCTCTCTCTCTCTATATATATATATATATATATATATATATTTTTTTTTTTAATCATTTCAAGAGGTCCTGTGCTTTAATTTGAAGAGTTTTTGTCTGCCTAAGCAGATAGAAAAGCAGATACAATTCTCGTTGTATTGAACTCTTGCATGATGTGCAACGTTTATATAGGCTACTAATGCAATCATACAGTAAAGCATGCGTCTGTTATTGTTGTAGTGTTTTGTCCACCACTCAGTTTTTGGCTCAGTTTTATCAAGGGCCAAAGTGTTTTAAGGGGAGTTGTGTTTACCGCAGGTTCTACCCTCACTCCCTCATCTCTGTCCCTCTCCTCCTGAGTCTCCTCCTCACTGTGCATGCCACTGCCACTGTCGCCGACACCGACACCACAACCACTATCATCAGCCACGGGAGCTGATGAAGGTCCTGCTACTGCCGAAAACATGTCTTTTCGCTTTTTTCTTTTATTTGAGCGGCTTGGGTAACTTTGTTTGATTTTCGCGTTTAGACCATTGCCATAAAAGAAAGGTTTAGACTCGTCTTGCTCCATCTCTGTGTACTTCCGAGTTCTCCTGTCACCGTGTGTTTATCTTTCGCGCCCGGCCCCGCACCGTTACGGACTAGTTGATTTCATTGTGAAAGTAGGGGGTGCAAGCAGGGCGCCTGCAGCTGCAGGGGGCGCCAATCTGCCAATTCCCCACACAGTGAAATGATAGATAATAGAAAACTGCTTCACGGAGCAGAGGATTTTTTATTTTATTTTTAAGTGCTCGTGGCGCCCCCCCATGACTCCCACCCCGGGTCGCCCGTGCCAAAAACCGCCCCTGGTTGTTACCATGGTGAATCGTAGTATCATGCCTCCATTGATGCTGCCTTTTTATAGTGGTGGTGCAGGCCTTAACTCTGAGTGAACCTACTCTGAGTTGATTGAACCAACTCAGATCAGCTGTTCTGGAACCGAAAACTCAGAGTTTCTCATCTCAGGATAAATCAACCCAGAGTTCAGGGTTAGACTCAGAGTTTGTTAAACCTCCTTCCTAAAATGGACTCCTGATGTTAGAGACAGGTCAAATTCGTATTTGATTGGATGGTAAACGAAACATGTGACTGTAAAAGAACTTTGCCTGCGTGAACTACTGAAAAGCTCTGTTTGTAGCCCCAAGCTAATAATACGGGTAGGTCTACAGAATATCTTTTATTCAAAATTGTTATCTTAAGCAACTGTAATGCATTACATCAATAAAATATGCTGGCTTTGATGCCAGCGTGTCTGTACTTCTTATTAGTGGAGCTGACAACAAGCACTTGAACTGTGTATCCAACATGCTACTGATGTGACAGGAGAGCCTGAGCAAATATTCAAGTAGTGATGCAAAAATTGTCTCCTGGCCATACAGCTATATCATTCTCTCATTAGATTTTGTCTACGGTTTTACATTTCTCTGTCAGTGATTCATCATGGCTACTGATGCATTTTCATCATTTGTGACTGACAGGAAGCTTGTTTTTATTTTGGTTATTCTGCCTGACAAATGTCCAAGCTAGCATCTCCAATCAGAGCAAAATTACACTTTCTTTTTCCTTTGATTCACTATCTGTAGACTGAAGTGTGTGCTCTCATGAGGATTGCGCTACATGTGTAGTCTTTATCCTGCTAATGATCAAGCTGTGCTGCTCCCTGAATCTTTCCTCAGAATGGTGTATATTTCATCATGACACTGAACATTGTTATTAACATTGTACGCATCCGTTTCTGTGGATTGTTTTTAAGTCCTGAGATTGACTTTTTGGGAACACCGACTTTTTCATTTGACAGCTGATAAGTTATGTGACACATCACCCTGCCACGGCGGGCCTCAAACACTGTGATGCATTCGCCTCTGTTTCTATTCTGATTCTTCACTCAAGCCTGTGCACACCTCTTTATCCGTCTCTGACTCAACCATTCAAGCCGTAAAAAAAAGACAACATTGCTGATTGAGCTTGAGCAACAACAAAAGAAGATAGATTCTAAGAGAAGACTTTGCCCACTCAACTCAACAGACGTGGCTTTCTGTTGCCTGCATGGCTGATCTTTCTCCCTTTGAGCTCTTTTGTCTCTTCCTCGCTCTTCTTCCCTTTCACTCGCTTCTCTACCTGCTGTTTTTAATGGCTGAGTGGAGGCAAGGGGAGAAAGAGAGAGTGAGTGAGACAGACAGTGAAGAAAAGAAGGATGAGGATGGAGGGGAGAGAGGAGAGGGGAGGGGGGGGGAGCTCCAGGCAAGGCTTTAATGAAGAGCCTTTGAAGTTTGCTGTGATTGAGCAGCGCCCGTGTCCTCTTCAAAAGGGACCCAACATCTCTCTGAAGACATACCCTTGTTTCTTCTCCCTTCCGTTCTTCCATCTCTCCCTCTTGATTTCCTTCCTTTTGTCTCTGTCAATTCCATGTGAGATCTTCACCTCCTCTCTATCCTCTCCCCTGCAACTGCCTCCTTTTACTACCCACCTCCCCTTTCACCAACCCCCTTCAACTCCTGTCCTCCTCTGTGATCAGGACATGGATCATGTCTCTACTTAACCAACCGTGGTGGTCCCATCCCGTTAGCTTCAGGACTTTGAAGCCTGTGACTGCAGGATGAGAGGGATGTATGGAAAGAAAGAAAAAATAGTGTGGGTGGTGCTTGCATGTGTGTGCTGTGGTTGCCTGGGTACATGTATCTATATGTATCAAAGACACACATTCAGAAACACACATGCATGTGCCCAGCGTTCAGGAAGAGATAGTGATTCCCATCCTATCATCCACCTGCACTGATACTACTCTGTTATTTCAACAAAGTGGCTCTGTGGGCGATTTCGCTGCTGTGCAACCTATCAATCCAATCCTCCTACGCTCTTCCTCCTCTTCTTCCTGCAGGTCATCCTCATCTCTTGCTTTCTCCTTTACAAAGGCTCTCCATTTACCCCTCACCCAGCTAACGTATCTATATTCCACTGTGGTGGGTTCCTGCCATACACAATCTATGACTCCTGCCAGAAGCACTCTATTAAGGCCATGTGTTATCATAAGAGATATACTGTATACTGTGCTGCAAATGGTTTGCATTTAAACTGAGGGGAAGTGCTCTTCAGATTACAATACTTTCAAAATATGATGTAAACTATTATTATATGTCACACTGATTGACAGCTGGTGGCAGTAATATGCCGAGAAATGTATCAATGCACCAGCAAAGAAAAGACAGCTAGCTTGGAAGCACAGATGTTAACAATAAAAATGGCTTTGAAATTGCTTGTTAGACCTCAAGGATGTGTTTTGTTGAGAAACACTGAGTGGCGGAAGAAGTATTTGAGTTATTAACTTAAAGGGTAACTACCATTTTTTTTCCAACCCTATTTTCCTGTGTTTTTATGTCTAAGTGACTGATGGGAACAACAATCTTTGAAATTGGTCCAGTATTAAGCAAAATCACTGCAGTTGGCAGCGGCAAAACAAGCTACAATGTAAGTTAATAGGGCAATTGCCCAGCTTGTATTTACCTTCATAAAAGTCCTCGTTTTTCCACTGACAGGCTCTGATTAATATTCTAAGTGTCTGACAACATTATGGAAAGAATTTCTAAGGAGGTCGACATTTCTGTTAAAGAGTTAAGATCCTTTTTTTAAACCTAAAAACATCCACAAAATTGCATTTGCTAAACCCATCAGACTCCATGTAAATAAACAAAAAATTATTTTAGCATCGTAAAATACAATGTAATCAAAGTTGACAGAAACAAAATGAAAAACTATGAAAAGCCATTTTGGGTCGTCTTTCCACTTTTCCAACCATCACAACTGTAGTTTTGGTTGAAACAAACACAGTTTATTGATTTACATACTGATTTAAATACTGTATGTTGGCTCTATACACAGTAAAAGCATTGTTTTTTAAGTGGAGTCTGGTGGGTTTAGCGCTAGCGACTTCAGAGCTGTTTCTGGTTAAACAAAAAAGGTCTCAAAGAGGTCTTAAAAGTCTATCTCTGAAGGGATCCATAATGTTGTTAGACACTTAGAATATTAATCTGAGCCTGTCAGTGGCAAAACAAGCACTTTTGTGAAGGTAAATACAAGCTGGACAATTGCCCGATTAACTTACATTGTAGCTTGTTTCGCCGCTGCCGATGTCATGCTTAATACTGGACCAATGTCAAAGATTGTTGTTCCCATCAGTCACTTAGACACAAAAACATAGGAAAATAGGGTCCCGGTTGAAAAAAACGGTAGTTACCCTAAATGCAGCAATATCACACTATGAAACAATTCCAGTACAAGTCAAATTCCTGCATTTAAAATGTTACTTACAGTAAGTATTATCAGCAAAATGTACTAAAATCATCAACAGTTATATTATTATTTCATACAACTTAGTTACATTCCACCACTGGAAACACTGAACGTAAACATTTGTATTTCATTTCAAAATGTCAAAAGAAATCTACAACTGTGCCTCATGCCATTAGTTGAGAATGTGACTTTAGTTATATTATGACAGCACTAACTTGCAGTCATGTGCTGATGTGTTTGTTGGGGCTGAGGCTGGCATGCATGAATTTAACTCTGGATTCCGTGGAGCGGACAGGAGGCCAGGGACGGTCAGTCAGTCACTGGCAAGCTTAGTCTGTGTGATTACAGCCCCCTTCTCATCCAGGCCCTGTTTTTGCGGCGTGGCCAGCGAGAGATTAATGGGTTGAAAGAAAACATTAGTGCAGCGCTATGGTTCACGCTCACCTCTCTGCTTCTGCCTGCTTGAACGTGCCGCCCTTGCTTTTTTTCTCCCCTCTCTTACTCTATCTCCCTTTTTACCCTGAGTTCAGAAAGCCTGCAGATATCATTAAAGGATGTCTTAATCACAACTACTCCAGTTCTAACTACTTAATATGAGCTAATCCTGCTTTTTTTACATGGAATTTTGCATACATAGTCAAACTTATGCAACCAATACTCCAAAAAAAAAAAAAATCTGTTTTGCGGAAAAAGAATACATCAAAGTATTAAAGCTCTTTCTACTTGCAAATCTGTTATATACAAAATGACACCAGTTGGAGGTTTTATCTGTTTATGGTTTGTGTAACCGGTACCTCAAATGTCACAGATCATGAGACACCAGGTCAGTAATGCCCTAAATTGCAAAAACACTGCACAGGGAGTAAAAAAAACAGGCTGGCTTAAGCAAAAGATTGCAATGATATACATAATGTTTCCTCTCTTCTCTGCTCACCGAGGCGTTTGTCTGAGGTTTTGAGTCCCGCCGTGCTGCCTCATGCCTGGAGAACAACTTTGATTGTTATCCCATAAATGATTCACTGAGTCATATTTTTAGGCTGGAGCCATTTTAAATGATGTATTTATCAAGTCAGCTGTTAAGTATGTGTCCATCTTCGAGTTGGCATGAATATGTCTACCAATGAGATTTTAACTTTGGGTGCTTTACATTATTTTTTTTCACTGCCTTGGTTTTGTGGATATTTAATTGTTTAGAAGGAAGGGGGGGGGGGGGGGGGGCTATTCTGTCCCTGACTGGATTTTGTTGAAACTTTAGACCATAGTTTACTGAGTAGCAATTCGATTAGAGCAATATCGATGTGTGGGAGGCACTAAAATGGTTTGTCATAACTCCTCAATTCCAACTGCCACACAGGCACTTAACCAGCTTGGTGGCTGACGTTAGCCATTGTGTTGTCTCATCTGTTATTAAATCTCTCCGTACGTTACTCTGTGTTGTGGTTTAACACAAGGGGTAATGCACAAAGATACCCCTAAACTCACTGCTGAGTCTGGCCATTTGCTCTCATCACAACTGGACCCATGAAAGAGAGCTAACACTAGCTTGACTTCTCTCCTGTGTAAAATGTGGTGCTGGTAATGACTTGTAATAACATGTATAACATGAATGCAAGCAATGTTTTGAAGGAATCATTGCTAACATGTAGTATCTGAAGAGCCTATAAGGTTAAAGTTTGTATAAAGCTCAAATGTGCTGAGACATAATGGGCACTGTGTTAGTGAAGTAAGTTTAATGATTTTCCCCTTCAGTGGAGTGATGTGTTGAAGAGGATGTTTTATGTGATTCTATGATTGGGGGCTGAGTGGGATCAATGATTTTATGTGTAGTGTTGGAGCCCCCCAAAGAGACTCTGACCTCAAAGGGACTCAGACCTTTACTTGCCAACTCACATCTATTTACTTTATCTAACATGTTACCTAAACGTACCCCTTATAAGCCATGTTCTTGCTGCAGCAAGACAGAGTGCATATTGGCTTTGTACTCTCCGGGTTCTGCAGGATCCATCATGATGCTGAAATCCTTGATGTAATAAACCTTTTTATAATCAAAAACAGTGTCAACGAAGTTCCTTTTCCACACATTGGCAACGCAGTGCTGCAACTAAATATACAACAAACATTAGCAAGATAGGTTAACTAGCTTCCACTGGGACCAAAAATGAAGAAGCGATCCAGTTCTCCTTTAATACATCCATGGTCCGAATTGAAGCAAGTTTGTCTAACTTACTTTCCAAGTGGAATACAAACTTAACAACACAATAGGTCCTCCCAAATGTTGAAGGAACAGAAATGGCCTCTCACGGATACATAACCAACACTATTTGGCCTTGTTGAAAGAAGGTGGGAAATGTCTTGTATAAACATTGGTAGGCTTTGACCTTACTTGATTTTGACAGAAAATTTCTCTTTGGAAAACATCAGAGAAATGGATGGTTTATGGAAGAAATCTACAAAGGTAAGACGACTTGGGAAACACCATTTCTCCAAAACTCCACACAAAAGGACCTGGTCTAAATACTACAATACTATTAATATAAAAATGAACCTCAGCCACCGTTGCTATGGAGTAGAAGCCTGTTAGAGTTGTAGCAAATTCAAAAGGCTTCATTGTTGCAATTGCAGGCTTTAGCTTCCATAACAGAATTATTTGCTAGGTGATTGGATGTTTCTTCTGAAATGCATTTTTGGAGGTTTAGTTCTTCTTCTTCCCCCTTAAGTTTCTATGTACCTGGGATTGAATCTTCGACTTTTTGTTAATGTAACACAGTTGCTGACCTTCTGTACTGAAGATTCAACCGGGAGAATTTCATGCCCATCCAAGCCGTAGAAGTGCTCTAATTATGAGTCATGTAATATCTATGGGAAAAATAAATGAAGTATTATGAATAGCACCCAAAATAGCTTTCCCACTGATGTTAGATACAATACGGCAACTGGATGGGAGGATGATAATGGCAGAAACTGGCAAAACAGTTTAGTTATTTAGTGGCATGTTATTTCATTTTTTTTCCTGCTGATTCTGCTTAAGTGTTGCTTAGCCTCCTACGAGTGGATAGTAGGTATTACGATCATTGCTAGCATCTTTTTTGAAACACCTTTTAAGCTTAATAAGATGGATTTTTCGATCATCATAGACTTTAGATGCTATGTGAAACAAGGCCCTATTCCACAGATGAAGAGAGAGAAAAAAATGACAGAGGAAGGAGCTGAGTGATGTCACCTGAGGAACCACACACACACACACACACACACACACACACACACACACACACACACACACACACACACACACAGCTGTTTTCCTGTTTTGACTAATTGCTTTGCGATGCACTTTTCACCTCCAAAACATCATGAAAAATAAATATGTCCACCTCGTGCACAAGATGGTGACTGCTGATAATTCAGAGAGCTGAGAGAGCTGAAGATGGGCTCTGCACATTTCTCTTCTCATCTGAGTGGATTATTTTTTGTTGTTGCAACAATTACTGCAGCAGTAGTTGTAGGCAATGTCATTTCATAAAGAAGAGGAATGAGTGTTGATTATGCTCCTGGCTTCTCTATTTCTAGTTATTCAGATATGTCGTAGACCTCACACACTCTTTACTGGCATTTTTCTGTGTTTTTAGGTACCAAGCGCTTTCTTTTTCTGATGCAGTTCTGAGCTCCCTGGTTCTCTTATTACCCAAAGCAAGTGGTAACGACTGACTGTAAATCACATTTGTAGTGTGGGAAAGAGTGGGTGTTAGAATGTGAATAATCTTTTATTCCTCTACTTCCGTGAAAAAGCAAATATATTTCTTCTTTCATTTCACAGGAACATCAGATAATATTCTAATGCTCTGTCTCCCTCTTTGTCTCTTCCTCTGCCGCCCTCCACAAACGGAGTTGTAAAAGCAAGGCAGAATAAGCAAGTCTAATACTCATCACAAGAATCTATATCAGGATGCCAAGTTGTTCAAAGAAAAGATCAGCGCTCGAGAGAACTCTCACTTGTGATGTCAGCCTTTTACTAGCAGTAGATTGTTCAGAATAGCTCAGAACATAAAAGACAAAACAAAGCCTGGGTTGTTCTCCAAGCAGTCAAACCACAACATTAGAGTCATGAATTGGATGGATGAGGTTTGTGCATATATATATATATATATATATATATATATATATATATATATATATATATATATATATATATAAATAAAACTGTAAATACAGAACATTGACTGATTTATCATAATCCTTCCAGCAGCAGACTGGACTGTCAAAAGTACAAGGAGCTACTGGTTGTGATAGCACAGCATGTGATTAATAATTTGCTGATTGCACTACAGCTGTTTCCACAACTGCAATATTCACTACTGCTAATATGAGATCTCTTTAATGTAATAGGGTCTACTGGTAGAGGAAAAACCCAGAGAATCGGACTGACTGAAGGAGCGTTTTCCAGCCCACAACTTCACTGATCTGACTTCACTCTCATAGTGTCATTTACGGCCACAGAAGGCAGCTGTTTCCAGCAAAAAAAGCTACACAACCACTGTTTAGTGTCAGTTATATGTATTAAGTAGCAGATTTGATTGTTTCTTCACAGTCACCTTTTCTTTATTCCTTTGTTTGGTTCACAATGCAGAAATGTTTGGGGAGGAGCTGCCCAGCAGCATGGTGTATTTGTGAGATTTAATGTATTATGTCATCACTGACATCATGAAACAGAACCAAGTCATGGGGGGGTTTCTGTGTGTAGTTAATTTTCATGTGTTTGTTTTACTCATTTGAAGGGGTAATTGCTAGAAGTCACGTCCCTCACGACGTTCCACTTCCGGGATTGCTCGGTTTTCTGTTTTCCTCTTTTCGGCCAGATGTCCGTTACCTTACGCTTTCTTTTTTGTTGGAATTTTAAACTCCAGTGGATTTATGAGGACTATGGTTAACTGCTCCTCAGATCTCCATCCATCTTCATCCATCTTCATCCGCTTATCCGGGGTCGGGTCGCGGGGGTAGCAGCTCCAGCAGGGCACCCCAAACTTCCCTTTCCCGGGCCACATTAACCAGCTCCGACTGGGGGATCCCGAGGCGTTCCCAGGCCAGGTTAGAGATATAATCCCTCCACCTAGTCCTGGGTTTCCCCCGAGGCCTCCTCCCAGCTGGACGTGCCTGGAACACCTCCCTAGGGAGGCGCCCAGGGGGCATCCTTACCAGATGCCCGAACCACCTCAACTGGCTCCTTTCGACGCAAAGGAGCAGCGGCTCTACTCCGAGCTCCTCACGGATAACTGAGCTTCTCACCCTATCTCTAAGGGAGACGCCAGCTACCCTCCTGAGGAAACCCATTTCGGCCGCTTGTACCCTGGATCTTGTTCTTTCGGTCATGACCCAACTTCATGACCATAGGTGAGGGTAGGAACAAAAACTGACCGGTAGATTGAGAGCTTTGCCTTCTGGCTCAGCTCTCTTTTCGTCTAACGGTGCGATAAATTGAATGTAATACCGCACCTGCTGTGCCGATTCTCCGACCAATCTCCCGCTCCATTGTCCCCTCACTCGCAAACAAGACCCCAAGGTACTTGAACTCCCTTCACTTGGGGTAAGGACTCATTCCCTACCTGGAGAAGGCACTCCATCGGTTTCCTGCTGAGAACCATGGCCTCCGATTTAGAGGTGCTGATCCTCATCCCAGCCGCTTCACACTCGGCTGCGAACCGATCCAGTGAGTGCTGAAGGTCACAGGCCGATGATGCCATCAGGACCACATCATCTGCAAAAAAGCAGCGATGAGATCCCCAGCCCACCGAACTGCAACCCCTCTCCACCCCGACTACGCCTCGATATCCTGTCCATAAATACTACAAACAGGATTGGTGACAAAGCGCAGCCCTGGCGGAGGCCAACTCTCATCTGAAAGCGAGTCCGACTTACTGCCGAGAACCCGGACACAGCTCTCGCTTTGGTCGTACAGAGATTGGATGGCCCTGAGAAGGGACCCCCTCACCCCGTACTCACGCAGCACCTCCCACAGTATCTCCCGGGGCACCCGGTCATACGCCTTCTCCAGATCCACAAAACACATGTAGACTGGTTGGGCATACTCCCAGGCTCCCTCCAGGATCCTTGCGGGAGTAAAGATCTGGTCCGTTGTTCCCACGACCAGGGACGGAATCCGCATTGTTCCTCTTCAACCTGAGATTCGACTATCGACCGAACCCTCCTTTCCAGCACCTTGGAGTAGACTTTACCGGGGAGGCTGAGAAGTGTGATACCCCTGTAGTGGCACACACCCTCTGGTCCCCCCTTTTTTTAAAAGGGAACCACCACCCCGGTCTGCCACTCCTTAGGCACCGTCCCAGACTTCCACGCAATGTTGAAGAGGCGTGTCAGCAAGACAACCCCTCCACACCCAGAGCTTTAAGCATTTCTGGACGGATCTCATCAATTCCTGGGGCTTTGCCACTGTGGAGTTGTTTAACTACCTCAGCAACCTCCACCAGGGAAATTGATGCCAATCCCCCCCTCATCCTCCAGCTCTGCCTCTACCATAGAGGGCGTATTAGTCGGATTTAGGAGTTCCTCAAAGTGCTCCTTCCACTGCCCTATTACCTCCTCAGTTGAGGTCAACAGCGTCCCATCCTTACTGTACACAGCTTGGATGGTTCCCCGCTTCCCCCCTCCTGAGGTGGCGAGCGGTTTTCAGAAGTACCTTGGTGCCGACCCGAAAGTCCTTCTCCATGTCTTCTCCAAACTTCTCCCACACACGCTGCTTTGCCTCTTTCACGGCAGAGGCTGCAGCCCTTCGAGCCCTTCAGTACCTTGCAACTGCCTCCGGAGTCGTCTGGGATAACATATCCCGGAAAGACTCCTTCTTCAATCGGGACGGCTTCCCCTGACCACCGGTGTCCACCACGGTGTTCGTGGGTTACCGCCCCTTGAGGCACCTAAGACCCTAAGACCACAGCTCCTCACCGCAGCTTCAGCAATGGAAACTTTGAACATTGTCCACTCGGGTTCAATGCCCCCAGCCTCCACAGGGATGCACGAAAAAGCTCCGCCCGGAGGTGTGAGTTGAAAGTCTGTCGGACAGGGGCCTCCTCCAGACGTTCCCAATTTACCCGCACTACCCGCTTTGGGCTTACCAGGTCTGTCCAGAGTCTTCCCCCACCCCTGACCCAACTCACCACCAGATGGTGATCGGTTGACAGCTCCGCCCCTCTCTTCACCCAAGTGTCCAAAACATATGGCCTCAGATCAGATGAAACTATTATAAAATCGATCATTGACCTTTGGCCTAGGGTGCTCTGGTACCAAGTACACTTATGAGCATCATCCTATGTTCGTTATAGACAATCCATGACTAGCACAGAAGTCCAACAACAAACAACCACTCTGGTTTAGATCAGGAGGCCGTTCCTCCCAATCACGCTTCTCCATGTGTCTCCATCATTACCCACGTGCGCGTTGAAGTCCCCCCAGCAGAACTATGGAGTCCCCGACTGGAGCCCCCATGCAGGACTCCACTCAAGGTCTCCAAGAAGGCCGAATACTCTGAACTCTTGTTTGGTGCATATGCACAAACAACAGTCAGAGTTTTTCCCCCCACAACCCGCAGGCGTAGGGAGGCGACCCTCTCGTCCACCGGGTTAAACTCCTACGTAGCGGCTTGTGAGTATCCCCACACCCGCCCGGCGCCTCACACCCTGGGCAACTCCGGAGAAGAAAAGAGTCCAACCCCTATCCAGGAGTATGGTTCCAGAACCAAGACTGTGCGTAGAGGTAAGCCCCACCAGATCTAACCGGTAGCGCTCCACCTCCAGCACAAGTTCCGGCTCCTTCCCCCACAGAGAGGTGACATTCCACGTCCCCAGAGCCAGCCTCTGCTGCCCGGGTCTGGTCCGTCGAGGCCCCTGACCTTCACTGCCACCCATGTGGCAGCGCACCCGACCCCAGCGGTTCCTCCCACAGGTGGTGGGCCCATGGGATGGAGGGATGTCCGCCACGTAGCTTTTTCAGGCTGTGCCCGGCTTTGCTCCGTGGCAAACCCGGTCACCAGATGCTCGCTGACGAGCCCTCCATCTGGGCCTGGCTCCAGACGGGGGCCCCGGGCTTCCTCCGGGCAGGGTCACTTCATCTCTTCCTCGATTTTTCATAGGATTTTTGAACCATTCTTTGTCTGGCCCCTCACCTGAGACCACTTTGCCTTGGGAGACCCTACCAGGAGCACAAAGCTCCAGACAACACAGCCCTCAGGTTCATAGGGACACACAAACCTCTCCACCACGATAAGGTGATGGTTCCCGGAGAAGACTCCTCAGATCTCTGCAGGGTAAATCCAGACTGCTAGTTAGACTATCTGTCCAATCTGAGTTTTCTGTTGAACGACTAAAACAACTTTTAAACGTAGCCTATACAGTGGGTACGGAAAGTATTCAGACCCCTTTAAATTTTTCACTCTTTGTTTCATTGCAGCCATTTGCTAAAATCAAAAAAGTTCATTTTATTTCTCATTAATGTACACTCAGCACCCCATTTTGACAGAAAAAAAACAGAAATGTAGAATTCTTTGCAAATTTATTAAAAAAGAAAAACTGAAATATCACATGGTCAGTATTCAGACCCTTTGCTCAGTATTGAGTAGAAGCACCCTTTTGAGCTAGTACAGCCATGAGTCTTCTTGGGAATGGTGCAACAAGTTTTTCACACCTGGATTTGGGGATCCTCTGCCATTCTTCCTTGCAGATCCTCTCCAGTTCCGTCAGGTTGGATGGTGAACGTTGGTGGACAGCCATTTTCAGGTTTCTCCAGAGATGCTCAATTGGGTTTAGGTCAGGGCTCTGGCTGGGCCAGTCAAGAATGGTCACAGAGTTGTTGTTTTAGCTGTGTGCTTAGGGTCATTGTCTTGTTGAAAGGTGAACCTTCGGCCCAGTCTGAGGTCCTGAGCACTCTGGATGAGGTTTTCTTCCAGGATATCTCTGTACTTGGCCGCATTCATCTTTCCTTCATTTGCAACCAGTCGTCTTGTCCCTATAGCTGAAAAACACCCCCATAGCATGATGCTGCCACCACCATGTTTCACTGTTGGGATTGTATTGGGCAGGTGATGAGCAGTGCCTGGTTTTCTCCACACATACCGCTTAGAATTAACGCCAAAAAGTTCAATCTTGGTCTCATCAGACCAGAGAATCTTATTTCTCATAGTCTGGGAGTCCTTCATGTGTTTTTTGGCTAACTCTATGCGGGCTTTCATATGTCTTGCATTGAGTAGAGGCTTCCGTCGGGCCAGTCTGCCATAAAGCCCCGACTGGTGGAGGGCTGCAGTGATAGTTGACTTTGTGGAACTTTCTCTCATCTCCCTACTGCATCTCTGGAGCTCAGCCACAGTGATCTTTGGGTTCTTCTTCACCTCTCTCACCAAGGCTCTTCTCCCACGATTGCTCAGTTTGGCTGGACGGCCAGGTCTAGGAAGAGTTCTGGTCGTCCCAAACTTCTTCCATTTAAGGATTATGGAGGCCACTGTGCTCTTAGGAACCTTGAGTGCAGCAGGAATTCTTTTGTAACCTTGGCCAGATCTGTGCCTTGCCACAATTCTGTCTCTGAGCTCCTTGGGCAGTTCCTTCGACCTCATGATTCTCATTTGCTCTGACATGCACTGTGAGCTGTAAGGTCTTATATAGACAGGTGTGTGCCTTTCCTAATCAAGTCCAATCAGTTTAATTAAACACAGCAGGACTCCAATGAAGGAGCAGAACCATCTCAAGGAGGATCAGAAGAAATGGACAGCATGTGAGTTAAATATGAGTGTCACAGCAAAGGGTCTGAATACTTATGACCATGTGATATTTCAGTTTTTCTTTTTTAATAAATTAGCAAAACTTTCTACATTTCTGTTTTTTTCTGTTAAGATGGGGTGCTGAGTGTACATTAATGAGAAATAAAATGAACTTTTTTGATTTTAGCAAATGGCTGCAATGAAACAAAGAGTGAAAAATGTAAAGGGGTCTGAATACTTTCCGTACCCACTGTATATGTTCCACCAAAACAAGTTCCTTCCCAAGGCTATTTTGCAGAGGCACCGGGATCGCTCTGTCCGGTGCTTAGCACCGCCCAAGACGATTGTGATTGGTTTAAAGAAATGCCAATATACCAGAGCACTTTTCTCTCCCATCCTGATTTTCTTTATTTGTGTAAAATGAGGGAAAACTGTGTCTAGCTTTGTCCAGATTTTGGTGTTAAAATGTTTGGTAGACTCACCGCTGGAAGATAGTGGTGCAGTCCAGGGCTGATTGAGAGCCCTATAAAAGCAGTGGCCTTTTGCTGCGATACAAACACGGCTTAGGAAAGATTTGAGTGTTGAGGTGTACAAAGAGAAGGTGAGAGCCGTGCTGATACAAACACGTGCTGCATTGACGTTTTGGTACGGCCTATAGATGAGAAGTCGTGCTGCCAATATAGCAAGTTTATCAAGTAGATGTTGTTGTTTTTGGCTCCAGTTTCTTTTGATATTTTCAAATTGTGTGTTTTTTATTCATTTATACTTGTTTGGTACCCTGCAAATACATCTGCTGTTTGGTCTGTTTGGAATTCAAGAAGTCTGTCTGCCTATCTTTGACGATCTGGCTACACTACACGGCACCCCTGACCGTGGTTGCTTTTCATTTCCATCCTTTCCTTTGGTGCTCGCCAGCGGGTGAAAGCTTTGTCCACTGAGCGTTTCGCCTCGCTGTATTTGCGTTTTTTTCTGTGCTGTGTCTGCCATTTTCTAGCTTCCTCTTGGATGCATGCTTGCGATCTAGCACTTGGTCCTTACATTTTTATAGAATCCAGCCCTCACATCCTGCTGTGGCTGGGGGCTACACACCCAGTGCCCAAAGGCTGATGCTCAGAAACGTCCTGAACACAGCAAAGGCTGATGCTCAGAAACGTCCCAAACACAGCAAAATGAAAAGAAAAGAGAAAATATAGGCCTATGTTTTCTTTTCATTTTGATTTTCTCTTTTCTTTTCATGTTGCAGAAGGCAGTGTCTATGCAGATACAGACACCATTACACACTTCTAGTGCGTCATAAATGAGGATTAAAAGGGATTATTTTTGTACGAGTCTATGATCTATACATTGTTTTTTGGAAACTCCTACTCATTCTGCCTTTAGGTATAGGGCATGACAGTTTTTGTGTCACTATTAGCTTTGTTAGGATTGCTGTGTTCTAAAAGTGCTGCAATAAACACACAGGACAATGTTTTCCAGTGTTGTATCTGAAATGAAGAATTTCATGTAGTGCTAAAGTCACTTCAAGCAATGACTATTCTGAGCTCAACCTTTCGATTTATGCTCTCAGATGTTTTGTCTGGGCCTAGTTACAGATTACAGTTAGTTTTCAGTCCAAAATTGCTAAAGTTGTTATGTTTGGACCTTGACTCCACCCTGAGCCATAGCACCAAGTCATCTCACCCTAACCCCCACCACCCTCACACCCATCTAACTATACCCTACTTAGAGAAAATTGCATTTCTTGCAAAAGGCACTTAGAGAAAACCACTCCCTTGTAAAATTCTAGTGGTTGCATGCAACTGCTTGTAAAAACAGACAGTGGCCTATTAGCACCAAATTAGGCTTTTACAGTGTTATGAAATGGGGAGGCTGTACACCCATTTAGTTTGGGCATGGCAAATTAACACTTGCCATGACAGGTAAATAGTGGTCATAGAACATAGTGTTTGTACTGAAATTTGTTTCTTTTTATTTCCATCCTTCTTCACCTTCATCTCTGCTCTCTGTCGCCATCTCCATGGTTTTTGATTGATATTCATCTCCATCTACAGCCTTGCTTTTGCTCTTGACGCCCACCCTTGACTGGTCCAATTCATACATACGAGGACAACCTTGCCTCTAAAATGTATTGCAACTCTGCCCAGATGGCTTCAAATGATGTGTTGGGATAAATGTGGTTCCACAGGGAAAATGGTAAAACCTTTCCAGAAACAAAATTCTGTTTATTTTGATTGTCCCTAACTGCAAAAATCTTTTAACTTCAATCTTTAAATCAAGAAATTGCTGTCTACTATTCTAATCCACTTTTTTTTTTCTTTTTTTTTTTTTTAAATATCTCAGTAATAAGAAACTTGAAACCTGTTTACAGTGAAAACTTGTTAAAAAATAAAGTTTTAATTATATTTCAGTAATTATGCCTTCCTCTTTCTTTTTCCAAGTTAAGTCGACACATTTTTAATTCTTGATTTGAATTGATAACCTTTATGCAGAAAAAGTGATCTTTGTGCACCTGTATTCAGAAAGGTGTGTATGGTAATAAGTGATGAGTCAACATAAATCGGCTCATGCACTCACTCTCTACTTTTAGATATTTCAGCGATGATGATGAAAAAGAAAGACGGTTGTAATCCTGCTGGAATGGCAGACTCTGCCACTAACATTATATAGACAGGTAACAACTGAATGTAAACACACTGAATGGCTATTGCTGAATAAAATGGCAACCATAAACAGTACTAGAAAAGTGGGTTTGATTTCATGAACATTTTAAGAATTTAATGGCTCGATAACAGAAAAAAACTTGATAAGATGGGTATTTTTAGTGCAGAGTTAGGGATAAGTAAAATGAAAAAGTACATGCAGATTTTTTTTTAACTATGACTCCTCCTGGTATTGGAAAAATCTGCCAGAGGTATTTTGATCTCTAAAACAAACACAACCTTCAACCTGTTTGCTTTTGAAGAGACCCCTGGTTTTAGAACGCTGATAGCAATGCACTTTAACCTTCATTCCAGTATTAATGCACAAACAAACCAGCAGGTTCATAATACAAACCTAAAAAATAGGACTGCATATTTTTTAGCCTGTATAATTTAACTTACATACCTGCTCTCTATTTTTCCTCTTATTCAGACTACCTTATGCATTTCAACCAGCTGGCTTACTGCTGAGAGACAGGCCTCATATATACACACACACAGACGTGTGGTTCTATTGTTACCAGAGTGGGGAAAAGTGCCCAGGGAGCAGAAAGGCGCCTTTGTTTCTCCTCTAGACAAGAGAGTGGGTGCGCCATCACTTGAAACACTTCTTGTCTGGGCTGCACACCCAACATACCCTAATAAAGCTCTCAGGTTTTGTATTACATCCAATCAACATACCATGAGGGTGTGATTCAGACACACTTGAGCAAAGGATGGAGGATGAATCTGGCTTTCTGCTTCTAGTTTAAAAGGGAGATTCCACTCAAATGAATCATCTTTCATCTGTGTTTTGTGTCAGCACTTGGTATGTACAGAGTGAGATTACTATCTAAGGGGAAAGTTCCGTAAGCTATATACAGTATGTGCAATATACCTCCTATGGCAAATGCTATAGCTTCATTTACTGGAAGAGAAGTGTGATAATGTTTTGTGGTAGAGGAGGTGTCATCAGACTGAACACTGGTTTTCGTGATCTATCTACGTACTTTCACATAAAGTACACCTGTGTTTTTACATCGAGTAATAGGGAAGACTTCAAGTGTGTAATTGAGAATTGCTGGTATTCATGACTGCATGCAGGGATGGGATACACATTAATCAAGACACAGACACACACACACACACACACACACACACACACACACACACACACACACACACATATCTCTGTGGACTCTTGGCATTTTGTAATCAGTGCTGTGTGACAGGCAAGGCTAGGGCAGCATTTTTGTGACATGTGTTATGTCACACAGAGACGCTTTCTAATGAGGATGGATGTGACTGCGCTTTGGATCAAATTAAAATAGACGAGACTAATGAAGTCAGATAAATCAAATCTGTGTGGTTATTTTTGGACTTTACAGGTAACAATACAGGATGTCATCAAAATTCCCTTTCCTGCCTCCTAATTTCCACTGATTTTCCAATACTGCCAGAATTTCTATCTACGCCAATGTTTTCCCCACCAAAGGTACTTTGAGTCCTTTTAGCAGTATTGCCCATACATGTACTGGTCCATTGGAGTGTTTTTGGTGTATTCTTTTGCTGAGAAGTTGACAATTCTTCATTGCAGCTGCATTATAACGTGCTACTGTTGAACAAAGTACTGCATTTACTGTTCGTCTATCTAAAATACTGTAGGAGTGTTTTAGTTCCTCAATCAAAGAGCAAATGCTTTACAAGTTTGCACTTTTTTTTTTTTTAAGATGAAGTACATCATACTTTAGTGGCAGCGGAGCTGGCTATACATGTGCCCACGTTTCATTTAAAGCAGTGAGATTACACCCTGTCTCTAGGGACTCTCACTTATTCTAGGAAATGTGGCTAAATGTAACTTTATGTAGAAGTAGATGAGGTGGGTTGAGGGAAAGTGGGTGCACCAAGAAACATTAACTTCATCATGCACATTCCAAAATAACTCATAGAATGTATTAAAGCATCTCAAATTGCAGATACATTACATCGTAGTGTAGGTGTACCCCAAAGTGGAGTTTTCCTCTAACAGTTTGGTCTAATACAGTTGGTAGAGAAGCATGGTTGCTGCAATCATATGTCCTTTCTGTGTGGAGAAAGTGGTTACACATTTCTCTTTCATAACTTAAAGGCAAAAAACAAGGCTGGAGTACAAATTTTAGGAACAGCTCATTTTGTCCAGGGGCCCCTTAACAGTTTAATCCACTCATGCAAAAATCTGTAACTTTCAAACGACAAAAAAACATTTGTATTTAGAAGTGGGGTGGATAAGTCATTTCAAGTTATTATTTTTGGCAGTTAAATTGTCATAGACCCTTATATGAACATTACAGAAGAATGATTGAAGTGATTAAATTAATTGCTTGAGCTTGTATTGTCAGGCAAGAGATGTAAAAATGATCAGTTGCAATATGCATGTTGCAAACTGTATGTTGCAAGTAAAAAGTAAATTAACTTATTTAATTATGCGTTTCTTCAACTCTTCCATACAGATGACAACCCTGTCTCCAGTAATTTCATTTATAGACAACGAATTTGGAGCAGCACATACGTTACAAAGGAAACGTAATGCTGCCTGGATTAATTTCATTAACATAATTAGGAAAATGTAGGTATTTAACATATCTGGCAAGTCACAAAAATGTTAATGCTGAACATATATATATATACATACATACATACATACATACACATATATATATATATATATACACACACCGTATATAGTATCCCACAAAAGTGAATACACTCCTCACATTTTTGTAAATATTCATTATATCTTTTCATGGGACAACACTGAAGAAATGTTGCTACAATGTAAAATAGTAAGTGTACAGCTTGTATAACAGTGTAAATGTGCTGTCCTGTGGTCTGATGAGACCAAGATGAACTTATTTGGTTCAGATGGTGTCAAGCATGTGTGCATCCAGGTGAGGAGTACAAAGATCGTCTTGCATACAGTCAAGCATGGTGGTAGGAGTGTCATGGTCTGGGGCTGCATGAGTGCTGCCGGCACTGGGGAGCTACAGTTCCTTGAGGGAACCATGAATGCCAACATGTACTGTGACATACTGAAGCAGAGCATGATCCCCCTCCCTTTGGAGACTGGGCCGCAGGGCAGTATTCCAACATGGTAACGACCCCAAACACACCTCCAAGACGACCACTGCCTTGCTAAAGAAGCTGAGGGTAAAGGTGATGGACTGGCCAATCATGTCTCCAGACCTAAACCCTATTGAGCATCTGTGGGGCATCCTCAAATGGAAGGAGGAGGGGCGCAAGATCTCTAACATCCACCATCTCCGTGATGTCGTCCTGTAGAAGTGGAAGAGGATTTCAGTGGCAACCTGTGAAGCTCTGGTGAACTCCATGCCCAAGAGGGTTGAGGCAGTGCTGGAAAATAATGGTGGCCACACAAAATATTGACACTTTGGACCCAATTTGGACATTTTCACTTAGGAGTGTACTCACTTTTGTTGCCAGCGGTTTAGACATTAATGGCTGTGTGTTGAGTTATTTTGAGGGGACAGCACATTTACAATGTTATACAAGCTGTACACTTACTACTTTACATTGTAGCAAAGTGTCATTTCTTCAGTGTTGTCCCATGAAAAGATATAATGAAATATTTACAAAAATGTCAGGGGTGTACTCACTTTTGTGAGATACTGTATATATATATATATATATATATATATATACACACATATACATATATACATACATACATACATATATACACACACACACACACATGTGATGCCACCACATTTTTATGGTAACATTTTTATGGTAATGTTGAGGCACTTAGAGCTCTTGGTTATGAAAAGATCATAGTTTAATATAGAAAACGTTCACAGTGACTTGAGAAACAACGTGTATTACCACTTAACCAATACTATGATCTTTCTCTAATCACCTTAAACTTGAAAGCAGGTTGCCTGAATCTAACCACACACAGGAGTCTGGATGCAATGAGTAAGTTGGTCCTAATTGGGGAAAACAGTGTAGTGCTATATAAACGTAATTTATTGGAGACAGGGTGGCAGTATAGTAATTAAAAACATTGGTCAGTTCATCTTTGTTACCAATATTTAAAAGGGAGACTGTCATTTTAACAGTAGCCACCAATTTGTACAGCAATGTCTGTCTTAAGGTAGCTAACATTAACCATCATAAGCTACTGGTTACCAGACCAAGTAAGAATGTACCAGCAAATAATTTGATTGTATTTCAGTGAGCAAGGGTGTGCTTTATTGCTTTATCAATTCAACTCTTCATTTGTATGAGAAAGATTGTTGTCAAAAGATACACAGTCACGCTGTAATGCCGCCAAACAAAACACTATCTTTGACTTGCGCCAGTCGACAACACAGTGGTTGTACGAGGCAGCTTGTATTAAATGATGAATCAGGGTATAGCTAAGAACGAGCATGTGTACTCAAACGTTTTAATTGGATAAATACAGGTTAGAGGTAATATCCCCCCCCCACCCCACCCGTCAGCATGCTGCCTATCCATTCCAGCATTTGCCACAAAAGTGGCTCTCTCATTCAAGACTTAAAAATAAATATATAATAATATAAAGCCTGTGCCCAGCAGAAACATCTTTGTTTTTACTACCGTATCTTAGAGGCCTCGCACATACTGCACACATTGTGCTTTAAAATAGTTGCATAAGATGCTTTTAAATGTCATGCAATTTCTTCTAAAGTTAAAATTATTACTGTAACTTTTAAAACTCAGTACACAGACTACTGTCGGTCAGAAAAGAAGCTAGTGGTCTTAAGTCAGTTATCCAGACATGCAGCTTTTCTCTGCTGTAACTGTGCCGATTTACTTCCGCTGTTCGCCGTAGAAATTACAGTTTTGCCGAAAAAAAAGTGCTCATTTGGACTTCTGAAAAAGATGGGTTTTAAGTAGTTTTATAAAAGCAGCTGAAGCAAAGCATCATGGTTGCTCAGTGGGTTAAGAAGCAAACTGGTTATCTGCAATATTAAATTCATTAAAAAATAAAGAGAAAAAGGCACCTGGGGCTAAGAATAAATTGGATCCCAAGAGAGTAGCTTTTTACTCGTGCTGCTGCCAAAACAAAGTGATGGGTGGAGAGTCACAAAGTCAGTACCAACCACTTCTAAATAAGGTGTAACAAGATTCTACATTCAGCATTACAATGTCTTATGACAATATCATAAAAACATTAAAAAAAAAAAACTGGGGAAATCTGCTGCTGTGTATAATAAACTAACACTTAAGTAGTTTTTTTGTTTGTGATACATTTTCTGTGTTTAAAGGTTAGTGTAGATGACGCCATTGTTTAAAGTAAATAAATGCATTAATGCAATGGCAGAAATATTGAGAACATGAAATATTCGTTATTTATTAAAACAGCGAGTCAAAGGAACATGTAGTATTTCAGTCCTTACAAGAAGATGGAAAGATGTACTTGGTGTAGCAGCAGGATGCAGCACACACACACACACACACACACACACACAATCTGCAGATGAACAATAAAAACACTCCAGCAAAAATTCACACACACGCATATAACCTCTCATAACCCCTTGCCTAGCTCAATTCCACCCACACACACACACAGTTATACAGCAGCAGGCGGGATTAGAGCAGGATGTATGTGGCTGAGCCCAGCTGTGGTGAGCCAGCCAGTGGATGTGGTATATCAGTCTCTCAGCCCGCTAAATGAAAACTAAATGAAAGGCTCTCAGATGCTGTGAGCGTTGCGTAAGCGAGGCGCCGAGCAAGGTCCCGGGATAAGCTGATTACGTGGCAGACTCATATTCATTTCCCCATCCCTTAAAGAGCCAAGCGGCGTCGCTTAGCGAGACCAGTTCCTCTCTGCTCTGGCACCCAATCTGCTCCTCTCCTCTCTTTGTTCCATATCTTTCTCTATTTCTTCTCTTTCTAACTCTAACTAAGTCAGTGTGTGTCTATGTATGTGTGCTGCAAATTATCTCCTCTCACATGCTTCCCCTGACCGAAATGAGTCAAAGGCAGCTGCTAAATCTGCTTTGGATAGCTGCGGCAACAAGGCTAAAAAACATGTGCCACTGACACAACACACACACACATATATATATATATATATATATATATATATATATATATATATATATATATATATATTTTTTATTTTATTTTATTTTTTTCATGCTCATACACAGACATAAGCACAATACTTCACATGGCTTAGCCTAATGTAATATACACACCAAGGCTTTGCAGCTGTGAAGGTGTAAGCACCGCATGCCTGCTTGTGTGGTTAGTTCAACAGTAGCCGTGGCCCGGCAGTCTATGAAAGTGTCAAAGTGACTTGGTAATAGTTGTTTATCTCCATGTGAAGAGAGAGAAGGAAGAGGGGTTGATGGGAGAGTGAGACTGTGACTGGAAATTATCTTTAACAGGTGGTAACACTTTGTCTGTCCTTTTTCTCTCATTATGGGATATGCCTATGTCAGTGTGTGTGTGTGTGTGTGTGTGACACAGAGTCTGTTATTGTACAGCTAATCCTCCGCTGAGGCCACAGCGTGTAAACGGAACAACTGTGCTTACAGGACCAAGGAAACACCAGCACTTCCCGATTTACGTTTAAATCACAGTGAATAGTTCAGGAACAATGCCTCCATTTTGAGCACAAGGGGCAAATTGTCTTCTTGAGCATTTGGTCACACTACATGAACCACCAGTAAAAAACTTCTTACATGTACACATTAGAAGAAAACAGAATCTTGCTATAACGGGATAAAGAGAAATAAGCGAGCCTAATGGCACATTGAGAAAATATTCTTGTTAACTATCATCCAGGTTGAACAAAACAATGAATATGTGTGTATGTATACATATATACATATATATATATATATTTCTCTTTATCCCCTCAGCAGCACTTCGTATTTATAATAGAGAGAATAGGCGCTATCATCCCTGCATTATAACACTCTGAGACACCTACCTCTGTAGATGGTTCAATTTATTTCAAGCATTTCCCCCTACTCTCCTGCTCACTATACTGTAGTTCCTCCCCAGCTGTAACCACACAGTATCCTGTGCAGAGTGAAGGGGCAAAAAGCTCAGAATATAATAGAGAATAAGTAAAAACAATAGACATAACACAATAAAAGTAAACACAACTTGCAAAACAAATCATCAGCTATTCATCAGTATACGTGCAGTAGTTGATACAACATAATGAAATCTCCTGGCATGGGGACGTTAAGTGCTATTTGTTCATTATATTAATTGCTCAATGTACAAAGCGTAGGCTGCGAATGTATTATTTCTCAGGGGGTGACACACATAGTTAGCCTGTGATCATTAAAAAAACATGAAAGATATTGCAGTTGACAGGGACCAAAAGAAAAGAGGGATTATATAACAGAAAAAATGGGTGCTCCAGTTTATTGCTATTTTGGTCCTAATTTTGTATCTTTTGATAAAAAAAAAAATATTGCACTCACTTAAGTAATTGCTGAGATTTGCAAACACAGCAACGACACTCGTGCACTGCGTGCAGACAATCAGAAAGGTTGTAAACAAGTCAACAGTTTAGATTATCTAAACCACTTTATTTGCAAGTAAAAACCAAAAGTGTACGAATCAATGATGATAATCCCTCATTGCACAGGAAAATGGTTTTGTATAGTGGAGAAAGGACTTTGTGGAGATGTCTTTCAACACTTTATTGCATGACACCGGCATAATTTGCCTGCATTTGGCAAAAGCCGTTAACAAAAATGTTTTATAAAATAAAAGATTCTCTACTTCTATTAAAAAAAAATCTATATTAGCAACACTTAAAGTATAAAACACTGCTACCATGTACCCTTCAATATTAAATTATCTGTTTAATCTACAATGATAATTAAGTATTACATTGTTTTCTTTTCTAAGTAAGACGTGGGGGTTTGTTCAAAATAACAGGGTGAGTACAATGCTATTATTACCAATATGTATGATAGCAGAAACCAGGTTGTGAAACTGTGGTTTCCTTTTTTGTACTGTATTATCTAGTGGCTAGCCTGTCTGTGACTTTCCTTTTTCTCCTTTTCCTACTACTGTGATTTGAGCTCTGTGTCACTGCTCTCATGACTCAAAGTCAAATTCCTGTACTTTTTGAATTACGGTTCTGGGAAAATACTTTTCTGCTTTCCCTTTTCAATGTGTCTTCCCTGCGACTGACACTGTGCTTTGTGTTTGCTGTTTGTTACCTGCCAGCCAGCCAGCCTATTCCCAGAGCAGTGACCACATTGTCACAGTAACAGGCCTTTATCCGCACATACAGATTCACATTCCCATCAACCTCCTCTGTCTCTTACCACTGCCCCGCTCTCTACCGTCCGTGTCCATAGCAACTGAACAAAATAAGTTACTTATTATAGGACAGGGGCTCAGCTGGCAGTTGGTTTTCAATGAGATTTGTCATATCCTCTTCCAAACAGGTTGACAACACACAGGGTACAGGATGTCAGAGGTTGAGGCTGTCAGTTTTTAGTAATGAGTTTTCTTTTGTTCTTTTACAAAATTGTTTTGTTTCCTGATGCTCAATACTTTTTTTTTTTTTCAATAATTCCATCCATCCATCTTCGTCCGCTTATCCGGTATCGGGTCGCGGGGGTAGCAGCTCCAGCAGGGGACCCCAAACTTCCCTTTCCCGAGCCACATTAACCAGCTCCAACTGGGGGATCCCGAGGCGTTCCCAGGCCAGGTTGGAGATATAATCCCTCCACCTAGTCCTGGGTCTTCCCCGAGGCCTCCTCCCAGCTGGACGTGCCTGGAACACCTCCCTAGGGAGGCGCCCAGGGGGCATCCTTACCAGATGCCCGAACCACCTCAACTGGCTCCTTTCGACACGAAGGAGCAGCAGCTCTACTCTGAGCTCCTCACGGATAACTGAGCTTCTCACCCTATCTCTAAGGGAGATGCCAGCCACCCTCCTGAGGAAACCCATTTCGGCTGCTTGTACCCTGGATCTTGTTCTTTCGGTCATGACCCAGCCTTCATGACCATAGGTGAGGGTAGGAACAAAAACTGACCGGTAGATTGAGAGCTTTGCCTTCTGGCTCAGCTCTCTTTTCGTCACAACGGTGCGATAAATTGAATGTAATACCGCACCCGCTGCGCCGATTCTCCGACCAATCTCCCGCTCCATTGTCCCCTCACTCGCGAACAAGACCCCAAGGTACTTGAACTCCTTCACTTGGGGTAAGGACTCATTCCCTACCTGGAGAAGGCACTCCATCGGTTTCCTGCTGAGAACCATGGCCTCCGATTTAGAGGCCTGATCCTTATCCCAGCCGCTTCACACTCGGCTGCGAACCGATCCAGTGAGTGCTGAAGGTCACAGGCCGATGATGCCATCAGGACCACATCATCTGCAAAAAGCAGCGATGAGATCCCCAGCCCACCGAACTGCAACCCCTCGCCACCCCGACTACGCCTCGATATCCTGTCCATAAATACTACAAACAGGATTGGTGACAAAGCGCAGCCCTGGTGGAGGCCAACTCTCATCTGAAACGAGTCCGACTTACTGCCGAGAACCCGGACACAGCTCTCGCTTTGGTCGTACAGAGATTGGATGGCCCTGAGAAGGGACCCCCTCACCCCGTACTCCCACAGCACCTCCCACAGTATCTCCCGGAGCACCCGGTCATACGCCTTCTCCAGATCCACAAAACACATGTAGACCGATTGGGCATACTCCCAGGCTCCCTCCAGGATCCTTGCGAGAGTAAAGATCTGGTCCGTTGTTCCACGACCACGACGTTTTTTCAATGATTGTCATCTGATTTTTAACAGAAACAACTAGCTCCAACATATTTAAATCAAATTACATTTGTAACAGTATGGTTCAGTGGTAATGCAGTTCTTGAAAAGTCTTATGGTGTGTTTATGCTCTAATGAAAAGGTCCCAAAATCAGAGATATAACAGCAGTAATTAATGATTTGACATTAATAAAGATACAGTATTTACAACTTATGAAACCTTTATAAAAGGATGACTTATGAGAAATATGTAGCTGTCTCAAAAATACAGATAAATACTAACCTCTCTGAGAACCCTCAGTTTCTACTTTGCATTATCTGCTGCTTTTATCTTCTTACTATGTCAACTGAATGTCACTTCAAATGGCTTCACAGACTCCAAGAGAGTGAAGAAAAGAAGAGGAGGAGGGCTGTCGGCTGGTAGGAGCTGCGGTTGAAGATTGAGCGATAGCGTTGGAGATTGTCAAATTCCTCCCCTATCCCCCCCCTCCCCTCCCTCTGTCCTCTGAAGCACATCTGTGTGGAGGCCTCAACAATGGAGGACATTCAGCGGCTCAGATAAACTCTTCTCCTGCTCCCACCGTACCACCATCATGCTGTTATCGCAACACGCTCCATCACCTCCTCCTCCTCCGCCTTTATGCTCCTGTAGTACATTTACACCTCCTGCTTCCTCTGTCCCCCAGATCTCACCACCACCTCTATATCGCCGCCACTGTTCCCTCTCAACCCTTGATAAACTACTGCCTGCCCTCCCCTTCACCACAGTCACTCCTGTTATCATCCTGCTGTTAAACTACACCATGAGGCCATTACCAGATGTGACATGCTGCAGCAGCACTTTCTCTTCATTACTGCATTATTATTTTTTTGGCTTAGCATTTCTTTGCAGCCAATGTCAATATTTTGTTTTTCTTAGATGATAAAATTATATCATAGAAGTGATATTTTGCTTAAGGTCCACATTTTAGGGGTATTTCCCTTAAAATAAGTTCATTTTGGTTCTTACAGATCTCCTTACATGTGCTTATTGTGTTTTTTCTATTGGCCATCAGTTTATTATGTTGCCAATAAACTACAGCATTATTCACAGTATTCTGTAACTCCGACCGCTAAATGAATTGAGGCAAACAGATAAACACATCAAACTAATGGACTAGCAGCTTGTTCACCAACAACCAGCCCATACAATGTTCTTTCTCCCTCCTTTTAACTAAAACTCTGACCATAAGTTGACCCCATTCATTCCATAACTGCCCAAAACTTTTCTGAAACTAATCCCATCAATAGTCTTTTTGTCAGCAGTAAAGACATTGAATTCGTAGCTAAATGTTTATAGATGCTGGATATGGACTGTCATACAGCACCAAGATTTAGGACAAGACTATTGTATTTGCTCTGTTCTGTCAGAGCAATTAAAAACAGCCAATCAGGGCGGCCGTAGCTTTATTACCAACATGCTGGATTACATGCATCAGTGTCAAAACTGTAATAAACCGAATCCTCTCTATAATGAGCACATTAATCCCCCCCACACCCCCACACCACCCCATCTCCCTTCTCTCTGTGAGCAGTGATAAACCTGTAGAAACAGATACCACTATCAGACCCAAAGACTATTTAATCATGGGTTGTTTCATATAGATCACAAACTCCCTTGAGGTGTTTGACTTCTTTAACATTTTAATTAATGCAGCAGGCAAACAGACATTATCCTACTGATAATCCTGCCTATTGGTTACCAGACACTTACTCCTGAAGTGTGGCTGCAGGTTGTGGAAGTTCACACACTGGGGACAAGCAGGTACATATCCAGAGTCCAGAGTGTGCCACAAACATAATTATGGACTTCTAAGTCAGTCTTTAGTTGAATTAATGAATTGACACATTTATAATAGCATTATTACTAGGGCTGTCAAACGATTACATTTTCTTAATCGCGATTAATTGTTGAATTTCTATAGTTAATCGCGATTAATCGCATGTTTTATCATGATTAAAATTCTATTATTTTGCATTTCAGAACTGTTTTTAAGTACATATTAACAATGGAAAGCAATTCTTACCAGTGTATCTTGATTGGGAATCAAATGAATGCAAAGAAAGTGACTTTATGAACTTGATTTTAAGATTTGTATTTGTTTATTATATATTTAATCTAGTCACACATTTGAATCTAGAGTCAATATTAGGGTTGGGTATTGTTTGGTTTGGATACTGGTGCTAAAGCGGTACTTTTAAAACGGTACCGGTGCCTTAACGGTGCCTGAACCGATACTTTTTAAGAAAGTTAAAAAAAGAAGGGTACTAAACAGTTTTTATTTCATTAAAGAATGGCTTGTTTATTGCTAAGGCCATATCGTCAAAATTAAATGATTTCATAATAATGTAATCACTATAACAATAACTTATTTCACTAGTAAATAGCTGTTGAATGACAAAAACAACCACCAGATGGGAAAAGGGCATTTAACAACAACTTTGAATGCACCACGAGGCTGTAAATTACCAGTTTCATTTAGCGCATTTTTCCGACAACAGCAGCTGCAGATTGTTGCATCCCGGTGTTGAATCCTCTACAGTGAAATACAGACAAACTTTACACCGTTTAGCATTAGCTGTCAGCATTGTAACCATGTTTAATCCAGCTACTAGCTAGCGGTAGGCTAACGTTATCTGCTGTCGAGTATACGTGTCACGTGCAGCGATGTTTCTGTTACCTGTAACGTCTGTTTCAGAGCATCAGAGAGAAGCGCAGACATATCAGTGGCACCAGAATGAGGCACCGAAATCCACGTTGCTATTCCTGCAGCAGCAGGATGTGTTACGAGGAAGTACGGCAAAATAGTAGCCTGTTAGGCACGACGCAAACCCAAGTGAAGTGAAAATAAATGAATAAATGGCGGCATGCGATTAATACGATTAAAAAAAATGAACGCATTATGCTCGGCCCTTAATCGCATCGCGATTAACGCGTTAATGCTGACAGCCCTAATTATTACCTTATATGGTAAGAGTACATAAATACATAAATACAAAATATAAATATATTTATGTATCTGTTTTAGTTTTGGGCTGACAACAGATTGACAAGAAAGACAGGCTTTTAGACAAATCTAAACAAAAAGTGCAGACAAAAGTTACAAAACTGGTATGCAGCCACTGTATTTTTCATTACTGTACCATTTTTGTCGGTCTCTGTGTGTGTGTATATATATATATATTTATATATACCAGCCACCAGCAGCAAAAAAAAATTTTTTTTTAAACAGTGATGCAGGTTATATTTTGTACTGGCAGGGCTATTCTGCTGCCAAACAAAGTGATTAACAATATAAATATATATATATATATATATATATATATATATATATATATATATATATACACACACACACACACAAAGGCCATACCCTTGAACACGGGGATGGAGAATGATGTTTTCTATAGGACTGGTGTCGTCTCAGGGCCCATTATGCTGCTCCCATGACGACGTCAGGTTTGCCCTGCAAATTAAAATCTGGTTTATGGCATGAATCGAGAGTATGCGTCACACACAAGGAATAATGATGTGTGTTATGTGCACTAAAACAATGAAGTTAGTTTGGAGCTAAATTCATAATGAGTAAATCACCCACATTATCGTCCTAAGTAGCATGATCGCTAATAATCCAAGAATTTACAGTACTGTAAGGTTGTAGCATATGATTCAATCAGTCAAGTCAAGTCATCATGTCACTTTTTTGTCATTTTGAACTTTTTAAGGATAAGGAGAATGTTACTGTTCTATCTGCAGAAACATTTAGCCACTGGGTCTTTGGACACCACAAATTGTTATCTTTGTGGCTTTGCATGTTTTTTTCTGTGGTGTTTTACCTTATAACGCAAAAGTTCTGATGTTGATTGCAACTATGTTGAAGATGAAAAACGTCTCTCTAAATCCTCTCCAAACCTCTCTGCCACAGATCCACACTAACATTCCTCTCTACAGATGTCATCCAAAACGCCACAGCATACGATTCAAAATATATATATATTTTTTTAAACGGTGATGCAGGTTATATTTTGTACTGGCAGGGCTATTCTGCTGCCAAACAAAGTGATTAACAATGTAGGCTTACTGAATCCTACACACTGTGCAGTTTTATTGGGCAAAATGAACAACACCATAACTAGAACACTGTGAGGCTGTACTTGCGCTAAATGCTAACCTTAGCACACTAACATGCTGATGTTTAGCAGGTAAACGTTTTCCCCAGGTAATCTTAGTTTGGCATGCTAACATATGCAACATAACTATGGTTATCACAATTAATCCAGAACTGTACATGAATGCCTGAAGCAAACTTTATGGCAATACGTCCCCTAGTAGTCAAGGTATTTCAGTCTTGAGCACTGTCAACATTTACTGTAAGTAGTTTTTTAGTTTGTGATACATTTTCTGTGTGTTTAAAGGTTGGTGTAGATGACGCCATTGTTAATAGATGCATTAATGCAGTGGCAGAAATATTGAGAACATGACATATTCGTTATTTATTAAAACAGTGAGTCAGTGATGCATTAAAGAGGTCAAAGGAACATGTAGTATTTCAGTCCTTACAAGAAAATGGAAAGATGTACTTGGATGCAGCACACACACACACACACACACACACACACACACACACACACACACACACACACACACACACACACACATACACACACAATCTGCAGATGAACAATACAGCTCTGCTGTAACTGTGCTGCTTTACTTCCGCTGTTCGCCATAGAAATGACAGAGTTCACATCATTTTGCCGAAAAAGTTTTTTTTGTAAAAGATGGAGAGGAAAAAAAAGCTAATTTGGACTTCTGAAAAAGATGGGTTTTAAGAAGTTTTATAAAAGCAACTGAAGCAAAGCATCATGGTTGCTCAGTGGGTTTAGAAGCAAACCGGTTATGTGCAATATTAAATTCATTAAAAAATAAAGAGAAAAAGGCACCTGGAGCTAAGAATAAATCGGATCCCAAGAGAGTAGCTTTTTACTCGTGCTGCTGCCAAAACAAAGTGATGGGTGGAGAGTCACAAAGTCAGTGCCAACCACTTCTAAATAAGGTGTAACAAGATTCTACATTCAGCATTACAATGTCTTATGACAATATCATAAAAACATTAAAAAAAAACATTGGGGAAATCTGACTGCGGCTGTGTATAATAAACTAACAGTCTTGTGATACATTTTCTGTTTGTTTAAAGGTTGGTGTAGATGACGCCATTGTTTAAAGTAAATAAATGCATTAATGCAATGGCAGAAATATGGAGAACATGAATCATTCGTTATTTATTAAAACAGCGAGTCAGTGACGCATTAAAGAGGTCAAAGGCACATGCAGTATTTCAGTCCTTACAAGAAGATGGAAAGATGTAATTGGTGTAGCAGCAGGATGCAGCACACACACACAATCTGCAGAGGAACAATAAATACACTCCAGCAAAAATTCACACACATGCATATAACCTCTCATAACCCCTTGCCTAGCTCAATTCCACCCACACACATTGTTATACAGCAGCAGGCGGGATTAGAGCAGGATGCATATAGCTGAGCCCATAAAATTGTGACAACAAAAGTCATTTTTGCTAACATAACAGGCTGACAACAGATGGACTGTATATGAAGTAAGACAGGCTTTTAAACAAATCTAAACAAAAAGTGAAGTGAGTGCAGACAACAGGTACAACTGGTATGCAGCCATTATATTTTTCCTTATTGTCCCCCTTTTATACGGTCTCTTTGTGTATACGGTATATTTTGCATGGAGGTGGTTGTACTGTGAAAAACAAAAACTCTTTGTTTACCCTGATCACCTCATGGTGGCGCTAGAGGAAAAGTAAGCGGATCATCAGAGTGTGATTCATCCTCTGGGAACCATGAATGTCTGTACAGAATTGTTTGCCCATCCATCCAGTAGATGATGAGATATTTCATAGAATATTTGACGAATTTGACCTGCTGGAGTCTGGGGATCACCAAAGACATGGATATCTGCACCAGATATGGTAATCCAACTAATAGTTATGAAGATATTTTAGAAAAAAAACACATATGCTAACCTGGCACTACATGTAAAGTTAGGGGATCACCAAAGTCTGGAGGTTTCATCCTCAGTGTACCATGAATTTCTGCATACAATCTAATGGTAATTATGGTGAAAATGTTACTGTTTCTGTGAGAACTCTGAACAAAGCCTCTCTCATCTGTTTTAATTTGTATCATAAATTGTATCACTGATTTTCTCCCTGAAGATTTATCTGTGTGAACAAACCTTGAACCAATCCTCCTGTGCTTGTTCTTATCTTACTACTCTCACTTCATTTAAGTGAATGGAGCGATTGATAGAAAATATGTATATCCTTGTGTGTCTCATTAAAACTTGTGAACTGAACCCTGCTTTGTGTCACTTTGTTCTCCGAGCACTCGCTACTGCTTTCAGAGTCAACGCACTCAGGTCAAGCCAGTAGGTGAAAGGATACGAACCACAAAACAATCGTGATCAGATTGTTTCATAACAGTAATCCATCCAATAGTTGAGATATTTCAGTCTAGACCAAAGTGGAGGACTGACTGACAGACAGACTGAGATTGCCATCCATAGAGCCACCCTGCTAGCGTGGCTAACAATCAAAATGAAATCAGACTCAGTGTCCGCTGATGCTGACTATTAAAAGATCATCCACAGCTGGAGTATGTGTCGATCAAAGCACATTTTCCCACAACTTAATATATTTACATATGAGCATAACTCTTGGGAGATATGGCTGGTGTGCGAGTGCTGAGGAATGCTTGTTAAAGTGTGCTATATCTCATACCTTCCAATCAAAGCTAGACCTGTACGGCCCTGCGGTGTAAAAGCTTCTTCACACTGAATATTCCTAACAGGGGTCGTCGTGTAATGACAGCATCTTTCCTATACAGATAGATCTAACACTTTCCCTCCTTTAATCCTTTCATCCTCTCCTCTCCTCTGCTCATCTGACTCTGATCTTCCTTGCTTATCTTATTCAAGGGGGTCGCTGAGCGATGGCATCCTTTTGTGGAAAGGACGGCTCTAAAGATAAAAGGCGAGTTTAAAATGCTGGTGACACAGCCGAGGCGCTGTCAAATAAATTGGGACGACACCTCTTTTGTGCCATCAGACTCTACCTGCTTCATTTCTGGTTCAGATAAGCGAGTGACCGCTAACAAAGGCGTAATGTTTCTTTCCTCGCAATCCTCATAATCACTCATGTAGTTTAACTCTCTCGCTCTCGCTCTCAGACATCCATCTGAGTTTTTTTCTCTCAATATCTCTGCTTTAATCAGCTCTTCATGTGCTTATTTAGAGTAAGTGATTGCCGGTAATGTGCTCTGGCACCAAGAGGCCAGAGCACAGGCCCTCCTTGAAAACTATAGATCTTCTCCCACTGCTATCGCTAGCTCTCTAGGTGTGAGTGATGATCTCCATATGCCCAGGCTTACCCCTATTCTCACCAGAAAGGCTCTGTGTATTAGTCATGCCTGCATGCCATTATCACCATGTGTCAAGTACACACCTGGTATGTGTCAATGTTTGTGTACGTCCGAATACAAGCAGTGTGTGTGGTTGTGAGGGTTAGTCCAATTATACAGTATGTGTGTGTGTGCGCCCTGTTGCTGTCGCCTGACCACATCACTGCCTCACCTTCTTAGTTATGTTAGCTTTTTGCCACAGCTGCTCACTTACACTGACCCTGTCTGCACCTCTCAACTCACCTGGGCTGCACTTCCTGCCATACGCAGAAACTGCATCTGTCTTAATGTCATAATACAAAAAAACAGACATACAAAAGGTGACACACACACACACACACACACACACACACACACACACACACACACACACACACACACACAAGGTACATCTTGTTAAATACAAAAACGTTTAATACAATCCTGCAATAAGTCTTACCTTAATGAAGGGTATAATGCTCAATTTCTGGTTTAAAGAGGTGTTGATTCAACTTGATAATTTTGGAGGCTGAAGTTTGTATTAAGTTATAATGTGAAGTGGTTGTAAAATGACAACTTAGTCTGCTTTTAGATAGAACTGATTTATACACATAAATAAACACTTTGAATATTTTTGCAGTGACACTCCCCGCAAATCTGTCTTTTGAGCATCAAACATGAGTTGGTCCTTTAAAGAGAATGCTCGCCATCTTGAATAAATGTCAATAGAAACTGCTAACGCCACGTCTGTGCTACTGCAGTCCACTTCACTGTTTCTATCTTTATCTGTTACGAACAGATCTCAGTCCTCACAGATGACCTTGTCAAACTAATAAGCTTGCAAGTGCTTAGATTTGCACAGTTTAGAGTGCTTGCAGTCTACTCTGACATTGGTCAGAAGAACCTACCATAGCTCATTTGTAGACCCTAATGTATTTTATTATTAATTTAAACTGCTTCTTCCTCAACAAACATGAGAATCAATACAGACAGGTCTCTAGGGTGCAAACACAGCTGCACATGAACAAACGCTGAATTGTATATATAGTTACATATAATTAACTATATTACAGATAGACTTGCATATGTGGAAAGACAACATTTATGTTTCACAACATATATACATACATATATACATATATATATACACATATATATATACACATACACACATATATATATAAATACACATACATATATACACATACATATATACATATATATATATACACACACACACACACACACATATATATATACACACACATACATATATATACACATATGTGTATACACACACACACACACACACACACACACACATATATATATATATGTATGTATATATATATACACAATGTCAATGTCAATATATTATATTTCAAACATACATTTTGTTATATACGTTAAGGTTTATCCTATGTCTTAAATCTCAGGGGTCGTGAGTTGATTAATGGCATAGGAAAAAAATCACTTAAGCTAAACAAAGTTCATATTTTTTTTAGACATTCATCTAATTGTTTTTTGGCAAGATAGTCTTCTATTAAAAGACACTTCTTGTTAAATGTAGCATTTCTCCTTTTTAAAAAGGTTATGTATTTGGTAACATGTTCTGACTTGTGCTATGGAACACTGCTTTTAATTGGTTGATGTTAAAGTCGTCCAAAAATATCAGAATAATGGTGGTAATATGTGATACTTTTATTGTCGGGAAGAAAAATATATTATTAATTTACTTGCTTGAGGTTGCAGCACAGGACGCTGGCAGGGATTCAACATCTTGTTCAATAATACTTAAGAAGGAAGCTTCAGTACTTCTACATCACAACAAAGCCCTGCTGCCTGTTATATCACTTATTAGAAACCTTCCTCTTGCTTCATGACAGCAGACTAAAGTGACAGTGTGTGTGTGTGTGTGTGTGTGTGTGTGTGTGTGTTTCTGAGTTTGTCACTGTCAAGGGCCAAACTATTTCTTGTTCTCTGAGAGATTTGTACTCTGCTGCTTCAGACATCATAGGCCTTTGACACCCACGGCTGTGGCTCTATTTTGTCAGATGCTCCCAACAAGTAGCGCCAGAGTGGCAGTCTCCACACCGACACATGAAAAATACAAACTTCTACTGAGGTAAACCAGACTAAGAGGGAGAGATGAAAAGAAGCCAGGAGGGAGGGAGGAGGAAAATGGGACACAAGGAGATAGAGATGAGGGCAAATAAGAACAGAATCAAGCATTGCGATAAAGGCTCACAAGCGGGAAGAGGATTGTATTAAATAATTCCCCTCTTGCCAACATTTCACAAAGCTTCCAGACTCAAATTACCTTGACTGCTTTTTCAATTTTTTTAATGCCAGCATTGCTTTAAGTTAATGTCCAGGTTCCTTTTCAGTGTGCTGTACATTTTTCGTTCAAGACCTGTGCCTGCTACACATATAAACACACCGCAGGATACACACTCATGTAGACAAATGCAGGCAGTTTAGAAGAAGAAACTGGGTTGGGTATGTTGAAGTTATTAAAACCAAAGTATGTGTTTGGTGGAAGGCCAACGAGTGGACGGTTATGGGATCAATCAGAGCGCAGAACGGGATCTACGGCTAATAAGCAGTCAAACACAGGTACACACACACAGTGACACAAACACACACACACGTCTACACACACACACACAGAAATGTGAAATATAAGCCAGCACCACCACACCCTGAGAATGTGCAGCGCTACACTCCCTGCCACAGACCGCATTTAATGAGACTGCAAGGGACCACTAGTTGAGAGTCTACCAAGAGACAGTGCACACACACACACACACACACACACACACACACACACACACACACACACACACACACTACATAATTCTCCAATGGATAATTACTCAGGGCTGCATGCACATCACTATAGAAACGCTGTGCACAGAGGTACTGCAAAGTATTCTGCTATAGAGTTCATATAATAGGTGGGGTACACAGTGTAATACTACCATCCCAGAGCTGAACCATTTAAATAAGAACATGAAGCTGCACCACAACAAGCTTTATATTATTCTAAAGGGAAACAGGTATCATGGTAATCACTTTCTGTGCAATGTATGTGTAACTATGCTTTTGCAAGCAAGAAACTCTGGTTCCACTTGCATGTCTGTGTTTATATCTTTGTAGTACAATACATCATACATGTATGTATGCACGTAGTGTTTATGTCTGTGCATTTGTGTGCACAGTATGTGAAAGTGGAGATGCGATGCCGTAAACTCCATCTGAGGTCAATTTAAAAGAGCTGGTTTCTTTAAAAAAAGAATGTTTTGCGGATTTTACAAAACAACATGGACACCGTGAATGTCTGTAATACCATAGACTTTAAATGGTAAAAGTGCATACTACAATACTACACACTTATACTAAGCAGCTTTTGAGTCTGTAGTGAGTTCACACTTGAAAAGTAATAACTCAAAACAGTCAACACATTTTGATTGATCTCTTGATGTACACTATTCCCCCATAATGCAATGCTCAGAGAAAATGGGGAAGATACTCACAGCCGAAAATAGTTAAAACTAGTTGCGGATGGTGATACAGGTGAAAGTGTAAAACAGTTCAGTGTGTTGATTTCTTCTATAACAGTATACTATAAATATTAGTATATAGTACAAACTGTATATAGTTAGTATGTAGTATGGCATTGTGACATATTTGTCTGGAAAGTGGTGATGCTGCTGATTTTGGTAAAGGTCATTTTGACTAAAACAAAGCTTATTCAGCTTTATTGTGGTCACTGCAGTGAGGGGTGAAGAGAAGGAGGTTTCAGGATAGAAAGATTAGTGCAATTGTTTGGGCTAACAAGCGATGGAACAAAAAAGAGGAAGCTTACTGAGTAGAGAGGAAGGATTAGAAGTAGTGAGTACAGGCATTGCCCATCTCAAGCTCTTACTAGAATCATTCTCCAAAAAAGTTTAGCATCACTGTTGCCCAGTTGCGAAATTCTATATTTCAAATCCATTGCCTAACCCTAACACTACTGTTACTGTCACAGTACAAGTGTCATTAAGAGTAATTTTTCTAGCCTTTTAAGCCTTTTCTAACTTTTTCCCTCTTCATCATCCATCTTTGTTGTTTTCTCATAACTCACCTGACATTAATCCCTCATCCCCTTTCTTTCTCTCTCTCTCTCTTTCTGTCTTTACCCTGAAATCATCCTAAAGCTTGGGCACTCAGCCAGGATAGTGAGCAGAGAGGTTTCGGGGGGTTTGACAAATGGCAATGAGTCAGGAAAGTGCTTTGTATACAGCCAGCATTATTCATAAAGTACTTAAATTGTTCGGATCCTGAATATTCAAATACCTGCAACTAAATCTGCAGCTTGGGAGCTTTTCAGAGGCACTGAATGTATGTAGGAGAGGAAGCATCAGAGATGCCCTGGAATAAACAAAGCATTACTGAAAAACTGCTTCTGCTTCTGTGAATGCATTTTCAGGAGATCACTACAGATAAATTGGCACTTAGTTTAGAATGCATTCATGGATTTTCTCACTTAAACATATAAAGTGGCACGGACGAAAGAATAAAAAACACCTTTTCGATATGACTACTTTGTAAAACGGTAGGGTTACAACCCAGATGGCATTAAAGAATGGGCTAATAACTTTCCAGCCACAACTGCTCCTTTTCCAAAAGATTTCATAATAGAGCGAGAGGTTCCAGGCAGCCACGGAAAACCTAAACCGATCTATAAATTAGCTTGCAGGTCTTGTGGTTGGCTAAGCCAGGACCCTGACGGCACTGATTTGTGCCAATAAGTCTCAGGACAGGCTCTCTGCTGGGTATCTGTGTCATTTTTTCACCACATCGCTCTCTCATTTCCTTGTACTTTTTGTCATACTCTTTATTTTTTCCTCCCTCTCTGTGTCTTTCATATTGTGGATTTTGGGTCTGTGCTGCTATTGTGGTTCATAGATGGCTCCTGCTGATATTTATTATCCTGTGGTCGCATTGATGAATGGGTAGTCCACTGTAACCCGATGCCCGTCTCCTCCCTGCATACCTGAATAATAACATGTATACGGAGGAAATGTAGACGGGTCACTAAGGCTGTGACCCGCTGCCGGTCCGGGGTCGCAACCTCAGTGTGACTTCAACTTAAGTTCTAAACATAGCTCGTGGTGGCGCCTTGGGAAAAAAAAAAAAAAAGGTTACTGGATTTACTGTGGCACATCTTCAGACAGTGAAGGAGTGTCTGTAGTAGATGGTATTTTTAACCATAATGCCCCAAAATAACTTACAAATCATTGCAACACGGAAGTTGAGCCTGACTACAAAAGCTGTTTATGGCAACATCCTGAAACTTTTATGAGGCAAAAAAAAAAGTCAACTCTATGAAGAAAGGAATAGCCTTAACACATTTTATCATTTATTTTTCTCAGCATACACTGGAGGAAGGACATTGTGTGGCTGACTGATCTGTCATCACATTAAATCACTGTGTTGACAATCATGCCTTTAACTAATTTACCCTCAAATAACCCCATCTTTAAAGACTCATGTGGATTGGTTCTTCCTGTGCTGTGACTAATGATGACCCAGGCTCCGGTTGTCTCTTTGGCTCCAGCCAGTTTGAACTCTGACCTCCGTGACATCATGATTGACTCTGTGTCGGTACCAGCTGTTAGCATAAATATTTATTACTAATCACCTGCAATGAGACAATTTTGGTTCTCTTTGATCATGATAGAGACAGAGAACAGAAAGAGTGCTATTTATTTGGATTGTGTCTATCCTTGTGATATATCACTTAGCCTCTGGCGAGTTTTGGCGAAAAAGTAGATCCCACCTTAACTTTTGCCCGACTGAAACAAGACGTCATTCTACAAGGCGCTGCAGTGGCCAATCAAATAAGTGCAAGAGCACACTCTTCAAAATCTTGGAGCAAGTGAATCAAAAATTTAAAAAACTTATTTGGGAAGGAAGTGAAAATGACCCATATTGTTGTTTAAGTATGAGGACTTGCTGTAAATGTATATCAAACAATGGTAGCAGGTCATAGTAGTTTCAAAAGTAAAACAAGTAGAACAAATGCCTTAACTAAAAGAAGAAGTGTACAGCCTATGATCTTGTCCTTCCAAGTTCACTGTAACCTGATCATCTAATCCTAGACCCACACAGATCTGACTCCCCTCACAGTATTTTTTTGCGTATCTTTCCATTTTTACTGGAATACTCATTGACTTAATTGTATACAACTGTCAAATTCAATTGATTCAATTTACAAGGACTTATTGGAGCACATAATAAAAACAGTGAAAACCATCATCATTACCAGCTTTTATTCAACATTTATTCTTTCTTACCCCAGATATTTAACAACCATGACGGTTTTATTACCATCCCTGTACTGTAATAGGCCTCACATTGTTAAGAAGCCATGTGGCCTTGGGCTAGAGGGGTTTAAAGATGGATCTGGTCGATGTGGTTGATGTGGGCTGTTAATATAATCTTCTACAGACGTCTGTGAAAATGTCACCATGGCCTGGAGCTGCACTGTGTTCTCAGTTTCACTTTGTACCTACAGGTAGGAACTGACATCAATAAGAGGAATTCAAAACTATATTTTTTTTATATTTATATGTATTCATTCAGCCAACTAAGGGCTGAAGTCTACATGTAAAATATAATAGAATCATTAAAAAGTGGAATGCGGTTCATTGGCAAATGTACCAAAGATTTTCATATCTTTGTGTTCTGTTGAAACATGATATAGTGGCTCTTTTCATTAGGCACATTATCACAGAGCATTGTGCTTCAAGCTATTTGCTATCATTCTAAGCACTCCGCAGAGGAAAACTAGGGTACATGCTAGCTAAATGTGTTCTTGCCCTTGACAAACAGCAAGACATGGGGTAGCCTTAGAGCATACAAATATGACAACTCCTAATCGATCTGTGCTTTTTTCCTGCTAACTTGTGCGGTGAAGCAAATGCTCAGAATAGATGAGGTGACTTGTCCTGAACAGAAGACATTCACCACCTTGTCCCTGCTGCAACTTTCACCTTTTTTTTTTGGGCACTTTAGGTCTACTGTCAACAGTCAGTTATGTCAACTTATGACTTCGGGCAAAATATCCTTTTCTCTTTTATTGTATTTCAGCTAGATTATTTTATTGTTTTGCCCGTGGTGCCTATATTTTCAATTTCACTGAGAGACATATTTTTACGATAAACGTGCGTTTCATGGAAATCCAATAGACAATAAAGAGACCTGAATTTGAGACTATACTCTCGGCACTAGGTCTCTGGGTATAACAGAAATACCAGATGCAGTCAAGTGTGTAGTCAGTGCCTCATGCAATGTCAAATGTTGGGGCGTGCTGCTACTGTCCCATGAGACACTGGACAGTCAGCTCAGAACAGAACAGGTTAGAGTACATTATGTGAGTGTGTGTGTGTGTGTGTGTGTGTGTGTGTGTGTGTGTAAGAAGATGGTTTGTGTGTGCGATCATGTGGGTTCAGGTATGTGTGTGTGTGTGTGTGTGTGTGTGTGTGTATGACTCCAGCCCATATGAGACTTAAGAGTAATTCAACAGTAAGTTAATGAGCAAAAACCAAGAAAGAAGAGCAAGATGTTAAGTGTGCAACGAAAATAAAACTCTAGGAATAGTTCAACATTTTGGGAAATGATTTGCTCTCTTGTCGGGTTAGATGAGAAGATCAATACCAGTCTTATGCCTGCGGGTTGAGTACGGACGTGGTTAGCTTAGCTGGAAGCAGGTGGAAAAACTCACTAATATATTGTATCTGTACACAAACAGAATGTAAAAACAATAAGTAAGAGTAACTATTTCTATTTTCTTCTGGTGTCTAAGTGTAGTGACTTCCTGGAGTCACAGTAAGGTTGCAAGGAGACTCCATACCATGCCTACCACACAGACATTATCAGCAATAAACACTTTTGCTGTTGGCTGTGGTTGGATGACACTTCAATTGAACTACAGTACTTAGTTTCGAGCATACCCTGGTCCCAAAATGTCAATATTACATTGCCAATATTCTTTTAATATTGTCTTAAGACAGGTATCTTACGAGGTTCCACATGGAATAATATAAACATATCATCCTTAGCAGTTCGGCAGTTAATCAGCAAACGATGATTAAAGTATTACCATCGACCCTCAAAACCGATTACTTCATGAATAAAAAATAGAGGACTTGAAAATGATGATTTTAAGTGCTAGTTTGTTTGCTTAATACCATCATATGCTCCATTTGTAAACAATCTCATAGTTTAGCAGAAACTATAGGGATATTTGTTAACCAGGCAGAGTTAAGTACAATTTGTGGGTAGTTATTCCCTGTCTGATCGTTGTTATTTCAGGGCTGTCCTGATGTCAAACTAAATCACTGAATCCTCTTTGATCTGGGTTCTCTGAAGCAGCCCATATGGCTTAGCATTCAGAGGGTATATTTACCTCTCTAAATGAGTTGAAAAGTGTCCTCATTAATAATAGTGGATTGTTTTGTCTCCAAGCTGTCTGCCTGCCTATGGTTGGCTGCTAGTCTCTGAAAACAGAGAAGTGCATCCACCAAGAATAGGCTGCTATAGGCCAGCGGTAGCACATTTAACTAATTTTGCATAAGAAGCGGCATGAAAGCTGCTTATATTTTGAAAGAGACCGGGTGTGGGATTGAACTGGATAAGGTATGTTTGTGTGCGAGCACTCGTGTACATACATGTGTGCATACGAGGTTGTTTGCATAAGTTTTTAACATGCATATCGGTATCCCTGCGCAGCTGAAGAGAGGGGAGATTTGCAGGATTGAATGTCACCAGTTGAACTTTGCAGTCTAATACGTTTTGGTGAGTGAGGTAAATCACATTGAGGGGTGACTGTGGTCAGGAAGGTGACACTTCGAACAGCACCAAGGGTCATGAAGGAGAGTAAAGAGGCCTGAACACTTTGTCTCAGACATACATGATCATTCGTTTCTAATCATTGACCTGTAATGTATGCTCTATAATCCCTTCTGAAGCACCAGAGAGCCTGCTGTCTAATCTCCCAGACCCATGACTCATTGATTTACTGCCACACTACAAGGCAGCTTTTTAGTATCAGACTTTTTCTTCTTCTTCTCAGTGTGTCGCAATGGGTGTCATTTTGATTAAAGTGTATCTGTGTAGCACATAGAGAGAAAAAATAAAAAACTGAATCTATGAATTTTAATACAGAGAACCCCCTATTTGATCTGTGTGCTAAATCAAGCCACAGTGGGATGTAGGCTTATTGCAGCAGGAGGGGTTGGCTTACTAGTTCACCATGTGGAGTGTATTGTCCTCAAATCCTACAATTGGCTTTTGTGTGTTCATTACGCTAATATGAGATGGTCCTCAGAGAGTATGTTGAGTCTGAGTGTGGCACTGCTGTCATTTGAAAAGTGTTTCAAATAACGCGCATGTTTTCACAATCATAAATCCAATGACCCTCAGTCCCATATTCACTCTCCTTTTAACAGTTTTATTCGGTCTCTACCAACTACTGAGGAAAATCTCTGATTGTTTATCAAATTGTCCACTATGTTCACCAGCTAGTTAACACAAACAGCTGCCTGCCACAGCCAAAAATGACGCTATGAGAGTTGTGAGATAGTAAGGTTGTGAGCTGCACAACTAAACAAGCTATGAAACATGCTATAAAGCTCTGTAGAGCTGAGGGGACATGCAGAGTCGGGCAATCATTTTGTGTGGGTTTATCACTACGAGCGACCCCTTCACAAACAACAACTGATGCAATCCATTGTTAATATGAAAATATTGATTATAGCTGCTTTAAAGCCTACAGGTAGATTATAGTCTAGTTGGTTGCAGACTTCGTAACAACAATCTTGTAATGTGAGGGGGCACACTTTGTATAGGCTGCCAGCATGGCAAGCTAAGATTTTGAAGTGTTCAAATAGAGGATTATGATGTTGTTCAAGACAATATTTAGTCAGAGTGTGTGTGTGTGTGTGTGTGTGTGTGTGTGTGTGTGTGTGTGTGTCTGTGTGTTGTCACAGTACAATGGCCCTGAAAAGGAGGTCTGTTACAGTGTACCTGTTAGAAAAAAAAAAGAACTCCAGACACAACAAGTCTGCCTCCAGCACCCTTGCACAACCCAGTGCACAGTGAGGCGCAGGTGTGTGTTTGCTTCAAATGGGGCTTTATTCTGATTCCCTTGGGTACCTATTGGTTTCCTTTGTCTGATCCCTCAGACCCCATGGGAGCTCAGAGGCTTAGCTCTGTTTCCTACACATGCGCACACACTTGTCAGGTATTGCTGTATAGATCTGCTGTGCACCTCTTCCTCCAATCGACACCACAAAAAATGGATCACAAGGGACCTATGTCAGCCTCCCTATTCATTCACTCCATGCCTGACATCAATAAAAAATGACCTGCAACCACTCAAACACACCTTTCTGTCGCTTCCAATTTCCTGCCTGCTAAGTGATAAGACCCAGACCACAAGGAGTACTGTATGAAGAGCAACGTGCTCCGTGGCTTAAAAAATACTGGGAGTGAAAGCAACTGATTCAAGGTGACATTATGTGTTTATACTTATGTGTTAGTAAATAAATGAGTAATGAGTAAACCATAGCCTCAACTAAAATGTATATTTTCAGCTAGACAATAACGTGATTATTCATCTGAAAATACTCATACAATATATTAAACTCACATACATGCATCATACATACTTCATACATACTTCATACTGAAAAATCCCCTTACTGGTAGAAGAAATAAGGACCCAATATATTAGTGAACATGAAGTTTCAGGCAGGAAGGACATCATTAAAGTGCCCATATTATAAAAAAAAAAAAAAAACTTTTTCTGGGATTTGGGGTGTTATTTTGTGTCTCTGGTGCTTCCACACGCATACAAACTTGGAAAAAAAAAACATCCATGCTGTTTTGAGTGAGATATGGGTTTCTGAATGTGTCCTGCCTTCAGTCTCCAGGTGAGCTGTTCAAAATCGGCAGGGCTTTTTACGTCACTAGCCGAAACAAGGTGGCTAACCGTAGCATGCTAGCTCGTTCTGAATGGCAAAACACTGCTACAACACACACTAGTTCACCATAATCTACCAAAGAACTACTTACGTGTCCCTATTCTGCAGGTATTCCACGCAAAGTTGGAAGGGTGCCCTCGTTTAGAAGAAGTCTCCCAGCTAATCCTGCCTTGTACTACTGAAGTTGTAGAAACAAACAGCTAGCTAGATGATGTGATCCTTACTACTGTGCATGTGCGACTGCCAACAAAGATGTTACAGCAGTGTGAGGGCTCACTCTGTAGCTAAAACAGAGACCTGAAAAGAGGAGCTGCAGCAATGTGCAGTGCAACAAAAACATGGTGTTTTTTAAAAATTAAAGCATGTAACCCTATTCTGGTGCAACCTCAAAATACAATTATGAACCTGAAAATGAGCATAACATGGCCACTTTAATAGGTAAAGAGAACAAGGTAAAGGCAGAGGATCTGACCTGCTGAGTAGCAGAGAAAGCACCTGCTGAGGCCAATGGGAACCTTGGCCTCAGCAACACACTTGGACCCAGGGATCATGAGTTAACATGAAGCCTGAAAGATAACAAGCTGAGAGCTCAAAAAATGTTGTCTGCTGGTACTTAAGAATGGGTTGCCTAAAGGCCAGAGGCTTGGTGGGCTGACGCTGGCTGTGGGTTGGGGATAGGCTAGCCACATGAAATTCAAATACCAGGCAACAAGAAACTAGACAAAAGAAGCAGAAGGCTACTCTACCTAGATGCAGGCTGGAAACAAGCCAATGGAGTTAACGTGAGGGATAAACTGGGATGTCTCGTCAGATACTGACCCTATTAAGCGGATCGGGTATCGTGATGGCATGACCAATCCACATTAAATACACTTTCTATGTCAATGTCATTATAAAATTCAGTGTTTTCACACTGAACAGTAAATATGGCTTTTGTTTAGGGGTTTGGGTTTAGCTAGCATTGGGCCACCGTGTTGCCATTGCTCTGTATCTCAGTAAGCAATAATTAAATTAAAGCATTATGAAGCTGGATCATGTATGATACAGTCAGGTCCATAAATATTGGGACAGCGACACAATTCTAATCTTTTTGGCTCTATACACCACCACAATGGAGTTGAAATGAAACGAACAAGATGTGCTTTAACTGCAGACTTTCAGCTTTAATTTGAGGGTATTTACATCCAAATCAGGTGAACGGTGTAGGAATTACAACAGTTTGTATATGTGCCTCCCACTTTTTAAGGGACCAAAAGTAATGGGACAATTGGCTGCTCAGCTGTTCCATGGCCAGGTGTGTGTTATTCCCTCATTATCCCATTTACAAGGAGCAGATAAAAGGTCCAGCGTTCATTTCAAGTGTGCTATTTGCATTTGGAATTTGTTGCTGTCAACTCTCAATATGAGATCCAAAGAGCTGTCACTATCAGTGAAGCAAGCCATCATTAGGCTGAAAAATCTAAACAAACCCATCAGAGAGATAGCAAAAACATTAGGTGTGGCCAAATCAACTGTTTGGAACATTTTTAAAAAGAAAGAACGCACCGGTGAGCTCAGCAACACCAAAAGACCCGGAAGACCACGGAAAACAACTGTGGTGGATGACCGAAGAATACTTTCCCTGGTGAAGAAAACACCCTTCACAAAGGTTGGCCAGATCAAGAACACTCTCCAGGAGGTAGGTGTATGTGTGTCAAAGTCAACAATCAAATTTTGGCCGAGATATGGTGTTTTCATGGTTAGCTACACAAATTTGTTTGTGCGTAATATTTGCAATTTTTATCCTATCAAAATTATTTTTATTAACTTTTTGTCCGGCCCATCTGGAGATGCTACCTGCCAAATTCCGTGCCGATCGGTCGCACGGTCTAGGAGGAGTTCGAAAAAGTAGGTTTTTCATAAATCGCGATTTTTCACGCATAAAAGTTTAGGTGGAAATGGGCGTGGCCTATATCACGTGATTCAGTTGGATCCAGGGAACGCGTGGATGTATGGTTTTTGAATGTACGTGTATTTGGTGTATGGTGTGGGAGTTATAGGGCCAAACGCGTAATAGTGCCACCTAGTGGTGGAAGTGGGTCAATTGTTGCACCTGAGGTCCTTGCGGAGTTCTGGACCATTCCTGAAAATGCCAACCCCCCACCATGTACGGTTTAGGCTGTAGTCGGAGTTTTAGGCGGAGAAGAATAATAAAAATCAGTAGAAAAACAATAGGGTTCTACAGCCCTGCTGTAAGAACGGCATAGCTTTGCTATTGCCCGTTCTTGCAGACTCGGGCTTGGACCCCTAAAAATTCAAAACACTATGTTTTCTAGTTTGTAATGAATCATGAAGTTCAGTTTACTCCTTTTTAAGTACCATGAAACAGCACAAATTTTACATAAGCTTGTTTTGCATCTGTCTCTTGTCAATGTCTCTTTAAAAAGGAGATGCAATTATGACTGGCAGTTGCTTGCAACACTCACATGACAGAGTTGAGATGCTGGCGCCTGGCATTTTCCAGGCTGGGCTGACAGAACGAGTACATTGGTTTTAGCAGCTTTTTCTTCCGTTTGATCAAAAGCCACTGGTGAGAACAGATGGAAAGGGAGGGAGAGGAAGACGAGAGAGGGCGAAAAGACTGCAGTAATATTTTGAGTGCTGTGGTGATCTAATAAGTGATGAAAAGGTGTAATAAATCAACATAAATAGAATGCAATTTGTTGGGATTCATGCAGGTAAGCAGTGAGAGGTTCAGTTGCTGTTTGTCCTGATTGGGCTGCACACTGAGGGCTGAGCTCAGTTTGGCAGGGGCACTTAAAGACACACAGAGAGCTAAATAATAGCGAAAAGTGTTTTGTTTTTTTGAGGGCACAGCTAAATTCATAACAGGAATCCTATTATGTTATCAGTGTTGTATAACGTCCATGACAGCATTCCTGTGACAGGTGGGTAATCACACGATAAGAGTTTTGACAGTCCATCAAAACCACAAGGCTTCATTTTGAATGTCTTTCTGTTTTGATTTTAATCTGTTATATGAAAGCCCCCACCACCACCACTACCGCACATAAACACAAATGTACAAGCACCCCACATTCAAACACACAAAAAAACACCTATCCCCAGTGTTGCACACTCTGCCTTTGTCTTCCTCTCGCCGTCTTCGTCTTCCTCTCCACCAGAATTGCCATCCTCGCCTGGCAGGGCCACATCATGATCTGTTCTCAGTATTTGTCTAGAGAAGTAATAACCTCAGCTGTGCTGTCAGATGAGAGGCAGATACAGAAGCAGTAACAAGAAATAATCCACAGTGGCTTCATTATCCTACTGAAGTATGAGCCTTTCACCTTTACTGCTTTAGGTTTAGGATTGTACTCTTTGAGGAAAATAGGCAAATGTATCTCCCAAATGTAAAACTGAAACAACAACCCTGGATTATTTTATTAGTTACTTGGCTGCAGTTTCTTTTGGAAATCTCTCATTCTTCTTTACTCCCTAACAATGCCGCAGGACTGTAAAGTACAAGGGATAAAAGCAGTCCACCTATCCATTTTCCATTAATTTTCTCCTGATACAGATTCCAATAGCCAAACTCAGAGTACTCAGATACCAAGTACCGCTCCAATACCAGTACACTCCGTGTTTTTTACTCCAGTATCTAAAAATTGTTAACGACATGTACCATCAATCCTTATTGTTCTGTGCCATTCTACTTTATCAAGCTTTGTTAAACAGTGAATTAAATCAAATGCTACTTCATCCATTTAAATGGCTATTTCACCGCTGGAAAGCTGAATCTTTGCCGGACACCTGTCCCATCAATCCTGCTTGCAAGTGTCTCTTTTTCGACAACAAACTGGACTACATCCAACTTCAACGAAACTCCCAACACGAGTTCAGAGACTGCTGTGTTTTTGTTGTTGTGGAAACATAGCTGAACAACAGTGCTGCTCTGTCACCGGGTAAGACTAGCTAGTGGAGGTGGGCTTTTTTAACACGGACTGTTGCAGAAATGGGGTGCTTGTATCCAACTAACTGCTAACCGCTGGTGGAGTTTGTGACTGTAAACAGACCGTGAACAAACCGGGAACTATATTCTCAGAAAGGCTTGCTGCAAAGCAAATCACTCCGCCCAAGTAGCAGAGCTTCACCTTTCTGAGAATATAGTTCCCAGTTTGTTTACGGTTAGAAGATGGCTGTGTCTCATGTTACGTTGTTTTTTTGTACACGCTGTGACTATACAAATCACAACATGTAAATTGGGTCATTATCACTTATTAGATATTAGATCCGACCCGAACCGGACCGCTCATGTACATTCATATTCTCTGGCTTAAACCCGACTTGTCCTGCTACACTCACATTGTACAACAACTGGAGTTAGGAAATGAGGTGAGAAGGCAACTTCAATGATACACATCTACTGTAAGAACAATACGATTTCAAGTGATGTAATGATCAGAATGATGATATTAAAACGTAACTCAGCATTACATAATAGTTTGGAATTATTTTATTCCAACTGAAACTAATTGTATAAATGTACAAATTAGTCATAAAATATATAGTCTCGTTTTGCCCGACCTTCCTCCACAGCGCTGCGGAGGAGGGTCTGGCTAGTCCACACAGCATTCCAGGATGGGAGAATAACATGCTCTGGTTTATTGGCATTTCTTTAAAACAATCACAATCATCATGGGCGGCGCTAAGGGCCAGACAGAGCCACAGTGCCGCTGCAAAATAGCCTCGGGAAGGATCTTGTTTTGGTGGAACAGAAAACTCAGATTGGACAGATAGTCTAGCTAGCTTTATGGATTTACCCTGCAGAGATCTGAGGAGCAGTTAACTATAGTCTTTATTAATCGACCGGAATTTAGAAAGCGGAAGGTAACGGACATCCGGCGGAATTTCAGGCGGCACCGCAGCAATCCCAGAAGGGGAACGTTGTGGATATAGACTATAAAATATATAAACATAGGTAACTGAGGAAACCACATCCCTTCCTCATATCACAATATCTGAAAAGTTAATTGAAATTATGATCTCATTTACAACCTCTCAATCAATGGAAGCAACTGATAATTAACAACTCAGTGCAGTGTAATAAAATAAAAAAAACAAGTGAATAAACATAAAAGGCAGTTCTTCCTTTGTTAAGTGTTCTCATAAGCCTTATTCTTTCTCAATCTTTCCCACACACATTTACATCCACACACGCACACATGCACACATGCACACACACACACACACACACACACACACACACACACACACACACACACACACCACCCACTCGCTCACTCACTTTAAGCATGGTCTCTGTAAGGCCTTAAATAGCTCTCTCTTTCACTGGTCTATCACTTAAGGATACAATGTGCATGAGGTCCAGTGAGCACGCTGAATGATGGCACATTTGCCTTGTTTCTGCTTTCTCTGCCAGAGTTTGAAGTGGCTCTCCTCCTGGGCCATGTTTGCATCTTCTCTGTTGTGGCCAAGATAGATTAATCATTAATCAGTCCTCTCTCTGTCCCAGCACCATTTGTGTGGGCTTATCCTCAACCGAAAAGACCCTAACTATCCCTCCATTCTTCTAGTCTTTGTTGGGACTTTTAAGTTTCATGCTACAAACAGTGTTTTTTAATCCTCCTTGGATAGCGGACATTTTGAATCAAGGGCTGAAAATGTTGCAAAATAAATGCAAAATTCGCTTTACACCAAGGATGCAGGAAGCAAACCTGTTTAACTGTAATCTAATAGGAAAACATTTGACATTTGCATAAGTGTTTATTTACGTGGGATTTACGGCTACAAAGTCTAATAATTCAATTATCCCAGCCAGCAATGCATGCATATCTATTTTTTCCACACTTACATTTTATTTCAATTCTTGTCAGCCTTTATTTAAAAAATCTGTCCCATAGTAAGTTGGAATCAGTCACAATGAGGACCTTGCAGTCCCTCACATTGGTATTGTTGATTTTCTAAAGCTTATGTCATCAGTGTATAGCACTTGTGGCACAAGGAATGCTAGAATCACACTCTAATCAGCATTTAATTACAGCCTGTCAGTAACTACAGTGTAATTTTCTGGTTTTACTCATTAACCATGCAGTGTTAGTAGAGTTGGCCCTCAGAGGCCTCGCACATTGGGGGAGCAGAGGACTTCAGCCCCACAGCTGCTTTTCCCATTCTCATTTCTCTAAAACTGTTGACTTTCCTGCAGGCCTTGCCCCGGGACACTTTTGTCTGCTTTTTCACTCCTCTGGTTTTCTATTCCTTCTCTTTTCCTCACCGGTTCTCTCTGGAGGTTTGTTTCTCTCTGTGTGTCTCTTGCGGTGTCTATTTTTCAGATTTTTACCCACGTTTTTTCTACCTTTGTCAACTCCTCTCTCTGCTACGACCTGATGCTGACCCACCTGAACTTCCCAAATCTCTCCTGTCCGCCATGACAAAATACTCACAGGAAAACTTATCAAAAATGAAAACTGAATATAAAGATGAGACATCATCTCCATAACCAAGCATGGAAATTTACTTTTTGGTTGTAAAATGAACTACATGCCTTTGAGCACTTGTCCTTCATCAGGTCATTGCTGTTGCCAGATTGAACCTTTTATTTGCTTCTATTTAAGTAGCTGCAAAAGTACTGTAGTAAGGTATTAAATATTAAACTTCTGACCTCACAGAAGTGCATGAACGCATGTGCGTGGCCCCTGCTTTAGCTATTTAAATGACTTTTTTAAAAGCGGATGGTTCACCAGCAGGTCAACCTCGAAGAGACATGTGATTTATGGTGTCTACAGGAGGGAGGAGTGAGAGAGGGGAGGGGGGGGGAGGAGAGAGAGCCATCTAATACCCCATCCAGAATGGGATGTTTTGGCAGCCTGCATGTTTGGTGCCCCTGCCGTGACAAACTGTGTTGACGCCATGGATCTAAAAAAATATATATATATAGGCCAAGGTGCTTTCAGGAACACGGAACTGTGAAAAAACAAAGAACGATGATTTTTACAGAGGCCTCATCCCACTTTATTTTACCGCCTCCACCATTTTCTTTTCTCATATTCGACGACAAAGTGTAACATTTACTTCTCAACAGATCCCCATCAAATGCACCGCTAATTTCATACTGATTTAGATACACAAGCCATTGCACACATACATTTAATTGAAATTAAATTAAAACTAGGGCTGGGTATCGTCTACAAAAAATTACGATAACTGTACCAAATACAAATACCCTTAAAGTGATACCGATACCAATAGTACTTAATTCGATACCCATCATGTGAACGGAAGCATCTCGGTACGCTGAACTGCCAACTCTGTCAAATATGCCGCACTGGACTTCACCACACAACAAACTGTATGGCTTGGAGCTGCTGTGGTGCAAGTATCGTTTGACTGGAGAAGTTTCGATCCTACTTGGTACTGGGTTAGTTAAAACTGAGTCAGATTTACTGCCCCCCTACTGTGCTCCCCTCCTACACTCATGCATTACTTCCTTTCATCTTGGGCCTCGCTTTAATCACAATCACTCCTGATTTCCTCTCCATTTTCTCCTTTCTGTCTGGCCCACTTTCATGCTCATAAATCTGTCATGCCGGGGTCTATTAGTTGTGACATTCAGTACAGAAATTGTAGTATTTTCTGTGAAGAGATCCTACTGCCGCCCAGGCACTCTGTACTTGCACAGCAAGGGAGTTAGTTTGGGTGATACACGAGATGTCAGAGAAGCTTCTGTTAAAAGGAGTCATTTGTGGTGAGACAAGGGTAGAAAAAAGTTTAAATACAGCAATTCTGTGTTTAAAGAGGCGCTATGTAGTGTTGGCAATTTCTTCGCTGTTTTCTCGCTTTTTGCTCGCATATATTGCTCGCTATAGAGCTCCCCCTACAGCTTCGGAATAGATATTTGGCCACACTGTTGTAAAAACTCATTGGCGACTCTCCCCCCTCCCATCTTTTCTCTCTGGTCATGTGCATTTGTTTCATAGAAGGGTTTGAGCCACGACGATAGCGTGAAATCCTCCATCACTACCTTGTTCTTATAGCTAGCCGGTTCCTGGATGTGTGCAGTGCCGTGAAGCAATTCGTTACATTGCGTTACCTGATATCACGCAATACTTCCTGACGCTGAGGCCGCCGGCTCGCCGGCCAAAAGTTGCAATGGTGGTTTTTCCGCTCACAGGCGCTAGAGGGAAGCGAGACGACCACCATTCAACCCGAAAAAAGCCACATAACCATTCCAATGACTCCAAAGCTGTTCAGTTAAGGTCAATTAAGCTAAAAAAAAAAAAAAGCTTGTCATCTAGTCAGGCCAGCTGAAGTCTTGCCTGGGCCCGGGACGAGATAATCTTAGATGCCCCCTGCGCCCAGATCTCTCCTCTGCTCTTCCTCTCCTGTTCACTCACTGTGTGTGCAGTAGCAAGTTCAGACCAAAGATTCCCGATGTGATGAATCCTGCAGCTACTTGCAACGCTGTTTACACCAATGAGACGAGACAAGACGGTGTATCATCTTCATATTCATCGACTCTTTGCACTTAGCTGTCTAACTTTCGACTTTTGTGTTGTTTCTAAATATGAATGTGGATAACGTGAGCGATAGTGAGATGCTTGCTAGAGTTGCGTTTCGAGTGAGAAATCTGCGAAAACGTTTTATTTCTCTGATTTACTGCTTTGTTTTAATGCCACCAGGCGCTCTCTCTCTTCAGTCACTCTCTACCTCGCTCGTCCACAATCGTTAGGTGCGCACGCGGGCGCTTGTCCTCTGTCTCTGCCTTTTCCAGCTGACAGTTTGTGAAATATAAATAAAGCATTATATTATTATTTAGGGTAGCTTAGGAACATTTTGGGGTAGCTTCGGCTTTTATACAAGCTAATGGACGTTAATATTAGAGCTGGCCTGTTAGGTTAAGTTACAAGGCTCGTAAACGTTGGCTGCGCTGTTTCTTACCTTGCTCTACCTTGACTTTACTAGTTCCAGCTTCGCACCGTCACCACCTTTTTTAAAATCTTTGTTTAGAAAATCTCTAAGGCCTCTATTTTATTCTTCTCTTTTCTTTCCTTTTCTGAGCACCGGACTTGTGCTGACCGGACATTTTAAGCGTACTGAAGTTCAAAACAAATGACATCAAATTTTGATCAGTGGCCAAACCATTTTTGTGTTGGGGGTGGGGGGTTCTTGACCACTAATTCAAGGACAATTAGGAAGAAAACAAATAAAAGCTTTTATGTAATTCAAATATTATAATATTTTTTTTAATTAATTTAATGAGGGCCCAGTTCTGCCCCCCCCCCCCCCCCCTACCCTGGGCCCGGGACAACAGACCCGTTTGTCCCCCCCTATCGACGGGCGTGCATCTAGTTAAAACACACCAGTTCAAACACATGCATGAAAGGGAATTTATAATAACTTAAAAGAAAACTTTTGTTAGCTTGCTCCTTCATGACCTGTTATAAGTTAGGAGTATAAGAGTTGAGTATATGGTTGACACATCTGATTTGACACTTGATTCAATTCTGTTTTAAAATGGTGTAAACTGGGAAGATTCTACATAACATTTTACAAAAATAACACAACACTTCAAATTACAAGACGTTTACCTGGTAACGCCAGCTACGTTAGCATAATCTGATACTTCCCACTTTAAACTGCATGAATATACTACTAACTCAGAAACACATATTTCTCCATGTACGCATGTTAATAAAAGTAATATTTCCATTTCTAAAAGAGATTAGTAGTTTAACATTTTGGAAGTAGTTTAATACTTTGTTTAGCCCCTAAACCCAGTTATGCTACAGTGACTTCCTGTTTACATAGTGGATTGCTAAGGGTGTTTCCTAGGTCTTTGGACATTAAGATTAATATTTATTTAAAACATTGTTATTTAAAACAAGGCAATTCTTAAGATTTAATGTGCAACTCATTTTAGAAAAATCACTAGTTTGAAACTAGTTACTAAGAACTTTGGAAGAATTTTACACACAAAGTTAGTGATGGATTTATAATCCACAATCCTAAAGATACAAATGACAATGTCTCATCAGCTTAACTTCACCAAAACAGTTTGTAATGCTTTATATCTCGTTATCTATCTGAAAAACTTGTTGGCATTTTATCTAAAAACAAAAACACCTCATTGTTTTGGACAATTACACAGAAATAAACACAGCTGCTCTGCAAAATGAGTAAGCAGTTTTAACAGGTTTTGCAGATTTTCCCAAATTCAAATCCTGTTGACTTACTTTTGGTCCAAAATCATTTCCCTAAAAACACAATGAATACATCAAATGAGTATATTTAGAGCATAAATATTGAGATTAATTTTGGTCTTCACCCGTGGTCCTGTTTACCCCTGTATTTTGGTTTTCCTCTCTGGATGCATCAGCTCAGTGCTTCTCCTATGGGTCTAATGTTTGATGTGGAGTAAAAGGCTCCAGGAGTATTTATGAATGAATATTTTAAAAAGGGATTCAGCGAGGTGGCGGGGCACAAAATGGTTCCTCTGTCCTTTCTACAAGCCAGTCAGTCATCCTGCCGCAAGCCCAACTCTGAGAGAGAGAGAGAGAGAGAGAGAGAGAGAGAGAGAGAGAGAGAGAGAGAGAGAGAGAGAGAGAGAGAGAGAGAGAACACAGAAAGAGTGTGAGACATAAAACAGACGTTCAGGGTGTGGGAAAAAAGGGCGAAGGAAAATGTGTGGGCAAGGGTTTCTAAAATGGGAGCTTGTGCTGTATGAACCTGTAGGTCGTCACAGCTATGTGTTGATCAGTGCAGAGCCAGAATCAGATGGCTGTGGTAAAGATGCCCATGTCTCCTCTCCACTTGAAACTTACTTAAAAACATAAACTACTTAACATTGTTTTGGAAGTAAGCAACAGAAAATAGCCATTTACTTTTTAGAGTGTTGGAGACCCCAGCTGTAATGCATGGTTAAATACAATACATTTTCATATTCTCTGTATCTGTCATTGTTGTACTCAACAAGGAAGTAAAGCCAATGTTTTAAATATTATGCAAACTGTTTACAATACAAATAAGTATGCTAAGGGTACTCAGACTTTGAGCATGAGTCTCTTGGATTTCCCAATGCAGTCAATGTTTTCTGTACTCCCTGTTGCATAAGCCCTGTTAGCCAATCCTGTAAAAGCTTGCAGTGAGGCTGGTATCAGTGAAAGCTCAGAAACTACATCTACATGCAATGTGATCTCTGCTCTAGTCTCTGATTTTTGGCCACAGTGCTAAAATTCCTCTTTGTCTGGTTCTAACCAGTCATTCTCTTTTCGTATGGGAGAGGAGAGAGGGAGGTCATGGTGGTGTAATTCAAGATGCATCAGAGTATGTCTGCGTTTTCATCTTTTTCCATGTCCTGTACGGCTACAGTGATAACATCAGAGGGCTGGTTCGGAGGATTGTCTGAGGAGGACAACTGGTTTGGGTGCAGGGGTGAAAGACCATGATTCGAACTCTTTAGATGCAAAAGAGAGATTCCAATAAGAACAGTTTAATTTAGGACATAATTCCATCTTCAGCAAGTGAGATTTGAGCCTTAGAGGCATTTCTGATGTTGGTTGAGATCAGTGCTTATGTGCTACCTTTGACTGCTGCCTCAGAGATTATCTTGGGGAAATCCCATCCCTTAGCTCATTTTGTGCTAAACGTCCTGAGATGGAGTCGAGTCTGGGAATGCTAACATCTGTGAATGCATCGCCTCAGACATCTCAGGAGAGGCCAGGGGGCTGTCGAGCGGGCAGGTGTGATAAACACACATAATGCAGGAATGCTATTTTGTCAGATGAACCTCCCTGGCTCTGTCATGACTTTGGAGTGATGAAATGCGTTATTCTTGTTCCTCGCTGAGACATATAAAGAATGTAGGTTATGTTTGTTAACAAGGACCGTCTCACTTAGGGTCTCTGGAATGTTTAGTCCAGACTGATGGAAAATGTCTGTGGTGGGCCGACTCTTTGCAGTGGCCTTTATCGCCTCATATGGCTGCTGTGTCAGCGCAGACGCACACATACACATGTATACAAACAAGCAAACTTTTTTTTAGCAAACTTAACATATGCAAATATTTGCATGAACATTAAAAGATTTAACAACTAAGGAATAAACTGAACAATTTTCACAGACTGTGTGACTAAAAGAAATGGAATAATGTGTCCCTGAACAAAGGGGGGTTCAAAATCAAAAGTAGCCCTCAGTATCTGGTGTGGCCACCAGCTGCATTAAGTACTGCAGTGCATCTCCTCCTCATGGACTGCACCACACTGGCCAGTTCTTGCGGTTGTTTTTGCCATCCTGTACCTGTCCCGCAGGTGTGATATTCAGATATACAGATCCTATGCAGGTGTTGTTACACGTGGTCTACCACTGTGAGAACGATCAGCTGTGCTTCCTGTCTTCCTGTAGCGCTGTCTAAGGCATCTCACAGTAGGGACATTGTAATGTATTGCCCTGGCCACATCTGCTGTCCTTGTGCCTCCTTGCACCACGCCTAGGCACGTTCACGCAGATTAGCAGGAGCCACTGGGCGTCTTTCTTATGGTGTTTTTCAGTCAGTAGAAAGGTCTCTTTACTTTCCTAATTTTTTTTTTAACTGTGACCTTAATTGCCTACAGCCTGCAAGGTGTTATTGTCTTTTCGACCGTTCAACAGGTGCATGTTCATTAATTGTTTATGGTTCATTGAACAAGCATGGAAAACATTGTTTAAACCCTTTACAATGGAGATCTCTAAAGTTATTGTGATTTTTACAAAAGTATCTTTAAAATACAGTGTCCTGAAAAAGGGGCGTTTCCTTTTTTTGCTGAATTTAGTTTCATGTTTATTAACTCGGCAAATCCATTATCTATGAGTCCACCATGTAAAATTTATGGATTTTTACAGCTTCAAGGGAGGTACAAAATGAAACTCAGGGTGTATGATAACAATAAGAATACCTGAGGGATTTGTATTAAAATGTTAAATCATTCAATCAGCTTTATCAACTATTCCAGCAGGTCCAAACATGTCAGCCTATCTATCCACTGGTGCGCTTTTTGAAATATATGTTTATCATTTACAGCTAAACTCATTTTCATTTGCAAAGAACAATTTTCAATCTTTTTCGATTTAGCACAAAATCCAATTTTTTGATATAATCACTTTTGCAGCATATTTTCCCCGAGCACTTTCTCATTTGAGAACACTTGAGGTAGATGGTGTTTTTCCTCTTGGTCTTTCTAATAAAGCCTTGTATAGAACTGCTGATTTCCCCTAAATGTTTGTTGATTAAGAAAACAGGAAGGCAGGCAGGCCTTGGTTCATTAGTTACGCAGTGAGCAAGGCTTTGGGTAGGCACCGCCCGAGGGCAACTCTCATTCCAAACTCATGACTGTAAACAAATGCTCACACACATGCTGCAGTAAAGAACGTGCATATTCTATAGATTAATTCACAAGCTTGGAGTACTTCATACGGAGTATTCCCAAACACACACACAGAGGTGTGATCTGCCAGGCAAGGCTGCGAAACGCTGCTATGTGAGAAAACACCACGCAAAGCAAACAGAGCCTCACAAGGCAACCGCTTGTTCTAAGGCCAGAACCCGGGGCAGCGCTCCTCACATCTCTGTGAGAGGAGAAGAAGGAGGTGAGGGAGCAGAGATGAGAGCAAGAGATCAGATGAGGCCAGACTACACATGACAGGATGCATTAAAAACATGTTGAGGGAGCAAGATAGAAATAAGGCAAGAGCAAGAAAAGAGAAAAATAAAGTGAGAGTACAGGGATGATTGAGGTTAAGGGTTCCAAGAGAGGTGGCATGGAGGGCTGGAGGAAAGATGAAGAACTATAAGACAGCTTGAAAAATATATAGCAGTAGGGAAAGGTAAGTTGAAAGGAGATTAAAAAAAAAGGTGAATTAATAACAGGATAGACAATATTGAGAAGATGCATTACCGGAGATGGCAAAAGGTTTGTCTACGGTGGCCGACGGGCAAACGCCCTGCAACTTAAGAAAACACACGCAAATAGACAAAACACAAGCAAATTAAGAAAACAACTTCATTAATTTGACAACACATGCGCAGCATTCAGCAAACGCGCTGCAACACAACACAACCAAATACATAAACACGCTTAAGTTTCAGGGCGTTTGCCCCTGTCGGCCACCGTATCTGTCTGCCTGTAAGACTTCTTTTAAAAGTAAAGACTTACAAACAAGGTATAAAGTAAGCTGAGCAGATAAACACAGTTATGCTAGAATGAAATGTTGCATTTTCCTTATTTCATACTTTTACTATTAGGACTAACTAGCTCAAAACAATGCAGCTTGTTTATTTCAATATCTTTACAGGGGTCATCAATTGTTGTGAATGCTGACTTTTTGCCTGGGACAAGCAGCTTTAGCTTCAGTCTGTTAGCACGATATAATGTATGTAGCCAAGTCAAGTGCATATTTAAGATGAGAACAGAAAGCTTTACAGGTGTAGCAACAGTAAGTACATGTAAGAGGGTGAGGTTTAGCAAACACTCAATTTCTATGAGCCACGTAAAAACTACCAATGGAGAAAGTTTGACTGTTAAGTAAGACTACATATACTCTGTATCTCTGGATAGTTTCACACCGAGTATATGGCATATTACTTTCGTAGGCGACTACGCAACGGGGCCCCAAATCCTGCTTTGCTTTCTGCAGAGACAACAATGAGCCTGGAATCCGACATCCATCAGAATATTTTTTTCTCCCCCTCTCCTCTCTCACTAAACGCTTCCATTTTTCCTCAAGCAGAAGCAGACTGTTTTGAGAAATGTGAGCTTGTTATGCTTTATGATTTGCAATCTGGTGCTGTAAAGACACGTTGCCTCCTCTACCACAAGAGAACCCTTCGATAACATACTTCAACATCCCATGCAGCTTCGCACGTAAACGGTAAAAGGTTGGTGGAGGCCATAGATGTGGCTTTTCTTTTTTTTTCCTTTTTTAAAACTACTTTAGGACGTTTCCAGCTCAGCTCATTCTGGATGACTGGTATTCCCCTCTCTGGATGTGAATCTTGCTCGAAAATTTGTCCATACAGGCCAGCTGCTGCCAAACATTGTGACTGCTCTGATGCCAGGGAAAATTTGTACATGAACGGTTTTTCAGACAAAGCCAATCTTTTGTTTTTGCGGGCAGAAAAATACCCAGATGTATAGTAATGACATTCATTCTCTACTTGCTAATGTTTATGAAGAAGCTTTTTTCTTTTTTTTTTTTTTCTTAAATTCTTGTTCAGTTTGATGCTTGAATTGCTTTTCTCTCTAAACTATGATAAATGTTTCGGACACTTTTTCCAGTCTGGAAACCTTTACTCTGCTTGGATGACGAGTTGCCCGAGTGCCCGGTCTCTGTTCTGTTGCTATATACATTTTGGGTTGCTGCGATGCCTGGCACCCGGAGTACAGAACTGGTTGTTCATGTAGGTTATAGGAGACCTGCCAGCTAGAGGTACTGGAACTGTAATGAAACGCTACTCTGGATATTTCCCCTCAAAATCAAAACCGACATCAATGGCACTTATTAAACAACCAGAAATCCTTCCTCTGCGTTGCTATGCATTGTAGATGTTTGCTTTATAGGCAAGCAGAACAGGCCAACACATCGCTCACAGTGACATGTTTGTAATGATAATGTTGGTGTTGATGTGATGATGTGCATTAAACAGGCAGTGTTCTCACATTTTTAAATGGCATCCAGCTTTCAGAGCTTCCAGAGTTCCTATCTGTTCCGTCTCTCCCTAAGCATATGTTAACCATCAGCGAAACACCACTTCAAAAGCTATAAAATGGAATGAATAAACAGTAATCAAAGTATAAAATAGCAGGGGAAAAATAATTCTTATTTACCATCTTGACAGTGTTTGTTGAATGTCTTTTTCGCTATTAAAAAACAAACAAATGGAGTCATTTGTCTTGTTGTATTTGGTGTGAATGAGTTTTTGTGAAAACTACATGAAACCAAGACCACAAAAGGAACTTAATTTGAAAGCGTATTTTATGTCACAAATTGGGGCTTGTCTCATTTTTCTAGAAAGATACAGTATTGGGATATTTTGCACATCCACATATATCAAAAACCCCTTCTGGGGCCATCATAGTGTCTCTGTGCTCTTTTTTTTGCTTGTATGTCACTTGATAATGTGAATTTTTATTGCTTCATAGTTCTTTTGGAAAACCCATAAAAAAACCCTGTTTATCAAGTTAATCAACTACAGATTGCTTTATTTGTATACAGATCTCTAAACAAGATACTTGATTCTACTATAATCTATTTTTACTGTTACCAACTTCATAATCATGCCACTCGAAATAAACTTTGGCCTCCTATCTGTCGAACATCTCAACCTCAGTTTGGATTAAAGGTCCATATGGAATGCTTTGCCATCAGATTTTTTAAAGCTAACACCTGTACAATTTAAGTAATGCTATCCCTATAGAAACAAACAACTTTGTAAACAACCCATGTAATTCCTAATATTGTTTTATTTTTTGCATTTGTACTTTAATTGGATTATGAATTGCAGAGTGCCCAGATTAAGCCACTTTTGAGGGTTTTTCTCTCCATCACATTTTTTATTGATTGTGTATATTAATCGGTAGTATTTGTATATGTGTAAACCAATAAAATAATAATAAGAATTTAAAAAAAATAATTGAGTTAAAGTTAGATAGTTTTAACTCATTTTCCTGGTTTGAGGGCTTGAGAGCTTTGTGTTTGTGTGTGTGTGTGGGTGTGGGTGTGTGTGGGTGTTTGTGTGTGTTTGTGTGTACCCACATGTGCATTTCTACTTCTTACCTTGCGCACGTGTAGGATGTCTACAATCTGGGAGCCGGATCTGGACATGGCTTCTGCAAGACACCCGCTCTCATTTAGATCCAAAACTGGCATTCCACATCTGGAAGCAGTTGAACGCAGAGGAGCTGCTTCTTCAGAGAAATACACAAAATATGTAGGACAAAGTGCACATGAATAGGGGGATATGGCTCCTTCATGTATGCCACTGTATCTAACTGTGTCCTTATGGGCTTTGAGGTTTGGGTTATGAATAATGTATTAAGACTTCTTGCTTTATCATTTTAGGAACTATCTACAAACACAACACGGTATATTGGTATGTTGGTGTTTACTCTTATTATAGTGGTGTGACCATTTAGCATTTGAAGGAAAAGCTTGAGGTTTGAGATGCCACTCTTGTGTCTGTGTGAAGCTGAAGCCAGGAAATAGTAAGCTTAGCTTAGCATAAAGACAGGGGGAAACAGCTAGCCTGATTCTGTCCAAAAGAGGAAAAAAAAACATTAGTTTAGGAGCTTAAGAGGTGCCAGTAGGCAGATTTACTTTCCTTAGGACAGACCTATGCTAGCTGTTTCCGCCCGTTTCCAGTCTTTATGCTAAGCTAACCATCTCCTGTAGCTTCATATGTAGCAGACATGAGAGTGGTATACATCTTCTCATCTAAATCTCGGCAAGAACGCAATAGGTGCATTTCCCAAAATGTCGAACTATTCTTTGAACAACAGCATGCCACAGTATCACCTGATACTTTGACCAGCTTGACCTCATGCACTTGTGCTGAACCATCAGCTGTAGGGGCTCCTGATGACTCAGCTAAAACAACACAGCCTCCAGAGGTTCCAAAAGGATCATGAGCTTTGTTTTTGTTTTTTAAATCATCCTCTGTTTATTAAATTACATACTCCGCATCAACAAGAGGGGACCTGCTAAACCCATATCCATGTCTTCATGTCATACCTGTTGTGTGTTTTATATATATATATATAATTATCAATTTCAACTATGCTTGGTACGCCTCTGCAATCATCTCTCAGCTCATTTCCTCAATCAGTCTTCCAAGACAAAAGCTGTTCAAGGAATGCAAAGAAAATTGCAGGTTTTTATCAAATTCAGTGTGAAGTTAAGCGAAGAGACTTAAATGTTCTGACAGGAATCTCTGTGGTTATTATACATAATGGACCAGCATATTATGTTTTATGTATACCAGCATATTCACAAAGACACACCTGCGTGAATACACACACACACACACACACACACACGCGTAATGATAATATTCAAGCGTTTGTGGATTAATTAACTCCCTACATGTGAATTTCCATGCCACGTGCTCTCGCTCTCTGGAGGGTGTGTGGCTTAAAGCCTTTTATTTTAATGTGAGATGATTCATGTGAGCACACAGCATGGTAATCACCAGCTAGTTGCCATGCATCAATCAATTAGGAGACTCTGTCAAGGCCCCATAATGGTTTTAATACGCTGCCTCTTCCGCTGGCTGGATAATTGCTACATAATTACTCAAGAGTCATTTCAGGTGGATCTCTACCTGGTTAAGTCAGGGCCTGAATATAAATACGTGAAAAGTTAGTTTCAGATGGCTTGTTTGAAAGCAAAACACTTCTTGGGGAGCTGCTGCCGCAGTACATAAAAACCTGGATTTATAAAGTGATGATTGGCATTACAGGAGGAAGGGACTGAAACCAGGGAAGCACTTCTTTTGTGGCTGACAGATATGATTTGTGACAGAGAGATCTTAGCGTAAATGGGGCAGTGTTGAAGGAAGTATTCAGATCAGTTACTCAAGTATAAGTAAACAGTACTAAAACATGCTGTAAAACTACTTAATTAAAAGTAAAAGGTCCTGCACTGATAATGTTTATGTAAAAGTATCAAAAGTAAAATTACTCAGTGCAGAAAAATGTCCTCTGTGACTATTATGCAATTAAATTATACATTATGTGTAATGTATGTATGAATGTGTAGGCAACATTTTACTGTTGTAGTTGGCTGAGGTAAAGGTTTTTAAATATACTATAGTATATAGGACTGCAACTTGTGATTCTAAATACAGAATAATCTGCTGATTATTTTCTCGATTACATCGATTGTCTGCTTTGTATAACTTGCGAAAATAGTGAGAAATGCCCATCATAATAATTCAGAGCCCTAAGTGACAGCATTAAAGGGCTTGTTTGTCCAACCCTTAAAATCATTTAGTTTACTGTAATTTAATACAAAGAAAAGCAGCAAATCCTCACATTTGTGAAGCTGAAACCATTTTTTTTGGCATTCTTGCTTAATAAAAACATATCAGCTATCAAAACAGATAAAAACAATTCATTTCCTGTGGATCCTGTGGTTGATTATAATGCATTCGATTTTATAAGCTCTGCATATGCTTTCTACGTGCAACTTTAATCTTGCAAAGTAACTAGTAAGTACAGCTGCCAGATAAATGTAGTAGAGTATAAAGTACAACCTTACCCTACTGTATATTACCTAGTCTTCATCTCAAAACACGTCTAGGTAACATTTCAAACACGCGGCAAACTATTCAATTCTAATGCTAATACATTTAGCCAAATAAAGCCAAGCCTAATTTCCCCCACAATATCAACACGTCGAGACTGCATGCTGAAATATTCAGAGTGAGCGTGAGTCACAGCCTTCGCAATATACTGACTCAATTTGGCTGTATTTGCCATTCAAATGAGCCTATTGATGGTTTCAAAGTCACAACAGTCACAATCCAGCTGTGCCAGTTGGAAGTGACAATAGCATGGTTTCCGCTGCAGAGTAAAAAGCAACAAGCAGGGCTGAACCTTTGTTCGTTTCATACAACCCTGCCTCTTCCATCCGGTATATTTTTATCATTCTTCTTTCAACTTGTTGTCAACAGATTTATCAAAAGAACGATGATAAACAAAGGTCTTGTTTCCAGTGAGTTCAGCCCCAGTTAGTGCTGCTGATTAATGCTGTCTGGCCTTGTTTGGTGCTGACCGTGGTACCCGCATTCAGGGCCCCTTAGTCTCTCCGCTAATTGAAGTCATTCTTCAGTAATATTCCTAAATCAACTGTTTCCTCTTGCCTATTTGAGACCTAATTGGAAGCATGTGCACTCAACCCGAAGGGCTCCTTTTAACCCCTGACACTTTAAGAATGTGTCTGTTGCGGTCATTCATTTCACTTTGTTGTTTTCTTTCTTTATTCTTGCAGCCAAAAAAATTTAACATTCGGCATTTTTGATTCTGGCCTTGTTGTGTGGATCTGGTTGTAGATCTTTCTGGATGCTATTTGGGGTGAGTTATCTTAGCGTTATGGGCATACGTTTGTGTCAGCCTATGGGTCTCTATGACAACACATAATTGTGAGCTGAGCCCATGCTTCATGCTAAGAGGGTTGAGCTTGGGTCATGACATCTGCTAAAGGGAGTGATACTTCACCAGAAAATGCAGCAGAAAGAATACAGGATTCACATGGATGTGTTACAAATTACATTGACAGAACAAATATGTCTGTCTGCAAAGGATTTGCTGTTGTTGAAATGCAAAGTGCCTTTTTTTCACACCAATTTCATTATTATGGCAATTTCATCATCATGATGGCACCTTGTGCATATTCTCTCTGACACATACACTTTACTTTGATTTGATACTCCTTGTTTACAACTTTGTTTTATATATTACACACATTATTAAACAGCTCGGGAAGATTAAAGCATCCAAGGATGAAACAATCTTGTGTGTTAACTAACCCGCATACTGGCACTACACATCTCATATTGTACACTGTGATTCTACACTCACGCTATACTGTAAGAACACTGGGTGCAATGTTATGTATTCTGTATCCTGTAATTTATTTTACATTTCTTGTCTGTTAAAGCTCTTTTGTTACTTAAATGTTGTTCTCCACTAGACAAATTGTCTCCCACCTGACTTCACTGTATGAAACAAAGCAGGCTGCTGCTTCAAGCCCATTACCAACAAAGAGAACGCGGTTAGGAGTGGTCTTGCAAACTTTAGACACTTGAGAATACACTCTTTTCTTTTACGGTTCGGGGCCCTACAAATGTTTAGCATCTGTCTGCTGCTGTAAACAATGGCTTTGGTGTTTATCTACAAAGACTGGTTGCCTGTGAACTTGCTTTAATCATCAATGTTGCTCTATTTCAGTGGATCTGCAGGATGTTATGGGATTTAGATTTAGCATCCAGCATTGCTGCCTTTTCTCCCCGCCTCGCACATACACACAAAAAAACAGGTGGAAATCTCCATTTTGATGCGAGAGGTAATTTCAAAGAAAAATGGTTGTGATATTTTCCAGGGTGTTTATTGGTTGAATGGAGCGAGTCGTTTTCACACAGAAAATGAAAATAGGGATTGGAAACAATCGGAGGAGAGAGGCTAGGAGGAGATTGATTTCCTAGCAAACATTTCTGAGCCATTAAGCTTTACCCATCCTTTTCACTCCTGATCTGCCTCCTCTCACACACCTGCTTCCTTACGGGACATTAGTTGTGTTCAGAGGGGAGATAAGACACACTGCCTCTTAGCCTCTGTTGGTCAATACATCCATCTTGTGCATATAGCCGCTCTGTGAGCGGCGAGCTATTGTACCTGTGCAAATTACTGTTTACCGGCAGACGGTCATGATTGTTTTTGCTCACTGGAATGCCGTCACACAGTGAAGAGAAACATACTGCGAGGACAGAGAAAGGAAAACGGAGAATATAAAAAGGTACAGTAAGTGCAAGCAAACGCTGCCTTTTGTCTCTGTACAGAGACATTCAACCAGCAGCGACAGAGGATGTTACACAAGAGGCCCGGCATTATCAAAAAACACTGGTACTATTGTAGTGTTGCACTGTTGCAGTCATAACCACATACACAACACAAGTCCATATTCAAAACTAACACAAACCAATGCAATAAACTACAGAACCAATATATTAATTGCACTTTAGTGACGGTCAATGCTTTTTTGAGACTGTTGTGCGAGATTTCTGCTTCGGCGTTAAATCTACGCCATGGCTACGTATGTAGGTATGTGGAGACACGACCCTACGCTGTAGCCTGACGTGCACCTCTAAAAAAATGGCGACGCACGTTGCTCGGCCATGGCTTGGTAGCGTTGCATCCCCCCCCCCGACTCATTTCCACTATGCTACCACAGTCGGTACTAGCTGAGAAGCTAATCATCGTCACTCTCACTCGCTCTACCACACACTACTCCCCACGGACACAGACATGCCGGCTCTGCTATTCTCTTAAAGAGATCGACGCACACACCAACGCACAAGTATAAACTTCCGGCCACTTACATATGCCACGGAGAAAGCTCTGCGTGGAGACTCCACACAACCATAAATCACACTTTAGAGGTGTTGATTGAACTCCATTGTTCTTTTTGAGGCCACAGTAAGTAGTGTGATTGGGTAGAGGTCTTCAGAGGTTCCAACAGAACAGCAATCTAAAGCTTCTCAAATGACGTTGGACCTGAGGACAGTCAGACCACGTCCAAATAGTAGACCAGAGGATAAGTAGTGTGTTTGAACTAAACTGACCCAAACAGAAAAAAAACCAACAACTGGCAGAATGATGCACTACAATGCGGATCACAATTTTTTTCAAGTCTGTCTTAAAACAATACTAACATGGCAATTTGCAAATTGAAAGAGTCGCTGTAATTGTTCCCTCCTGTAATGAATCACACCTGTCCTTTCTGGCTGCGAAGGAACACAGTAGGGATAGACCGATTAACGGCCCTGGACGATTATCGGGACGTTTTTTGGCAGTTTGCAGAATATCTGTATCTGTGTTTTATTTGCCTGATAAACGATAAAATTAATTATTAAAAAGTGCGTTACTTTGGCTCCGCTACAGCTCTGTGTCTGTCCCTCGGCTTCGGTTTCAGTCAACACTGAGTCTGACTTAATGTCCCGCCTACAACACTATCTTTTACTGTGTGTTATGTTGAAAGTTTGTAATTTATTAAATAACTCCTTAAAGCATTTAAACAAAGTTTTGTGTTGGAGTATGTAACATTCCAAAATCTTAATTTTGACTCTTTTTCACTGTAAATGCATTTCGGTTCCAAATATCGGTTATCCGTTTCATTAACAACTAATAAACGGTATCGGCCTTGGAAAAACCAGTATCAATCGATCCCGACTACACAGTCCTCATTCTTTGCAAAAATATATTCAAATGTCTGTCAAAAGTTATTTTGATGCTTTGAAGACTGAGTTAGTCACACCAAGTGAGCATCTTCCCAAATTACAGTCTAACTTACTGGGAACCAGACTGATCTTTGAAGAGCTCTATTGTCAAGTAATGATCACACTAAGTGTCTCTCCATCATGAGGATCTACTTGTGACTCTGTGCTCCTTTATGCTTTAAGAGCTATTTCCTTCTTTTTTTGCATGTGTTGTCATGAGTTAAGAGACTTTTCCGCAATCATTGACAACTGGTGTAAAAGCAATTTGCCTTGCCTTTAAAATCCACTTCCAAAAAAACACTCCGTTAAGGACACATGCTGCTAAACACTAAATTTGACATGACTCATGTGTGTGCAGCAGTCTGTGTATTGGATTTTTCAGCATGTCGCTACAATCGCAGACACAAAGCTATATCATGTAGGAGCATGGAAATGTCTCAAAAATCATGACGACAGATAATTATCAAACATATGCGCAAGGCATATTGCCTTGACAGCACAACAATCTACAGCTTCAAATATGACCATGAACTTCAACATTTGACAGGGTAAAGAACAAGAGAGTACGAGCTTCACCAAATTCCCATTTACTGCAGAGCCATGGTGTCGCATTATAAGGCATTTCTGAGTGCATTATTTTGAGTGCTAGGTGTTTTAGCCAATTGGCATCAAGCTGAGGTCACCAGTGTGTCTGAGAGAGAGAAAAGATGTCTACTGATGTCAAAGGTCTTGTGAAGACACTTGGCCACAGTGGCCTCTGCTGGGTGGTAAGGGTAGAGCATGCAGGGGTAGAGCTCAATGATTCAAGTGTGGAGGAACGCATCCGTATTATTTATTCATAAATGGGCTAACAATCGCTAATTAGCTTAATCCTGTATCAAACTATAATGAATCACACTCAGCCAAATGTCACGGTGGATTATAATTGACGTGGATGGAGCCCAACTGCTTACTGGGAGAGGCTGTGGGATGCATCTGTCCTGCCTTTGCACAGCTGCTGGAGAATGATGACAGCAATGTTTGGCTTTTTAATTAAAACTGGAATAAGGTGGGGTTTGTGTGATTAAATCAAAAGTCAGTCGTGAATGGAGCTCATCACATTATACCTGGAATGTTTTTATAATGTGGGAATCAAGTGTGTACAGTCATATCATTGAGAGCAAAATCAAATTAATATGACATTAATTAGCATTTCCCAGACAACAAACACACTAAGAACAGAAGCTGAGAGCAACAGCAGAGCGCAAGAGAACAGTAAGACATTAAGACAGTACGAGCACACACAAATATACCTAACATCCATAAAAACATCTCAATGTTTGAAGGCAAAGTTTTAGGACAATATGGAAACACTTGTTATAATAATAAACGTCAACCAAAGACAGAGAAAACAAATGAAACTGGTGTTAAAAACTGAACTCTCACGACAGCAAATGGCATTTTCTGAGAGCAGAAAATACAGCCTATACATACAGTACGTGATGTTTTCCCATAAACTGCTCTCAAAGACCTCAGTAAAGCTATTTTCAGTCTGTTTAAAAGTAGCCAAGCTCTGATATAAATCAAGTAATTGCTAACAGTCCCATGATGTAATTTTAGCTTTAAGCTCCAAGAAGTAGAGATTGGCCATGAAGTGGAATAAATGATACCATTTAATTTGTCTCTATTGAGTGGCCTAATGCCTTCCTAAGTCAAGAATGGGTGTCGCTGTTTCATGTTTAAAGAAGTGCATTTTAATTGGCAATTTACAGGTTTTTATGTCACAAGTCCAAAGCTAGCGCTGGCGGATTAAGCCCAGACTATGACAGAGCGATATAAAGAGAGGGCATTTCACAGAGAACGCATGAAAGCATTTCTTGGATCTTAAACGATAACTTTAATCTTTGAGCCAAATTTTCCACAACAACCTACAGATAGACTGGGCTTATGTCTCGTCATTACGAATTTGGCAAATTCTACTACTGTATTCTTACAAAAGAAATTACTTGTGTGCAAGAGTGGCAGTCAAGATGCCAGCATGAAACTGCTTTTGGTATGTCATCCTGTTACAGTTCCACATTAAAATGGGATTAGACAGTATTGCTAGGGGGACAACTTAATCTGGAACGAAACGAGGGGAAAAAAACATTCATCGTACTTTAAAATGTGCTTTTTTGTGCTTTAAATCAAATTCTATTTCTCTGAGACATCTTGATTGTGTTGATCCTTCTGTCCCCGGTGGAATTTCCTATCGAAACATTTAAGTATGAAAAAAGTATAACCTTTGAATAAATGGCAAAAAAATTCCCATGAGATCAGAGAAGGCTTGAGAGCAGCCAAACCCGCCAACTAACCAGAAAACCAACATCACCCTCCATTACTGCCATGTCATGACATCATCCTGCTTCCTCTCTACTGGTGTCCCTGTGGTCTGGACTCCTAATTCTCTGGCTCAAATACTGATGCTCTCAAAAAAAGAGTAGGTGACTTTTAATCCAACGCTGAGAGACAAGAAAAAAAATAGTGCTTGGCCCGTGTCAACGTGAATACTCTCCCTCCAAAGAGTGCAGCGATACAGCCTGACATTACCAGCTCAGATTGCCCCCAAATTAGATAGAGTAAGTTTCCTTTGGCTGCACTCAACGCTCCACAAAAACCTGGACACTGTATAAACTCCAGAAATGTCTCTAATGACAGACACATTGCACTGAAATGCGACCTCGAGCTAGAGATAATCACTGTCATTTAGTGTTGGAGCAAATCAGTGTGGGGCATTAACACCAAAACCAGACCTACACCAGCGGTAAGGGATCACGTTTGTTATATATTGCATTTAGGGACAAGACTTTAAACTACTTGTGTTTGAAAACTTCTAGATATGAATTTGGTTTAAGTGCCTTCATCTCGGATAAATAAAAGTACATACTTTATACTTACAGTACACATTTTTGGGCTTAGGTTTGGTTTTATATCAGTTATCAGACAGAGTATAAACACGTCCCCATTAGATGGTTTTAGCTTTTCAAATGTGAGAATTTGCTACTTTTCAAAAAAACAACACCTTGGGCTCAGAATTTAATTTTTGAAATTTTTGGAAAGTGTTACCCAAAATGTCCATTGTAAAACAACCATGACAGTTTACATACTGACCTCCTCATTCAACTTTGATCTACTGTACTGTACACCAGTTACAGTTACAATTACAATTGCATGACCCGCCCTACTCCCCCATTTGATTATAGAGCTAGTACTCGTTGTCTTTGTTGGTTGGGTTGGTTAGTCCAGATCTAAGCATAACTTGAACAAGTAAAAACAAACTGATAGAAACCATATGGCCAAAGATATAACAATGAAACCAAAGTTGTAATTAATTGGAATTATCCTTAAATACACACTTTTCACAGCTGATATTATTTTCATGGCAGGAAAAGCCAGGTGGAACTAATGTAACACGTTAATTCATATATTTGAGTTAATTTACTAAAAATGTATTTAAAGTGTTTATACAGTTAACGATTTACATATTTGTGTTTAAACAGTCAGTACTTGCACATGTATACATGTTTAATTATTTACATCAGCAGTTAAGAATCTACCTCTGTGGTTTTCCTCACATTTACCTGAGTCTAAGTTCTGCTATCGTCTGATTGGTTACTTCAGCAACATGTGATAAAGTAAAACGAGGAAGTGTTGTTGTTGTTGTGGAGCTGATAAAGCGTAAAGAAGAGCTTAAAGCTTAAAGGATGGAGACGACAGCTTAAAGCTATCGTCTCCATCCAGCTGTTCCTTCTTATTTAGAGTGATACAACCACCACATATATCAAAGCTCCAATTAATGCAATTAACTGCACCTGTGCTTTTCCTTCTGGCATGTCAAGATGTCTGATGGGAAAAGATGTATTTTACTCAACTGTTAACAATGTAAGCATTTAATGACAAAGTCATGCAGCCAACCAGTATTATCATTTCTTAAAGCCTTTTTATAATGGTAGACATTTAAAGCCATTCTAAGAAGAAAAAACAATATAGGAACTTGATCATGTCAATAACCTAGGGCCAAGTAATTCAGGATCATGGTACCATAGGGAGAGAGGGAAATAAAAAGGAAAAGGAGTAAGGACAATTTACGATGTGAGCCACGTTTGACTGCTGAGGATTGTAACACTTAAACCCGCAGTGACAATGAAGAAAACTTAAGGAGTGAATGTAGCTTACTCTCCACTTAAGCTAGGAGTAATTCAGAGCACTTCACCGCTACAAACCTTATTATCTTCGCCATTATGTACTTTTCATGTTAAATTGAATAGTGTTTACCTTTCACCTTTCATGATTTTGTTCCAGCTATAGTCACCTGTCATTTAACAGTATGGGTTCAAACAGTTTGCTTCCCTGCAACTTCCACAGTCGAACCCACGTGTATTGATCCATCTGAGCTCCCTTACTTGACGGTTTCAGGAAGTAGCTAGCTAGCTACACTACCACAACAACAGCGTGTGTAACGCAGTTTTCTCGCCAAATTATGACTATTTTTCAAAATTGCTTTGTAGATCAGGCCGTAACACGGGATACTTGTGACAGTCCGCGATCCCGTTTACTGCCAGGATAATGTGTACTTTATTCCTTCATTTGAACCACTTTGGTAAAGTGTAACGTTAGCAGGCTATCAAGTTAACGTTAGCCAAAACAGCTAACGTTAATGTTAAAGTAACTTCAGCTGGATAACGATTCACAACAAGACGGAGCCAAAGGCGGCTTTAAATGTGTTTTCAGACCGTTGTGAAAGTGGAATAGTGTTCATATATAGAGGTGGGTGGATAAACTAACGGCTAGTAATTTATGTACTGTGTCTGTAAGGTAGTCCAAGGAGTTGTTTACTTTAATAAGGACCTTAGCATGTTTAATGTTTTCAATGAATTCATACATTAAAACATTCATCTCATTTAAAGCAAGTGAAGGTTGCTGTTACACTTTAAATTCATTTGATAACGTTACAATAATTTACTTGCAACTCACAGATTGTCCCAAGGCAGTGCCACAGAAAATTACTTTTTTTTTTTCCTCAAATATTTGCTATCACCTTGAGAGTCACAAGACATGTTTACGTCTTGAAATCTTTGAAGAGCATTCAAATAAAACACAATGATGGAAAAATCACTCTTTGAACTGGCCTCCACCTGTAGTCTGATGTAGGCCTAACCTGTGATAAGGGGTCACAAGACAAAATAAGTTGTTGAAGGGGTTATAAGCTAAAATGCTGGGGATCACCGTCATAAGGAAATTTCAGTGATCTTAAAGGTAGAGTGGAAAAACATAATTATCAATTAAAGAAGAGAAAAAGAAAGAGAGCAGGGATGTGTGTAATAAAAAAAAACTAAGTCCCACTTCACAAAAAGAGTTTGACATCCCAATATATCATATTGTCCTTAAGGTCTTTTTTTTTGTAGAGGAGGGCAAAATTATGTTTCTTTCAGCTTCAGGATTGATTCTCAACTTGGCCTGGCTGTCAACAACGATGTTTGTTTGTCAATTCATTACTAGCAGGTCTATCCAGTTGCTACCTCTGGTGTCTTTACAGTTGCCTTGATTTAATAGAGTTAGCCAATTTCTGATTCAGCATTTAGCTAAAATGTCAAAGCAAAAATGTCAAACATCCTCTATTTCCACCTTTTCCATCGTGGGGATTTTCTGCTGTCTTTCCTGCTTGCTTTTCTTAATAGTAAACTAAATATTTATAGATTTTTAAGTATTAGTCTTGGGAAACAAGCATTTTAATATATCACCTTGGGCTTTAGGAAGTAGTGACAGGCATTTGATTGATAAAAGACTCATTCATTAATCAAGAAAATAATCAACATATAGGCTATTGAAAATAATCGTTAGTTGCATCCTAATTAACACATAAACAAAGACTTGAGACCATATTAGCATCAGTGTGACAAAACAAGTCCTGGTTACTCTGCCATTTTCAGACACAAAAGTAGTGTCAGTTCACCAATTTCATACATAGCTAATATTTTTACTTTTTCTTAATTTTACCCATACAGGAAGATGCCACGCTTGCAGTCCGGTGTTTGGAAGCATTTCACCCCGGCTATCAAAGAAGGGAGGGAAACCTTCATGTGCAACTACTGTTTAAAGACCTACACAAAGAATGCTACCAAGATGCAGATGCATTTGGACAAATGCAAGGAGTACTCTGTGGTTTCGCAGCAGTCACCGGGCCCAGATGGGAGCTCCTCTGCCTCCATTCCTGTTCCCTCCTTCTCGTTCTTACCATCTGCCACTCCTGGGGGACAGTTTCTTATTGATTCAGTGGATCAGCGCAGCCAGGCGCATGCTGACGAGTGCCTGGCAAGAGCTGTGTATGCCACTTCGTCACCCCTCACTCTCACAGACAATATTTATTGGAAGCGATTTTTCAGCGTGCTCCGGCCTGCTTACTGTCCGCCCACCAGAGAGGTTTTGTCCTCTCATCTCCTGGACTGTGAGTATGATAGAGTACAAAGCCAGGTCCATGAGGCCATAGGGAAAGCAGACTGTGTCACCATCGTCTGCAGTGGCTGGTCTAACATAAAAGAAACCGGAACTATCATTTATGTTGTGGCAACCCCTGTACCACTGTTCTACAAACGTGCAACGACAAAGGAGCAGACGTACACAAGCACTTTTATTGCTGAGGAACTGAAAGATATTATAAATGAAGTAGGACCACAAAAGGTCTTTGCCGTTGTCACTGACAACGCCCCGGAAATGATGGCAGCTTGGGCTCAAGTAGAAGAAGCCTTCCCGCACATATCAGCTATCGGCTGCACATCGTGTGGCGTCCAGCAGCTCTTCGATGACACAGTTGCAACGCCGTCTATGACAGCTCTGTGCAGCAGAGCTGAGCAGGTGGTGACGTATGTTAAAGAGCGAAAACTACTAGCAGAGGCCTTTAGGTGCTGGCAGACTTCAAATATAAGAAACCACACTGCTAATGGGACAACATTGGCACTGCCTATTAACTCTGACTGGACTGGTGTGGTTAACATGTTCACCAGCCTCCTGGAGGGTCAGAACTCTCTACAAGAGATGGCCGTCTCACCCACACTGGATGTTGAAGCATCCATCAGGGCCACGGTACAGGATGCAGCTTTTTGGAAAGGATTAAGCGGAAGCCGTAATCTGCTCTACTTGATTGGGAATTACATTGATTACATGAAAAGAGAAGATGCCGTACTCTCTGGTGTTGTTGACCTGTTCAGTCAGTTAAGATACCACATCGGAGCTTCGCTGTCCGGGTCTGTGCTGCACAGCGCAGAACAGAAAGCCGTCATGGCATCGTTGGACAGGTGTCAGGAGTTTTGCGTGAAGCCAATTCACGCAGCGGCGTACATGCTGGATCCAAAGCATGCTGGACAGCAGACACTCTCAGGGGAGCAGATAAACAGCGCTTACTATGTGATTTCCAACCTGTCGCATCATCTAAATCTTGATGAGGGTAAAGTGCTTGGCAGCTTCGCCAGATTCTCAGCCAAGCAGGGATTATGGAAGGGTGCTGGGATATGGAGCTCATGCCAGCACGTGTCCGCATCCACCTGGTGGAAAGGGCTGTGTTCCTCCGAACCGCTGTCCGCTGTGGCCTCTGCGATACTCCAGATCCCGCCAGCAACAGGTGCTTGTGAGCACCTGCGGTCACGTTTTTGCAATGTTAAGGGGCAAGGGTCTCTCCCAGCTGACAGGGTGCAAAAACTGGTAGCATTACAAGCTAATCTCAACCTTTTAGAGCCAAGTGATTGTGAGTATGCTCCGCTGGAGAGTGAGGAAGAGAAGAAGGTGTCATTTCAATCTGAGACTCAATAGTGAGACATAATGAGATATCTAAAGCAATGAAGAGCCAACACATTCTCACTCCCATCGCGTAAAATACGGACGCTTGGTCAGGTGCCTTTGGCCTTGTTATTGACACTAAAAGTGTCTTTTAGCGTCAGATCTTAACGCACTTTATCTTAACGCACTTTATCTAAACGCGCTATTGTCGTCACTTTTGACACAGTTTTAGGAAAAGATGGTGGGTGGGCTTATAAAAGGTGCGTTTAAGTAACACGCGGGACAAGAACAGGACAGTTGGGTTTAGAAAAAGAACGCAACAGTTGGGTTTAGGAAAAGAAAAACGTTATAAAATGCATGTTTCTGTGACACGTGGGACACGAACCCCGCTCTCCTGGGTTTAAGTCCAGTGTTGGCTGACCCATCCACCACCCCATCCAACCTCCCAACGCAGAATTTCGGGCTTTAATACTACTCGCTACCATGGTAGCTCTTAATACTATGTCATCTTCACGAGCTACGGAGCTGCTGCTCTGCCCGGTGCGTTCCATACTCATGCTGAGGGGTGCTTATTGCGTCGTGTCTGACGCTGACAGCCAATGACCATGCGTATTTTGCGAGTTGGGAGTAAGAACAGGTCGGTCGAGCAGACCATGTGTGAAGAAAATAAAACAATTAACCTCACAGGTCAACGAAGTTCAGACTGTTTAAATAAAATGCCTAAGGAGTGACTGAATCTGATGCCTTTATGTGTTTTGATCATATACAATGCATACTCATGTAGTATATATTTTTTTAAATTATAGTTTTCAAATAGTATGCATCTACCTTATAATGACGATATGGAATATTAACAAGAGGTCTAATCTTCTCTGTTTAAGTGTTTACATGGTGTTAATAAAACTGTTCTAAGTTTATACTGTTATGTGTCTGTTCCTAATGAAATACAGGAGTAGTTTGAGAAATATGAATATTCACTTTCTTGCCGAGAGTTAGATGAGAGGATTGGTATATCTCGCTGTTAAATTTAAGGCTTTAGTCAAAAGCAAATTAGCTTAGCTTAGAACAATTTCTTGGCCTGAAGAAGTAACATCCCGGCACATAATCCTCTGTAAAACAGTAACTTTGAAGTAATGTGTAAATAAGTGAGCTTTCGAGGCGCTGGTCAGCTTTAGTTACCTTCTGACAGGGCCAGGCTAGCTGTTTCCTCCTTTTTCCCAAAAAAAAAAAAAAATAGTCTTAGCTTGTAAGCTGAAAAGAACTGCTGTGGCCAATCAGTGCGTGCGTTTTCTCACTTTCATTTCTTACACACACTCATTCACTGCTCTTTCCCTCCTTTCCGTCAGCCTCTCTGCTGTGGTCTGCTGGTGGTTTGGCACCAGGGCGGCCTCAGGGTTCTGAGGGGAGATCTGGGCCTTGTAAATACTAGCATTATTAATCTTAATAGGAACGATTCAGGACGGCTCTGAAGGTGTCTCTGCCTCGAAGGCAGCAGACCTGCCGTAAATCTCAGGCACTCTGTTCTCCACTACATCACTCAGTAAATCTCTCACTACCTACATACATCTTCCCTCCCTCTTTCCCACAGTTGCTTCCCTCTGCTGCCCGTAGTCTGCATGGGGATTTTGTAAGCAGTGACAACAGATGTGTGGGCAGTAATTAAAGCGATGGTATATGTATCATTTCACAGATGAAAAGAAGGCCATTCTCATGATGTGTGCTGTTTATGACAGATGGCAGTGCGTCTGTTGGTTTAAAAGTTGCCTTTTGTGTGACTTAGTCATACCAGGCAGATTGCATGAAATTACTGTTACTGTGGAGATTTTTCACTCAGGTCATGGTTTTCATGATTTCATAATGTAAACAAGACTAAAATCTACAGCCGTGCTAGCAGTTCTGTGAGGCTTAGTTCATAGTGCTAGCATTCTAGCATTTGCTCATTAGCCCCAAACACATTCCCATCATAAGATTTGCAAGTATTTAGTTATAAACCAAAATAGTATAACAATTAAAGTTTTGACCTTTAACCTCATCCACCTATTCTTTAAGCTCAATATGTGTTCACATCAAAGCTGTGCCATAGCACAATTAGATCACATATTCTACTAATCTAATCAGTACAGTTCATTTCCGAGGATCATTCGCTACCTCTCTGACATGTTGACAGTATTGACTGTTCCTCACTATTTTAGGTGCAAAGAGCCAAGACAGACAAATCAGTCACCTCTATGTCCCTGCAACACACATCTGTGCACACACACCTCAATATCGCCACACAACAGTCTTGTGAACAAACTTTTATCCATGCACTCTTAAATTTGACACGGCAACACATGCACTGATTCGCATCTTCATGCAAATAAGAGGAAATTAAAAGTGTTACATTTCAACATGGGCACAATCCACTACTGATGAAACAAGAGCTCTCAACTGTATTAGCTAGATCCTACACACACACACACACACACACACACACACACACACACACACACACACACACACACACACGCACACAATAATCTCAGATGGTGGTCTAGCAACAATAGCCAACAATGGAAAACACTATCCTTTCCCTGGGAAATTGTGATTGGGATACTGATTAAGCTGTCTGAATTCCCTATTAAAGTCAGCACACACCAATTCTCTGGACTTAGATGTCTCTCTTAACTCTGGACATGTTTAACTGCAGAGGGGCACGATGCAATTTTTTGTAGTTCTAAATTGTAAGGCACAGTGTTACATATCATGGTCCATTAATTAATGTCAGATGAGATTGAGTGCAATTTTGTAATCTAATCAGGTCCACAAAGTATGGCTGCTTTAACAGCTGGTGCCAATCCAACTGTAACTCCCCCCTGTCAAGGACTGATACTATTATCATGGCCTGTAACAATGACTGGCTTTAACAGTGACTGTGTGCATGAGACAGAGAGGGCAAGCGAGCAACCAGTGAGCTGCTTACATTGCATACAAAAGCCAGCTTGTCTGGGGATCATGGAGAGGAGAACGTTATATTTTTACACTCGTATCAATGGCTGAAGGACCTGAATATAAAACCCTGAGAGGAAAGGTAGAGTATGAGATTTCATCAACAAGTCTTTCACTGCTCACTCTCACTCACTGTTGTGTGGTAGTTTTGGTGAATCAACCTGTTTTATTTATCCTAAATCATTCATATCTATCCTAATTGTTAAGCCATTCTTCAGTATATTCCGTACACAATGTCAGTGCACAGGGTCAAGGGCAATGGCGGGAGTATAAACCTAACATGCCTTTTTGCAGCGGAAACGTGGTAAACATATACAAACTCCACACAGAAAGGACCAGGGTGGAGATTTGAAGCTAGAACTGTCCTGTTGTGGGGAGCCAGTGCTGGCCACTGAGCCACCCTACCGCCCAGTTAAAGTATCTAAATAGACTGTTTCTGATTCTGAAATCCAAAACATGACCTTAAACTTATAATATTTATTATATCAATTTTCATTTGCAGTATTCTTTTCTGCACGTCTGCGGTGGGTACAGCCAAGCTACAAATCACCTGCTCTGCTTCATCCTCCTCATCAGGCCCAAAGTGGCTCACCGACTGCGTCAGAAGGGCCAGGCTTTATTTAGAAATGTCCAATGTGTCAGACTGTTTGGCCATGTAACCGTTGCTAACGGCTACCTACTGTAATAATAACAGACCGGTAACAATTTGTGGCTAAAGCCTTCCATCATTTTCTCATTCCTTACCCAGGCCAACACCAGCCCACCCATCAACCCACTCCCCTCCAACAACCCCTTCTGAAAAACAAAAACAACAGATGGGCTGTGCCAAGGAGACTGACTGCTCGCAGTCATTACCACAATCAGGAGCTGAAGGGGTGGTGGGAAGGTTGAGCTGCTTGGGTTGCAGATATGTAAAGTCACCTGGTGGCAAGGAGAGTCTGGCCTGTTCTCCCTTGCTTGTCTTGTTCTTGCTGCTCTCAGCACCTCATAATGCCTTTATAATTGCATTCCAACCCAGTTGAATCAGGATTAGTTGATCACAGATTTTCTTTTTCCTGGCGAACCAGATACTATAAACGTACGTACAGCGAACATGCTGGAGAAAGTAGTACTCAGATAATTTTGTCAAGTAAAAGTACCCATAGCACAATGTAATAATAATAAGTCCTGCATTCATAATCCTACTTAAGTAAAAAGCACAGAAACTAAATGTAAATAGAGTATTAAAAGTAAAGGTATTTTTTTCTGCTGAATTGCCTCCCATGATTGATATATTATTATGTATTACATCACTGATAATCATTAGCATTTTTCAGTTGTAGTCGAGATGTAGCCAGTTTTGAACTACTTAGTCCAGTTGTTTTACAACTGACTTGTAAAAACATTCCTCTAGAACTGAGTCTGCTATATTACATATTGTGTTTTTGTTTCAACCACTTACATCAAGCAGCATCTGGATTCAAGAAAATAGTTAAAACGTGTTGTTGTCTGGAATTGGTTTGTTGCTATGAGCTGGTGTGTGATTTTGGTTTGCATTCAGTTGTGCTTCACAAGGACAGAACACTTGGTAGGAGCTGGCATCACAACCTCGTTTTTTTCCAGCAAACATTGGCTTTAGCTGAAAGCCAGGGGACTCGTGTGGGATAAAAAATGGCATGAAATAACCCAAATAGTAATGGCTCTGTTGGGCATAATGCCATTTGCACTACATAGAAGGTCTATCTATTTATCTTTCCAGTTTTTTGTTTTTTTTGTTTTGGGGGGGGGGGGTTAATAGTAAGGCGTTCTTATCAGAAAAAGGTCTTAAGATACATGGAGGAGAACATGAAACAAAGCCTGTTCAAGACAGAGGGATCTTAGACTCAGCTGTCAAAGTAAAGATATGGAGGTAGCTGGTGACTTCCACATCTCGCCTCCCTCCCATAGAGACCAAAGGTTGGGCTCCTTTGAATGAAACGTCTCTTTTGTTTATATCAGAGAACTGAGCGGGCCTGAGCTGCTCTTGGAACGTGTTGCTGCTCTCCTTGAGTTGCAGAAAACTTGGTGATGCCAAATACATAGCTTTAACTGCTACCAGATGTACATACTGTATATAACCACTAACAATCACCAAGGCCCTTTTGGTGGGCAAAGAAAAGGGATAAACTACTTGGCAAAGTAATGAACATTCTGCAGAAATATTTATTGTGTGTAAGACGCAGATTGTGTGTTTTGAGCCCCATAAACCACTACAGAAGTTTGTACATTTTATAAGCTAATTATAGCCCAAACACACACACTGAATGAAAGAGGGTGTATTGATTTTCATCAAGCTCATTATTGAGGCCAATTAAATGAGCCAGATTCTTTCCTCTGCTTCAAAAGTGGGAGGAAATAAAATGTAAATAGATTACTAACCCGCTTAAATTGTCTCTTTTTGAGGATATAATGTTAATTTAAGTTGACATATAGTTTCCTGAGTTGTGCCAGGTGGTATACAACCTCAAAATCTTGTCAAAATGATTTCTTTTGAATGATTTCTTGAGGAGTTCATGGAAAAAGATGGGAGAAAGGAGATAGAGAGAATGAGAAGCATCTGTTTCACATGTTTGGGAAGTCCCCCTTTTCCTTTATATTCTTCATTTTTTGAATGTTTTCCATTAACCCCAAGAGCCTCTGATCATTTAGAGATGGAATGTTGGAGGTGCTGATATGTTGACAGTTAGCTAAACCCTGCCCCACCTTAGTTACTCTTGCTTTGCCTGTCAAGCTTTCAGATCTAGCACAGCACATTCAAAGTTAACAGTGACAGATAAACCACTTGAAATTCTTGGTACATTAAAACAATGAGTCTTTTATTTTAGATAGAGGTAGACAAAAGCAGCTTCTTATTTTTAGCAGATTTAGCAGAAGTTCTAACTGTCGCTGGCAGATTTCTCAGCTGTGGCTAGCTATATAATTAAGCTAACGTTAGCTGCGTAAGTTGGTCAGATATGCCATCTTTGGCTGACTTTTTGATGTTTAAAATGAGGATCTTGTATAAGGGTTTTTAAATATTCACTTGATGGCTACATAAATAATATTAGGCTAAAAGACTGAAGCTAAAGTTTCATGTGCCGGACACATAATAAGCATCCTCATAGTTTAACATCCAAGTAGAAGATGTATAAAAAAAAACCGCATTGTCCTTGTATTGCAGCGCAGAGCTAATTAGTCCTTTAATTATGAGCATAAGGAAAATGTCAGACTGTTTCTTTTTAACTTAACTCCATTTGGCTGCTAGCTTACATACTTGTTTGACATTACAAGAGAAAAGACTTTTAGGATAAGGAGTAACTGATGATTTTAGCAAATGTAATGCTACCTCGGGTAACGTTTGCTGGGGCTGCGAGTGTACATTATCGCAAATCTGATACAGAGCAGGACAGAGCTGCTAACCAACCAAAACTGTGATAGCATCCAGGACCTTCTAAGTGGATGTGGTCATCGAGATCCGGGCAAACCTATTTAGTCAGCTAGTTAATGATGTGCTCCTTGGTAGTAACACTCTGATACAACTTACTAGTTAGTAAGTTAGTTAGTCGGACATGCTAAGTGTTGCAGCTTATATTAAAAAAAGATAAACACCCTGTTTCATCAATTCCTTACACTGCTCTTGTGGAAAGGCTAGAAAAAAAGACAACTTCCTCCAAACTCTTTAAATGCTTGGTATGTTGAGAAATCCAAAGCTGCACAGACCTACCATGCCTATTTACCGTCACTCTCCAGCTGGAGTTTTGAAAATTGACTTCAGCATGTCTGTATTTCTTATGGTAATTACAGCATTTTGCAGCATTTAGTACCGTGGCCGACAGGGGCAAAAGCCCTGCAACTTAAGAAAACACACCCAAAACACAGGCAAATTAAGAAAACAACTTCATTAATTTGACAACACATGTGCAGCATTCAGCAAACGCGCTGCAAGTAAAAAACGATGCAAAAAGAAAAACACGCAAACTCCGAAAAAAGAAGCGATGCAAAAAGAAAAACAACTTCATTAATTTGACAACACATGCGCAGCATTCAGCAAACGCGCTGCAAATGCACACAACACAACCAAATACATGAACGCACTGCAAATACACACAACACAACCAAATAGATAAACGCGCTGCAAATATGACACGATGCAAAAAGAAAAGCACACAAACCCAGAAAACAAATGCAACAAAAAAACACAGCATCCAGATTACACAACGGAAGTTCTCCAGACCTCTAGAGGGAGCAGCTAAATGGCACAGCTTGATTTTCGATCCCACGGGGAGAGCGCGCTCTGCCTTTTTATTAGAGTTGGGTATGGCTGCAGCCTGGAGAACTCCATAGTTGGAGTTAGCAAAGCAGTTTTGTGTTTATATGTGCGAATGGGATTTATTCAGTTTGATAAATCCCACGGTAAATTGACTGGTTTACTAAACAGGGAGAGACTATAAATCCTGTCTGTTTTTTGTATTTCAAGAGCGAATTGCTCCACAATATGAATACAGATTGATCACTTATTTTGTTGGTAACCGTTGTTGTATAATCACAATATTACACTTGAGGAGGCCTAAACTTCAGTGATGCGCCTTTCGGACCTCTAAATTAAACCCTCTCATGTAATATGGCTTAAACAAATGTCAACGTTAAATGCTGATGCAGTTTTAACTGTTTTATTACCACGAGTTTACAGACGTCTCTGCTGATTGAGTATCACTTGTGACCTGAGCCGAGACACACCCACCAAACGAGAGAAAACATATCTCAAACATAGACTTAATATTTACAGTCTATGCAGTTGCTCTCTCTCTCTCTCTCTCTCTCTCTCTCTCTCTCCCTGTGGGGTCAAAAATCAAGCTGTTCCACTTAGCTGCTCCCTCTAGAGGTCTGGAGAACTTCCGTTGTGTAATTGCGTTGTGTTGCAGCGCGTTTATGTATTTGGTTGTGTTGTGTGCATTTGCAGCGCGTTTGCTGAATGCTGCGCATGTGTTGTCAAATTAATGAAGTTGTTTTCTTAATTTGCTTGTGTTTTGTCTATTTGTGTGTGTTTTCTTAAGTTGCAGGGCGTTTGCCCCTGTCGGCCACCGTAATTTAGACTTGTCCAAAGTCTGAATGCATAACGATACACTGTCTGTAAAAGTGTATCGTTGCAGCTTTCACCACTGCAATGCTGCAATACATTTTCTATGGAATGAGCGTGCTGTCTGTTGGCCACACAGTAAAATACATGCAGGCAAGCACCCCAGCTACAAAAAGTAAGGCTATGCAAGCAAATAAAAAGCTGACTCAGCGAGACTGTGGCTCACAGGTGTTGAGACAGTGTATATAAAAGGTGGACAGCATGTTATTACAGGTGTGTAACCACATGTTGACGTACCCTCCCTCATTTGCTGACAGGGTGTTATATGGTTCAGAATCCTCTGACCCTGAAGGCTGGGTGAGCACACTGCAACCAGTCACTGTAACCTAAGCACCGCAGAGTATGACATTATGATTTAGCCTCAGTTTTGTGGTTAGGAATGACGGAAAAGGGGCTCAGGGAGTTGGTGCATGATCCTAAATCACTACACCAAGGGGTGCCATAAATATGAATGAAGGCTCAGTCACTTAAGACCCCCGGACAGGAAAAAGACCATTCTAAAAGTTGAATATTTTACAACTTCTTATTGATTTTTTGTCTCAGAAGAAAAGAAAGAAAATGCAAAGCTCCCTCCCATCTTCTTTGTCTCGCACTGCTGATTTAAAGCGGTAATTGAGGTTAGGGGTTCCAGTCATCTGATGGATCATAAAGCCCAGCCAAAGTGATGAGCAAGTGATTTTCTTGAGATTGATGATCATGAATGGAAAACGTACCAAATATATTGCCAGGAAAAGTACAAGTGGTATCTCGACTTTGTAGTTTACACAAGCAAACTGTAACAAAACTAACTAAAAGGAGCTCTTAAAATGTTCTCAGTATAAATTCTAATGAGTTGCTCTTAAATTGAAGACAGACTATATTTTGAAAGAGACCAGATGAGAACATTGTTCATTGTTAGGAGGTTGTGCAATTCAATTCAATTCAGTTCAATTCAATTTTATTTATAGTATCAAATCATAACAAGAGTTATCTCGAGACACTTTACAGATAGAGTAGGTCTAGACCACACTCTGTAATTTACAAAGCCCCAACAATTACAGTAATTCCCTCAAGAGCAAGCATTAGCAGTAGCTATTGCGACAGTGGCGAGGAAAAACTCCCTTTTAGGAAGAAACCTCGGCAGACCCAGACTCTTGGTAGGCGGTGTCTGACGGTGCCGGTTGGGGGTGTGATGAACAGTGGCAATAATAGTCATAATAAAGCTAATGGGACAGTGACTACAATGGTAGTCGTAGTAGTTCATGTCATAGCAGGGCACGGCAGGGCGTTACGGGATGTAGCGTGGCACAGCAGAGCATGGGTGGATGCAGTGGACGCGGCAGGACACAGCAGGACGCAGCAGGACATTGCAGGGAATCTCAGAGCGTAGCAGGGTGTAGCAGGTCCACAGCGACAGCTGCACCCAAGACCCAGATCTTGGTGTCACCCTAATCCAAGGCGATATTCTGGGAAAAGAAGAAACATAGGGACTCCGGGGAGTGAACTCCCCAGAGCTAGGTTAGTAACAAGCATTTCTGGGACAAGGATGCACACAAAAGGAAACAAATGAAAAGAGAGATGAGAGAGCAGCTCATTGTGTCATAGGAAGGAAGGAACTTCCCCGGCAGTCTAGAATTATAATAGCATAACTAAGAGAGGCAGGTTAAAGAGAGATGCCTGGTCGGGCTAGAGCTCTCCCCAACCGAATCGGGCTGTACTGGCCTACTTTTAGAGACTCTAGGAACCACTAGTAGCTCTGAGTTCTGGGAGCGCAGTGCTCTAGTGGGACGATAAGGTACTAAGAGCTCTTCTAGATATGATGGTGCTTGACCATTTAGAACTTTGTAGGTCAGGAGAAGGATTTTAAATTCAATCCTGTATTTTACAGGAAGCCAATGCAGAGAAGCTAGTACAGGAGAAATATGGTCTCTGTTCTTAGTTCTTGTCAGAACACGTGCTGCAGCATTCTGGATCAGCTGGAGAGTCTTAAGGGACTTATTTGAGCAACCTGATAGTAAGGAATTACAGTAGTCCAGCCTGGAAGTGACGAATGCATGGACTAGTGTTTCAGCGTTGTTTTGCCACAGGATGTTCCTAATTTTGGCAATGTTACGAAGATGGAAAAAGGCTGTTCTTGAGGTTTGTTTTAGGTGGGCGTTAAAGGATATATCCTGATCAAAAATAACTCCTAGAGTTCTGACAGTAGTGGTGGAGGCCAGGGCAATACCATCTAGGGTAGCTATATCTTTAGATAATGAAGTTCGGAGGTGCTTGTGTCCCAGCACAATAATTTCAGTTTTGTTTGAGTTTAACATCAGAAAATTGTAGGTCATCCAGGATTTTATATCTTTAATGCAATTAGTTTAGCTAACTGACCGCTTTCGTCTGGCTTAATTGACAGATATAATTGGGTGTCATCTTCATAATAGTGAAAGTTAATTAAGTGTTTCCTAATAATATTGCCTAGAGGAAGCATATATAAGGAGAATAGAATTGGTCCAAGCACTGAGCCTTGAGGAACGCCATGGCTAACTTTAGCGTACTTGGAGGATTTATCGTTAATATTATCAAATTGAGATCGCTCAGAAAAATAGGACTTAAACCAGCTTAGTGCGATTCCTTTAATGCCAACTAAATGTTCCAGTCTCTGTAACAGGATGGTATGGTCAATAGTGTCGAATGCAGCACTAAGATCTAATAAGACAAGTATGGAGACAAGTCCTTTGTCAGCAGCAGTTAGAAAGTTGTTAGTAATTTTCACCAGTGCCGTCTCTGTGCTATGATGCATTCTAAATCCTGACTGAAAGTCCTCAAATAGACCATTCCTATGTAGAAAATCACATAATTGATTAGCGACTACCTTACCTTATACCACCTCAAGGATTTTGGAGAGAAAGGGACGGTTAGATATAGGTCTATAGTTGGCCAAGACCTCAGGATCGAGACTGTTTTTTTTCAGAATAGGTTTTATCACAGCTACTTTAAATGACTGCGGTACATGACCTGTTAATAAAGACATATTGATTGTATCTAGTAATGTAGTGTTAACCATGGGTAGTGTTTCTTTAAGTAGCCTCGTTGGAATGGGGTCTAAGAGATAGGTAGTTGGCTTAGCTGAAGAGACCTTTAACATTAATTGTTGAAGGTCTATAGGATAAAAGCAGTCTAAGTATATATATCAGTTCTCTATTCTATATTATCGTTCTCTCCAGCCCTCCTGCGCCCAATGGTGAGCTGTTAGAAGCTGTGGGCAAAAGGTGATGAATTTTATCTCTAATTGTTCTAATTTTATCATTAAAGAAGGTCATGAAGTCATCACTACTCAGAGCTACAGGAATAGATAGCTCAATGGAGCTGTGACTGTCAGTCAGCCTGGCTACAGTGCTGAAAAGAAACCTTGGGTTGTTCTTATTTTCTTCTATTAGTGATGAGTAATAGTCTGATCTGGCATTTCTGATGGCCCTCCTATAATTTTTCAGACTATCTTGCCAATCTACACGAGATTCTTCCAGTTTGGTGGAACGCCATTTACTTTCAAGTTTTCGTGAGATTTGTTTTAATTTGCGAGTTTGGGAGTTATACCAAGATGCTAGTTTCCTTTGCATCGCCATTTTCTTTTTGATAGGAGCAACAGAGTTTAAAGTAGTCCGTAGGCAGGCCGTAGCAGCGTCTACAAAATTATCAATTTGGGAGGGACTAAAGTTAACATAAAGGTCGTCTGTTATATTAAGGCATGACATTGAGTTAAATGCTGTTGTATCTTCCTTAAATTTAGCTATAGCACTGTCAGATAGGCTTCTAGTGTAGAAACGTTTATTTAATTTCGTATAGTGTGGATGTCCTGCTGCGTCCTGCTGTGTCCTGCCGCGTGTGCCATGTTCCAATATTGCCATGACTCACAGGCAGTATGGGTAAAGCATAACAAGTGTGTACTTCCAAAACGATTTATATTATTATTTATTTTCATATCTCTGTGATAACCCCTTACTAAAATGAATACATTATGTATAATCTCAGTGATTCTCAGAGCTATAATCACTGAGATCTGAATCTTTACTCAGAGCCAACACAGACTGACACCAAAACAGCAGTTTTACTCTCAGGTTTGAATGATTTATTTATAGGTTTATACTAGGGCTGTCAAAATAACGCATTAAAAAAATAATAACGCAGATTAATCCATTCCATATTGACGTTTGACCCAGAGCCGTTCTAGCCACCATTTGACTGTAAAATGAAGGAGGGAGATGAGAATGTGCTGCCAGGATCATTGATTGGAACATTTACTTGTAAAAATCTTCTTCCTGAATAGGGTTGGCTACCAAAACCTTGGGCCACTGATATGTCCTTTCTCCATCTGGTGGTTGTTTTAGTCGTTCAACAGCAATTTACTAGTGAAATAAGTTATTGTTATTGTTATACATTATTATTGAATCATTTCATTTTGACCATATGGCCTTAGCAATAAACAAGCCGTTCTTTAATGTCGCCGACTGTTGTTTAGTACCCTTCTTGTTTTTTTAGTTTTTTTTTTAACTTTCTTAAAAAGTATCGGTCCAGGCACCGTTAATTATGTATGCGATTAATTTCGATTAATTAAAAATGTAAATTAATTAGATTAAATTTTTTAATCGATTGACAGCCCTAGTTTATACTGCTAACTGACCGTTTAATATAGGGTTAACTAACCCTAACCCTAACCCTTTGATATACCCCTCTCCTCAACAGTGATTGTCAAATCATTGCATAGCAACCCTAACTGGGCACAGCAGGACTGTCAAGCTCTGGTTTATCAGTTCTAAGCATGTCCAACTAACTAGTGTACTATCTACAGCAGTAATGGAGTGTTACTTTTCAAGGCCATGTGAGCACATTGTTAACTAACTACATTATTTTACGGTGATTACAGGTTACTTTAAAAACAAATAGCCATGCTCACGACTAGCACATCCACTATGTAGTATTTCCTCATTTTGTGAAAGCTGGTCCTGGTTGCTATCAGAGTTTAAGCAGCTCTGTCCTGCAAGTGCATAATAAATTTGTTGTTTTTTGTAGTTTTTAGTTCTTTTTTACATTGGTTTAGGGTCAAAATATGTTTCTGATCTGCTACTGCACTACGAACCACCCAGACCTCTCAGGTCGTCTGGGACAGGTCTGCTTTCTGTCCCCAGAGTCAGAACTAAACAGGGGGAAGCAGCGTTCAGTTTTTATGCTCCACATATCTGGAACAACCTTCCAGAAAACTGCAGGTCTGCCGCAACTCTCAGTTCTTTTAAATCAAGGATGAAGACCTTTCTTTTTGATGTTGCCTTTCTTTAATGCCTTATACTGCACTGTGAATTTTATTCTCGTATTTTAGCTATTTTAAAAACTGTTATTCGTTTTTTGCTTTTTAATGTTTAATGTTTTATGTAAAGCACTTTGAATTGCCCTGTTGCTGAAATGTGCTATATCAATAAAATTGCCTTGCCTTGCCTTTTAAAACAAGCCAGCTGGAATCATTAAAAAGTCAGCTGGAGACGTGAGCCGACATTAGATCAGTTAGCTAGCTAGTTAGAGACAGCTGTCATTTCAGCCAGCAAAATTCTCGTTGGCTTAAATTGCTTAAGTTTGACAGTCTTAGCAATAGTTACTAAGGGGACAGGTGGGACTTAATGATCTCCAACCAATATAAAAATTGACCAGGCCCAGAAAACTCTGAATGACTCTTGTCAAAGAGCCGTTCTTCATTTAGATAACTGGGTGCTTAGGTGAGACAAAGTGTGACAGAGTCAAATTGAATAGAGCAGTTCAGCTAAATATTGTGGCAAATGTGAAGGCTGTCACAATAAAAAATATATCCTATGCACCATGAACCCTTCAATCAACCCTTGCTGTCAATATCCTGTCGCAGTATAGCAGTTTGAAATGATAAATGACAACAAAAAAACATTTTGATTATTTTTTATCTTGAAACTGCATCACTTAATTTGTCTAAAAATATTGCTGCTTTATTTTGATACGGTGCCATATGTTTGCTCGAAGTGAGAAATGTGTTTATGCTGTAGCTGACAAAAAGACAGCAACCTGTGAATTTGAGTGCGTCCCTCATTCATTATTACTACCCATCCATTGTTGATGGAATATCTGTGAAATACATACATGTACTGTGGTCTGTTACAAGAGGAGCAGAGCAGTAAAGGCTCATCAACACCTTTTCTGGTGAAAACCCTCTTCATCCACATTTCCTTCTCCCTAAAAAATAAAGCTTATCTGATTTCTCTCTGCTCACAGTACTGTAACTTTCCAGGAGAAATCCAATTTCCATTGATTTTGAAATATCCTGTGACATGCTGGGTGTAATGTGAATTTCAGGAAATCTATGTGGTGAGAAACAATCACGTGAGCAACTTTCTCATTTGGACTTCATAGTAAATGTTAACTCACATCATCAGCACCCTATTAATCCCTCAAGGGTTTTTTGGCATGTCAATATAGCCTGTACATGTTGTTCAAAAAAGACGATGTTGTGCACATCCATGTAGTTGCGGGTGCAGGACAAAAAGGTGAATGTTCAAAGAAGGTAAAGTCCGAACAACAGCTTAATGCTCCGGAAAAATACTTTAATAGTGCAAATAATGCAGACAATGTTTTGGCCCACAATTTGGCCTTCCTGAGGAATTTTCCTGAGGAAGGTATTTTTACGGAGCATTAAGCTATTGTACAGACTTTACCTTCTTTGAATATATAAATGTTGAATTTCACTTTTGGTAGATTGCTGTGGAGAAATTACATAACATGCACTAATATTTGGTATGAGTGCTGACCAGTAGTGCAATGTAATTTACTCTAGTACTGTACTTAAGGTCAAATTTGAAGTACTTGTACTCTACTTGAGTATTTTCTTATACTTCTACTCCACTACAATTAAGAGAAAACTATTCTTTATCAACTCCACTACAATTATTTGAAAGTTTTAGTTGCTAGTTACTTTACAAATTACGGTAGAATGACGTTTTGTTATAAATCAACAGAACTGAAGCATTAGTTAGTCAATTAATTCACAGGCAATACATTGGCAACTATTTTGATGATTGTTTTCATTCATTTTTAATGTACTTTGTAAAAAGATATTTTGTGGTTCCAGCTTTTCAAATGTGAAGATTTGCTGCTTTTCCTTTGAATTGTTTTCATAATTTGAATTTATTTCTTAATATTTATAAGGTTTGGACAAAACAAGCATTGTGAAGGTGTCACTTTGGGCTCTGGGCAATTGTGACAGGCATTAGTCTACAAACCAAATTATTATTATTAAATGAGTAATAATAATGATATATAATAAATAATATTACACTCTAAAGGGCATTTTTCTGCATTTACTAGTACTTTAAATTTTAATACTTATAATGATACATATTACTTATACTTACATACGGTACTTTAAGTAACATTTTCAAAGCAGGACTTGTAATAAGTATTTTTACAGTGTGGTTTACTTAAGTAAAGGCTCTGAACACTTCCTCCACCACTGCTGATGACTGTGCCTTTGTGACCAATAAATTATGTTGACATTCAAGATTCAACCATATAAATAAAAAGATGTTTAATGAAGATAAAATAGACACAGAATTAATGTCTGTGTAGCATTTGGAATTCTGCACAGAGTCTGTCTTCATCAGTTTTATACATAGAAAGTCTCCTTCTGCTTTAAAGCCAAGAAAGGATGTTATTTCAGTGACACATTTCTTTAAAATCCCGCGGTCTTGCAGTGTTTTCTGCAGTATGTCATGTTAGCCTCTTTCCGCGTGTGTGGCTTCTCCTGTTAAGAAAGAGCACATTCACACGTTGCCCTACAGGTGCGCCGTCAAGAGTATAAACTTTGTCAGTTTACGAGAACATGTTTTATAGAACTGGAAAGGGGACAATAAAAACCATTGCAGGGCTCTACTGGAAAAAGACAGCGCCACATACCACTGTGATAAACACACTTACTGTACCTAAATCATAGAATATTTAGACTGGTCTGCTTTGTCTCTCGCCGTCAGTTTTTCTCTCAGCTGTGTAGACAGTAAGTGGGATGTTTTTCTTCCAGGCTTAGGGTTACCTTGGCAACACAGAAGAAAGAAACATGCTTGGAGGCTGTGAAAACCTAAGGCGTAGGCTAAGTCATGTCTTTTATTAAGTTACATGGGCCATCCCTGAGCCAGCCGGCCTGTCAGCCACATGGCAGGAGACATGGGCACCAGCCAATACTTTTTTCCAGTAAGGGCGTTCAAACAGAGACCTGCCGCTGCTCAGGTCCTCAGACAAACTGTCAGTGGGTGGGTGCAGCTAGAGACAAAGTTAACTTGAAGCATTGAATTTCAAGAGGACCCAGCTAACTGCATACACTATAACAAATCTTATGCCCTTGTCCCTCTCCGGTTTAACAACACTGATGTTATTTCAAAGCCATAGAGAATAACTGCAAACAGATCAAGATGGCAATATCAGGCGTAACATTCCCATTCCCATCAGAGGCAGCTTTTAAAGAAGGTTTTGTCTACCATACAAGTCGGAATACACAAGCCTTTCTAGCATGACAGCTATATGATTACTTTGTTATGTCAAGAAGACACGACTATAGCAGTAGTTATATTACTCTTTTTGCATTTAGAGCTTTTGAAACTTCGGAGGTGTTAAATGATAAGACTGGTATTATTCTCTATTTTTCCTTTTTGTCAACACATCACATGAAATTACAAAAACCAACAATTTGTTAGTTCTTCTCTACCTTTTTTATGGCACTCAGCCCTAAGCCCATTCATGCTTATTCAATTCTTAAAAACAGGTTGCAAGTATGTCCGTTTAGTTAATTAGTTTTTGTGACAGTTTGAGCTCCTCATCATGTCAGTAACAGTGGTAACTCTGATTGACAGGTGATTTGGTTTCCACAGTCCACTTTTGCAGTAAAGACAGTCTCTTACTGCAAACAAAGGACAAAACATCAGGCATTTACTTCTTCTGTGACAGGAAAAAAATACATAAACTGTGTAAGTTAAACTGGACTTCAAACACTTATAGAACTGACTAACTCATGAAGACACATACAGTAAAGAGACTTGTAGGAACTCACTAAAATGAGCAACATTAAAGGGAATTTATGGTATACTTTTCTTTAACCTGGTGCATTTCCAATAAAAGTGACCATTGTGTGTGGGTCATGCTAACTTTGCACTTACCATGTCTGTTGTAGAGATTCGGGGAAACGAGGACTCGCGCAAAACAACCTATATCCTAGTAGAATGTCACCAGCCTCATCCTCTAAGTATAATATTTACCACCACTGAGCCTTGTCTTGCATTTAAACTATCTGATCTAGTTGCTGTGTAATGGGAAGACAGGCAGTTTAGATCACTTTTGTTTTGGCATTCAGTACGTTCACAGACTTTAGTCCTTTAGTGTAGTGAGCTCAGTGCCTCAGCACAGAGGCTGACACCATGTTTTTAATGTCGCACAACAACTGAGTTGACCAAAGGGCTGCAAAGTCAGTGGAATCTTTAATCACATAACTAAACATTAAACACAGATTTCCTTTTGGGGTTCATTTTTGTACGAATAACAGCCGATTAGCAGCTCGGCATGAAATCTTCACCAGCTTTAATTTTTAATTCCATGATCCTTTTCTGTCCCAGAATTCAACTTTCCATCCAGATTGGCTGCCTTTCTTTAGCACTCCCTAACGACTCATATTCACGATGGCGACGGCTGATGAGGGGCATTCTTAACCTGTCGCACTCCTTAATGATAATTGCATCTCTTTTTCCTTTCTCATCTTTTAAATAAGCCGCTAAGGCTTTCTTTCCTACATAATCCTAATTTAATTTCACCCCTCCCCTCCCTCAGAGCTATTTAAGAAGATGTTTGAGACTGAAATTTTTTTCTACGATATCACTTTACCACATCCCATTTCCACTATCCAAATGGGATGCCAGCACACATGCATTTTTAACAAAAGCGGAGGGATATGCTTGTTGGAAGTACTTCTGTGCGTGTGTGTGTGTGTGTGTGTGTGTGTGTGTGTGTGTGTGTGTGTGTGTGCGTGCGTGCATATGTGTGTGTGTGTTGCTCATACTTGTTTGTAAAGGAGAAACACTGATAAAGAAGAGCCAAAGAGCAGTATCGACTGAGCTGAATGTGCTATTTTGGATTCACTCAAAAGTTCTCCTTGGATGGTAATGTGTGCTACACATGCATGACATTCACACAACATATTGTATGTCAGATCATCCTGGCCTCATCACTGTCTGTACAAAAAAAAAACATGTTTACTGTGTCCTTTTCAGGTCATCTTGCCTTATTTTATCATCTGTTCTGTATTGTAATGGAGAAAATCGCTGTGTGCTGGAAAAGGAGAGAAAAGGATGAGCTTTTAGTAAAGAAAACCTTTCCCAAATCAGACCAGAAGCGCAGATGTTCTAAAAAGAAATTGATGCCTTTATTCTGCTTTCAGTGTCATCTTCACCCACAAAAGCTCACAAGAGACGGACTTCTTCCCGGCAGCAGCAGACAGGGGTTATGGGAAATTTCAGGATGGCAGTTGAGATTTCAAAAGCTGAATGTGGGGAATTTGAAGTTTGATGTCAGTAAAGTCTGGACCCAGACTACACCACAACATACCTTTTTAGATTAAATCTAAAAAGGAAACAATATGCCACATGCCATATCACTGTGGTTTTGTACTTTCAAAACAAACCACTTTCTTGTTGGATCGTCTAACGGTGTCTGATACTTCCTTTTTGATGGCAAAATATTCTTTGAGATTTGCGTCTGACATTTTTATGTAACATTCTGAAAGAGACAATCCCACAATCACACCCACCACTCTACATAGAATTTTGGCTTTTAGCTCGCCTGTGACTGAGGCCATCCAGAACAGATATGAATGCTTTTGCCTTTAAACATGGTCGGGTGACATGCTGTACAAGAGTGCTCTTCCAAATAAGTAAAACAAATATATTTGAAAGAAAATAAACTGAATGTATGGTTTAGAAGTCCATGCACATTCTTTTCAATCTGTACAATCAGTTATGCAATCCATTGCATGCCCCTGGAGTGGGGTGGGGGGGCTTCATGAAATATAGATGGAAGTAATCAACAGCTTGAGTCAACTTTAACCCCTGCATACTAAATAGATTTTTGTTATAAGCATGCAAATAAACTGTGTTCCTGTTGAACATCTACAAATGATTTATCTAATAAACTTGAACTTTGTGCTGCTATTAAAGCTGGTGGTCCAGTGGCTTCACCAGGGCACGTCTATTAGATCAAGCCATTTATCCTGGCAGAAAATTCATTAGATAGCAGAAAGCAATCAGACTGTGTATCTGTAATTAACAGTAATCTCTCTGATTGCCTCCACACCATTAAATACCACATCAATATCTGGGCCTTGTATCCCCTTTATGCACTGCTTAATTAAAAATGCAAATTAAGCTGCCTCTAATTACACATTAACTGACATGGAACTGGACAAAGCATTGTGTGTGTGCATGCATGGGTATGTGTGTTTGAGTAGGTGTGTGGGTGTGCATGGGCTGTGTTATAGGAAGGTGAGTAATCAAACTAATGGTTTGAGTGGTGAGTTGTGTGGTTTTATGAAAATGTAATTGCAAAGGACAATAAATGAAACTTTGTTAATGTCAGCCAAACTTTAAAGGGAGAAATGAATCCCTACGCTGAGTCTATCAGTGGCTGTTATTGACAATTCAAGTGCTTACAATTCTGTGGAAGCAGTCCATCCACTGTAATATGTAGTAAAGGAAATTGTCCTGAACGGCTCTAATAAGTCAGTCAAACTGCCCTGAAGTTCACCCTTCAGCAGTAGGATACATATTGGAGGTGATTTTTTACAAAAGCCATAACCCTTGTGTGCCGCTGGAGTGTCTTATAAATGTCTGCTAACGTATTAGAATTAGAAGATCAGTGTTGGGCAGTAAAGCATTATTGAGACTACGTTTACACTATACAGTCTTTTATAATGGCAATTTTGTGTTAAAGCTATAGTGCATAATTTCTGTCGTCCCCATGACAAATTCTAAGTAATGACAACAAAACTTTCGGCACGTCCACATGATAGGAGCCGTGATCGTGCCCCCACCCCTCCCCCACACAGTTGCTAGTAGCCAAGGAGGACACGGAGGATTAAAAAAACATGATGGACTCTTCAGAAGAGGTCATTATCTTAACTCGAGCTTCCGTGCGGGAAAGTCTCCGGACGACACAATCTTCTGAACGTAGCCAGACTGAGAAATACAGAGAGAGTTGTGTGGAGCTGATAGTCTTAATTAGCTTTGTAGCAACTCATTTGGCAACGGCTTGAATGTAACGGACATTTATTAATATCAAAAAGTTACACACTAAAGCTTTAAAGGGACTCATCCACACTAGCGTTTCCAGGTTGTATTAGTAGAGACCTCTTCCCATAGTGAAACAACATACAAATGGGTACATATTGCCCTCTTGTCCTCTTTTCAGTTGGCAAACAAAACTGTACATCACAACCAACATCTGGTGAGCCTGGCTGACAAAATCATTATTTCATGGTCACGACATCGTCTGACCAAATCAGCATAAATCCAGGTCAATGACAACAGCTGTGCTGTGTATTCTCTGATGACGCATTTTAAACGTGTGATCAGAGAGAAGGTTTGAGGCGACAGAAAGTCTTTACTGCCAGTGTAGAAAGATAAACGACTGTACTGCTTTATTGTCAAGCCAAGGCTTTTCGATGATTTTCAAATGTAGTGAGAGATGTCAGTGCATCATCATCATCATCATTGAGTACTTGTCTGTCTGGTGCTCCATCTTTTCATCTGTTTTAAGTCTCTAACTCTGCAATTTTAATGTTTTTATGGCTGTCTGTGATTATACTTCAGGGTTTTTCCTTGCTCAGAATTGGCCTTTGGGGGAACACATAAAGCAGGGGGGGGTCTGGTCTCCCCCAGGAAATTTTGAGGTTAAAAGACTTCCTGCATTCTGATCAATTTTTGGGCACCAATTTAAGGTAAAAATGTCTATTTATGGCAAGGAAATCACAAAATTCTGGTGGCAGGTAACAATGTAAAATACAAAATATAATGGAATATTATTATATTCAGTAGTCCAGTAAGAGGGCTTTCACATCCGGGACATGGGATACAACAACACTTGACCCCAAAGTCCAGTTGTTTAATTAGCATGAACAGGGCTTTATGGTTTTTTTCCTCAAAGAGCACGTTTTGCTCCCAAGTTGAAAAATGTAGGATTGACTTACAGAGGCTACTGCTTTTACTGCTAAATTGTACAATAACACAATCATGTTATGGATACAAAACGTTGTAATGTTTTCTATATTCTATTGATCAAAAATGATCAGTGACGTTGAGACTACAGTGTAATGGACCACCACAGTTCATGCATACATGTGAACCGCGGATTAATTGCAGAGTTTAACCTACATAGTGTAAAACTAATGCCGCGTTCTATTTACCTCGGAACTCGGAAGCGGGAACTGAGAATGACGTCATACCCGAGTTGAATGCGTTCTATTTAAAAGTCGGATTTTCATTGTTTTCATTAGCTCTAGCCCGGTTAGCTATTGTTAGCAATACCAGTTGATAACAACGCATTACACCATTTTTTGTGCATGCAAACAGCATAACATGTCCACAGATAGAAGTTGGACATGCCTGTGTGAACGACTGATTTAGTGACACAAATAAGACAGAAGTGCTTATAACTTTATGTTACTGTTGATATAGGGGGCAGCCATGTTGGATTTTGAACTCGGGCTACTGTGAGGTTGTCCGAGTTCCGAGCTCGTAAATCCGAGGTCAGGGGGCGTGTTTACGACTTTGACCTCATTAAAACCGAGTTCCGAGGTAAATAGAACGCGGCATAAACACTACATGAATGGGGCACAGCAGAAAGACGGAGTAGAGCGACGCTGCTTGTTCAGGGTTTTCATGTGTACTCCTATAGGCCTACACTTCGCATCAGGCGTTAAAACCAACTGTACCAAAACACCGAATTAGACTACTATTTAACGCAACAACGAGACGCTTTTAACCGGTAATGAAACTGTCTCAATTTAATATTGATGCCGTCAGACGGCCGCCCGGACGGACAATTTGAGTAACTTCTGATTGGGTCGGTCGGCCCATCTCGGGACCAGGCTGGCCATTGCCGACTTGCCAAATGCTTAATATTTATTATTATTATTATTATTATTATTATTATTATTATTATTATTATTATTATAACCATAGTGAAATCGTGCAAGCGATAAAAACCTGTTCTCTGTGCTATTGGCCTGTAAAGACAATTTATTTGTATAAAAATAAAAAAATAAAGATCGGACACACATTAAAAAAAAATGGTACAGCCCCTCTGGCATTTGCCAGAGTTGCCAGATGGCCAATCCGCCCCTGGTCTGAGGAATAAACAAAGATATGTATCACACATCATGATTATCTGAGGAGAGGAGAATTAGGACAAAGGTTTTCTGCATGAAACAGGAGAATGTTAAAGGAGCACATGGGAGTTCATCTTCAGGTTAAAATTGATTTGGAGATGGACAAGTGGAAATTTCAACTGACCCTGCAGCCAAACGTCACCACCTTTCCTTTAAATCAGACATGACAGGTTAAACAGCCGTTACTGGAAAAATAGGTGATGCAAGGATGGAGACAGGATGGTAAATGGGTCTTCTGTGTGTCTCAGTATGCCTTTTTCAGACTGACACTTTTCTCTGACATAACTGAAACAAAAGAGGAAAGAGAACAAGGGAAGCATTCCATTTGCTCCATGGGTAGTCACATGTGTGCTGATCGTTCGGCAGATCTCTCATTGTCAGAACTCGTCTCAGTTGGAAGACCTCCAGCTCACACAGGCCCGTGGGCTGCAGCGCTCGGCTGTATCTGCGTAGGCCCGGTTTCCTCTTTCTCATGGAAACAACAGGGTTCTAGTCTACCATGGGAATTTCCTTGGACTGCAAACATCTATTTAACCTACGCTCGGAGCAAGATGGATTTGGTTTTCGGAGAAAATCAAACCCTTTTTATAGGTATTCATGGAATGTCATTTCTCGCTTAGCCTCTCTGTCTTGTTGTTGTTCAGGGGATTTTGCCATTGTGTATACAGTCTATTATCATTGCGATTCTTTGTTTTTTCATTATAGGCTTTCAGATCCACTCTCTGTCACTGTTTCCAATGTCTCTGATATATGCACTTTTCATTCCGCTGCTATCTAAAAGCCAAGTGGGAGAAAACGTTCAACTTCAAATATTAATTTATTAAAACTTGATTTGTCTCTCATCTCGAAATGGAAATTATTCATCCAAATGTTAAAGCAGGAAGGGGGCCCTGTCACTTCAGCATGCATCACAACATTTCATAATGAAGCTGAAAGCTTTAATGTTTTAAGGAACGTAGCAAACTCAGAAATGTGACTCAACAATCTTCTGACAAGGAAAATAGTTGGTTGCAAAATGTTGCAAATAAGAACAAAAAGCAGCAGATTTGCCCGAAGCACAGCTTTACTCAATTTAGCAATACATATTGAAAAACTACATACTCCCCTGCTGATCTTAAACTTTGGAGTGATGTCAGTCTGTTGAACTAGTTTGAACTCAAGTAATTGTTGTGTAGCGAACCACACTGAGTGGATTTTTAAACTACTACACTGTGCAGCATGGCATTTTATTCAAGTAAAGTCAGTTAAAGTCAACTTAAATGTCCAACTGCTGTCTTTTGAAATTATCTGAATTGTATTGAACCAACTCAACAAATTACAATACTGCATTGCAGCCCTGTATTATACCACCTGCATACTGCACATAATTGTAAGATAATGAAAGTGTATAAAGAAGCATCCTTGTGTGCTCTGCTAGTCTAGGTATTCAACAGCACTGGTCAGTGTATAATGGGAAAAGGCTGGAAAAGGCTTGACCACTCTATTGGAGAATATAAATTAGCACTGCAGTTTTTGAAAATGGAGGGTAAACTATTCCTCATTTACCTTGAAGAAACCCACCTTCTCTGCTACCCACCAAACCTGTCAACCAAAATGCTTTGATCTATGCCAGTCAGCAACTTAGGATAGCAGAATTTAGCCAGATTCTGTCTCTGACGGTGAGGAAACCTCTGTCCTCTCTCATGTAGCTCAGTCTGTCTGTTTTGAAACCCACCGACATAAGATGGACCGAGGCACAAGAGGAGCACAGTGCTCTGCACAGGCATCCTATCAAAAGCTATGGGAACGCCGTGCTCCAAGCTAAGTCAACTTGGCTGCGCCTGAGCTCAAATATTTGAGCAGCACTCGATGGCCCGGGTGCCACTGGCAGAGCATCACAGGATCTCACGTCCAAAACAAAAATTTAGGGGGCAGAGTAGAGGGGTGAAGAAGTGGGTTGGGAGGGGGTCTAAATGTTGGGAATGTGCACAACGCATGTTTATACACGAGTCTGTTCAGTCACCCTGCATGCCAATAAACCAGAGCATGTTTGTCTCCCATCCCGACATGCTATGTGGACTAGCCAGACTCTCCTCCGCATCACTGTGGAGGAAGGTCTGGCAAAGTAAGACTAACTAACTATAAACAGAGCTAAAAAAACAGGCTCTGTTGCACTAACTGTTCTTTCTGCCAAAAAGGAACAGCCTACCAGACAGCTAAAGCTAACTGGTGAGAATCAAACAGGTAACTGTTAAATAGCCTACTTGAAAAGAAGCTAAATGTACTGTTATTTGAATAAAAAAAACTAAATGAGAAAGTAGTTAAATCCACTTATGATGTACAACCTAGCTAAACTAATGCTAAAGCTAACTAACGTAGCACAGTAGCAGTTACTGCCATCTCAGGTTTCAACTCTCTCATGCAGGAAAAAAAGGTGTTCAAATCCAAAGGGGTGAGGTCAGAAAGTTATTGATTTCTGATGGAATGCCCCTCCTGTAAGTTATGAACTGTAAATATGGCCTGATTACATTTTTGTTTGTAAATATACTTCTAGCATTCTCAAATATCCAATGTCCAACAGCCTTCCTAGGCCGTATGTAAGTACTGTACTACTAAGCTACTCAAATTCTGTTATGGAAAGTCCTAGTAGACTGAATTCTTACTTCCTCTCTGTCTATTCATGTCTTGTAGGCAAATAAAATACACACACATACATATTTGTATCTATATAAAATGGTGCTGTTTTAATAGTTGCTCTGCCATTTTTCCAAGCTCCAGCATCAATACAGAAAACATATCAAATCCACTACTGTCACCTTACTGAGCCTGCTGCGAATGCTTTATGTCTCACACTGAAATATTAGGCCCAAAGGGTGTGTGTATCGTGTGTATATGGTGAAGCAAGTTCACATTAACTTTCACTCACCTATTCAGATATCATGTTTCAGGTTTGGCATTTCTAAAACCCATAACAGAGGAGGCCAAGGCCTGTATACAGCAGAGTTACAAGGGTGTAACATTAGACTATTGTGTTCCTTCTCCTGCAAAATAGTAAAATAGCCTGTTTTATTCACAGTCAGATTGCTGGAGGGTGGGTATAGATTTATTATTCTTTCACCCACTGTGCCACAGAAACAGGTTACATAAAATGCAACTCTCCTCCAAAACAGCACCACAATGTTGGACACATAAAAAACACACAAAAAAGCTTTTTATATGCAGATGCATTTTGCTATCATTGGGCATTTTAGTAATGTGATACATATTTGTCCTCCTCCAAAACTGAATGCAAATTCAAAACTGTCTGATAGAGACTACGATTTAACAGCAGACTTCCCATATATTGCTAACATCTTGAGCTTACCTCTTTATATGTACTTTAAGTGTGCATGTGAAGTCATGTATAGCAGTGTGTATGGCTGAGTCATGTTTTATGTTAAATACTCTATTGCCATCTAGTGGTTGACTGGTATAATGGACTAAATCACCTCTCTAAACACACAAATGTGTACTGACTGAAGAAAACCTCAGTCCACACATATACCCGTTTGTTCCCACTTATACAGTCTGGTTTGTGTCCATCAACCCACAAAGGGATATTTTGGGACCTTTTGGGACCTTAGCCCCCCTCTTATGGAAGGTTAGACAGGACACAGGCAGCCTAAACATCACCACCACCTCACTGTGGTGCAGCCTCACATGACTACGGGACATAAACAATCCAGAGACCGATCTCTCCCTGGGGGGTAAAGTGAAAGTTCAATTCTGCTGGGAAAAGAAGGGGAAATAGGTACTGTGTGTGTGTGTGTGTGTGTGTGTGTGTGTGTGTGTGTGTGTGTTTGTATTTGGACTTGTGCTACTATAACCTAGAAAATAAATAATTTCTGTATTTAACAGTGACAACCCAAACCTCTATCTCCACTCTGACCTCAGTCCAGCACACTCTCTTTAGAAACACACAGGCACTGGTTTTAATAGTCTGTTAGTGTTGACTTTGGATTAACAAGATTTCATAACAGAGTGATCTGAAAACCATAAAAAAAAAATAATAATAAAAAAAAAAAAAAATCTGGCCAACATCTCAAAAGCTTATTTGTTGAAAGAAAGTACTTAAAGCGTAACTCTCGCCAAAATACAACCTAGGGTCTTTTTGTGAATGTACCCGAGTCAAACTTTTGTTTAAAAGCATATTTAGGACGGTTTTTCGGTCAAATGGCCTTTTGAACGGGAGTGCTAGGGGCACTTTTATGCTAGCCTCAAAACAGCTATTTTTAAAACACTAAAAAGGCTCGACACAACATGAAACTTTGCTCGAAGTATCACCAGGGGCTCTACTTTCTCTAAAAAGAAAGGTTTTGAACAACTCACCGTAGGTCTTGTTGTTTCGGCCGGATTGTTTCGTTGGATTTACAGTTCCAAATTATTATACAATGATATGTTTTTCATTGTTTTGGCTATCTACTCCAACACACTGGATTTGAAATAAAGATTTTGTTATTAAAGTGCTGACTTTAAAGCGGCTATAATCAATATTTTTTTTTATATTAACAGTGAATCAAATGACTACTTGTATGTGAAAGGGGTCGCTCGTATTGATTATCCCCCAACTCTGCAGTTTCCCTTTCGGCTTTATAGTGACTTTTACTCATTGTTTTGTTTTTGGGTGTGCAACTTAACTGTTTTGCTTTATTCTTACCAGTCTCATGGCGATGTTTCCAGTCGCAACAGGCAGCTGGTTTCAGCAAAGAAAAGCTCTAAAAACTGACTATACTATCTGACACCAAACGGCAGAAGGACAAACGACAAACCTAGTGACTGATGAAGAGTTGGTGGAGACCTAAAACCAAACTATAAAAGGAAAGTAAATTACCAGGTGGCTGGAAACACTACTCCAAATGAATACTGATGCTGCCCTCTATCTACTGGATGTGTAAATAGGCAACTGTTTTATCAACTTAAAAGTGTGATGATGTGTCAGTGTTGTGTCTTTACAGCTTGTTTCCACTGCCCCCAAGTGACCACAAAAATCAGTTATTGCAGGCTTAAAATAAAGCTATAGTGTTTCTGTCTCCCCCATGAGGAATTCTTGACAACAACACTGTCAGCACATCCACATGACGCAAGACTCCGGTGATCGTACACTCACCCCCACCCCCTCCTCCACGCAGTTGTTAGTAGCGTTTATCCCGTCAAATCAAGGAGGACATGGAGGATTAAAAAACAATGGTGTCGCCGGACACCATTTTGTAAACATAGCCATACTGAGAAATACAGAGAGAGTTTTGTGGAGTTGATAGGCTTAATTAGCTTCGTATCAACTCATTTGTCAATGGCTTGACTGTAACATCCATTAATATAAAATAGTCGCACACTATAGCTTAGGACATTTAAAGGGGTTGACAACCATATTGGGGAGAACCCTGTTGAACTCATTGCAATTGTTTTCCCTTGGAAATGTATAATGATGGCTACAGTTTCTACAAAGTTCCTCAGATGTGGATGTAAACACCCTAAAATTGCAGCAGAGAGTCAGCACTTACGTAAACCTCAAAGTCATTCTTCCACTTCAAATCCAATGTGCTCAAGTATAGAGCCAAACCAAACCGCCCTACAGGCTGCAGTGTAAGTAGGTAGGATATTTGTGAAGCAACGGTAAATCCCTCAATAATGCAGCCGCTTCCTCTAATAAACAAGATAAGGAGGTGATCTGTTGAGCAGATAAACAGCACAGATGCTTACAATGACCATACACTGTATCTATAAAAACAAGTTCACACACAGGTATATTTTGAGTATGATGTGAGGCGTATGGATAGAAATAGAAATAGGAAGGATATGCAGCGACTTCCCATAACGCCCAACACATAGAGACAGAAGACCTTTTTTTACTCTACATATACACACACACACTTCCTATGAACATGCACACACACTTACACACTTGCACAAACAGTTAATGCCCATAATAGCCCCACATTTACAGCACACCCCAGCAGCATAGCCCCCCTAGGCTGCTGAGTGATGAGCCCTCCTCTAGACAGCGTGTCTGGGACTTAACTCCCTAAGCTGTGACATAGTTCACAGCTGTGTGTATATGTGTGTGTGTTTGTGTGTGTGTGTGTGTGTGTGTCCACTGATCATAAACCTACTTTCTCACTTAAACACACAGAGCCCTTTCAATTATTTTGTGATTTTAACAGATTTTACTGAACTTGGCAAGATGAAATATTGATTATGTTGTCAGTTTGCTTATGTTAGTTTGACAAGATTCATGGAGAAAAGTGGGGTGTGTTTGTTAAAAAAGCAAACCAAGCTCTAGAGGGATGAGTAGAGGACTATTTTACAGTTATTTCAGCTTTGTTACGTGTTACTTTTTCTATCCAACAGGTGGCAGTCATGTTTTATTGTGCCCTATATTCTCTATATAACTCTTAAAGAAACACTTGGCCTACATTTACAGCAGTTCTTCATGATGTGAATAATATTATTAGAAACAAATACATACATTTCTACACATATTCTATCATTTTAAACATAGAAATGTTATTTTAGTTTTGTGTGATATTTCTAACTGGTATTTCATCATATGGGAAGTAGTTTTTTTGTACAAGTTTGTTATCCTTCTTGGCATATGATCACACATTCATTTATGGTTTCATATTCACTCTAACAACGTCTATGAACTCTGTAAAAGACAAAAAGGTTGCTCATTACTGGAATGAACAATATCCCCCACAAAAGACTGATTTTAAATATTCCCATGTGTCATATCCTTCTTGTTGTCTTTTCTAAGATTCTAAGATAAACCAGTAAATCAGAGCGTGTCTCTGAATGTTGCATTTAAACTGACACTATTCCCAGTGCAACAATTTACAATTCACTTCTATGATCTCTTTTCTTATGATAGATGCAGAATCCCCAAACAGACAATATATATATAGAGAGAGGGGGAAAAAAAAGATGATGAAGATGATTTATCGACTTGATTACTTTTATGGGCTCATGTAGCGTTGGTGGGCCAGCTGCAGAATGACGATGGTAACCCAATTCCTCTAATAACTCAAAGAAATCAAACATTCCTTCAAAATCCCAGCTTTACCTTTTGCTGACTTTCACTGAGACCCCTCTGAGGATTTTCCCCTGCTATCAGCAGCACTTTCTTTGTCTCTTTGAGGATGATAAAAGCCTAATAAATACTTTCCAACCTCCTCACTCTTGTCCCAGTTCCATCCCGGGGGCAGTGGCTATCAGGGGCCTTCATGACCCATTTGCCCAGAGGGTTTGTTGGTCCATGGCTGAAATACACACACTCCTTTGATCCTTGCTACAGAGCACTCATACATTGTTAACTTCAGATTAGATTCCCCTGCCATTGGCATAATGTTTCCTTCAAGTCACAGAACAGGGGGAAAGCAGCAGTCAGTCTGCACAACTGCTTAAAAGACAATTCTGGCGTCATTTAGAATCATAGCTCACGCTGCTTGATGCTTGATGATGAGATTGAAATTAGCTTTACAGCAAGGAAAATGTAAAGCAAAGGAATAGTTTCAGATTCTGAGAAATATACATATTTGCTTTGTTGCCAAGAATGAGATGAGAAGAGGAGTCAATTAGCTTAGAATAGCATAAAGACTGAAAAAAATATGGTTACCTGCACCTCTGAACATCACAACAGACAGCAGTCTTTTTTGCTAAGCTAACTGACTCCTGGCTTTAGCTTCATTAGGCTAGAGACATGAGAGTGGAATATTCTCACCTAACTCTTGACAAGAGAGTGCATAAGCGCAGTTCCCAAATGTCATACTAGTCCCACACTGAAATTGATCGAAAGGATAAGGGATTTTCACCAGCAAAGTAAAGCTACATCTTCCCCTGCCTCAGTCCAGGCCTGTGCTCAAGTATCTCCCATACTGTATTAACTGGAGCTCAGACTTAAAGCAGTTTATGTCTGCTCTGTGGCCATGTGTGCTGCTATCATTTGTCTGGTCCGTTTCCTAAAACCACCCCATCTGACACAGACACATGCGGAGACACCCCTCTGACCTCCTCTCTGTCGCGTGCCTGGAACCTGATGAATAAGACATCCTGGACACGGTAGGCTTGAGTTACCTCTGACATTACCTCTGGTACATGTCAGACACACACACACACACACACACACACACACACACACACACACACACACACACACACACACACACACACACACACACACACACACACACACACACACACACACAATGCAGTGGAGATGTGCGATAGTTTGGCCATGCAACCTAATCTAATTCTCTAATCAGTCATCTCTGGAGGGAGGGATCAGTGTTTCTAATCAGACTAAGGTCTATGGTTGTACGACTTATAGATCTCATCTGACCCACCACAACTGACCTACTACAGCGGTTGCAGCCTTTTTCAAATCACACAGCTGCTTTCACAAAAAATCTGTTTCTCATTGAGAAGCGCTGCTTTTTGTAAAGAGAAAGGTGTGAACAAATTGGGCCTGCTCACTGCATGTAAACCTAGTTGACCACAGAGAGGTGAATTGGTAAATCAAGCTTTTGTAATCACTACCAATAGCGTGAATTAGAAAAAATGATGCCAAGGTGGTTAAAAAGGGCATATGATGAATTATGAATTTTGATTGCTTTCTTGCAGATAGTTGATGAAGTTGATGAAGAGATGAGAAGATCAATGCCACTATCAAACATAAAAATGGTATCAATCTTCTCATCTAACTCTGCAACAAAGCAAATAAGCGTCTTTCCAAAAATGTCAAAGTATTCCTGTACGTAAACAATCAATGATGTAATGCTAATTTAACATATCATTATTTTAGAATACTATCAATAAAGCAAGTAAAAAGTGGGTTAAAAGTCTGCAATTTCAGTATCTTTACCCTTAAAAATAATGTTTCTTCACTTTCTTTATAATGGATTTATCAGCTATGTATGTTTAACATGAACACCCGATCTCCAGAGTTGAGGTTGCTGTGGTTCAGTGGTATTTTTGGATGCCGTGTTTTATAGATGCTATGTTTCCATCGCCGATGAAATGAAGAAATGGAGTCAATGACTGAATGAGCTTGAAACTCCCAGTTTCACCACTCTGTCTCTCAAACACACATAGACACACAACAAATATTGTCAATGTTAATTCAACACAAGTGTTAAAATCAGCTATATGCTAGTGTTTGTTAGTTCACACCCATCAAAGTTGATTTAACACAGTTTTGAACTGCTGCATCAGATCCTCATCAGCTCTGTAAGTGGACAAAGAACCTTCCAATTAGCACTTAAAATAATTGTCGCTATGAATCAAGACTTGCACAGACGTCTTAGCTGTTGAAATTATTCAGTATTGTAGATAAGAGAAGCGCATCCGGGTACTTTGGCCTTAGGTCACAACCCTTTTTGAGTGAAAGCAGCCCCTCTAATTTGACTGGCAGTAAATACAAATTCCTATCTTTGCCAATTTAATAGCATACAATAAGAATACTGTTTTGCTTTTTGCTATTAGGGGCCCAAATTCCATGGACAGTCAGGCAAACATTTATGTTATGTCATTGCCTTGTTTATCTTGCAGCATAGCTGTACATGCATAGTGGGGGGCAGAAGACAGATACATACATAAAAGTACAGTACATGTGGAACAGTCTCACCAAACAGAAGGTGATTGTCACAAGCTGCTGGTGCTGACCATCATATGACTGATATATTCTCTTAAAGGGGAGCACTTAAGACAAAACATGTAATAATATGGAACTCTTTGTCCACATTCAAGGTTAACACCTTCTTCTACCAAGACAACATGTAATGAATTGTTAGGAAAGAATAAAGGAAGGATGTGTTATAGGTTTATCAATTGCCATACAAAGACAGCCTCCGCGTCACTTACAGTGCATTCAGAAAGTATTCAGACCCTTTTTGCCTTTTACCATTTTATGTTGCAGCCTTATGCTAAAAAAAATCCCCTCATCGATCTACATTCATTACACCATAAAGACATAGCAAAAACAAAAAGGCATACACCTGTCTATATAAAGGCCTCACAGCTGAGCACATCGAAAACAATAACCAAGCCATAAGGTCCAAGGAACTGCCTGCAGACCTCAGACACAGGATTGTGCTGAGGCACAGATCTGGGGGAAGGCTCCAGAGATCATATGTGGAGATGGGAGACACTTCCAGAAGGACAAAGCATCACTGCAACACTCAGGCCATGAGAAACAAGATTATCAGGTCTGATGAAACCAAGATTGATGCGTTTGGCCTCAATTCTAAGTGTCATGGAGGAAACCAGGCACCACTCATCACCATTGCAGTGGTGAAGAATACCTTCAGTGTTTTTAATACATTTGCAAATGGGTCATTATGGGTTATTGATTGTAGACTAATAGGGGTAAATTAATTTAAATGATTTTAGCATAAGGCAGCAACATAACAAAATGTGAAAATGCTGAAGGAGTCTGAATACTTTGTAAATGCACGGCATGTCAACAGAGGTGGCTGATCTCATTGTGTTATCTCCAGAAGGAGTGATAGTTCAATTTCAACATAATGTATACAAATGTTGTGTACAGTAAATTATTACTGTTAATAGTGAAGCCTTTTGATGATCTGACTTCTGTGCCAACATTTACCTGCACTCTCTATTACAGTTGTTCATTGAGCTCCAAGGCCTTTTCAAGTTCCAACTATGTGTTTATTGAATGCAAGTTCAGAGGTAAAAATAAGGGTGAAATTGCTGTTACTTCAGTTTGGCTGCCAATGCTGACAGAAAGGATTAGAGAGTTTCATGTCTTGATGAAAGCTGCATTTTCAGTCTAAAACAAAGCTGAATTCCCAAGGCAAAATAGGACAGTTAATTATAATTGTTGTTATAATAGTTGAATATTATGTGTACTCAAAAGGTCCTTAAAGTGACACACTGCACCAGCTTTGAATTACCGAAAACATGACTTACAGTTCTATCACTGCAAGCCATATCTGATTTTAAACCAAACCAACCCTAATGAAAGTGTAATTTGCTACTTTCTTCAGTGCTAACAGTGTGAGTCACAATGACAATATTTTAAAACATGATGCCAGAATTTAAAAGTGGCCTTCAAAAGGATGACAAATCACCTACAAGATCTAAGATAGCACACTTTTCCCTCTTTTCCCTCCTGCACAGGTCTGGAACTCATTTCTGTCCGTTTTCAGATAAGGACCTGAGTAGCACTTTTCGTGACACTCTGCAGGTTTGAGTCGGTCACACAAAGAGCCTATTCAACAACCAGGGCAGAAATATCCTTTCAACGCAGATGCCATCTCTCCAGCCATGTACGGGACACTCAAGAGAGACGTGGCAATAATAAGCTTGGAAACTTCTTGGCAGCTCACAGCCAGACATTGCTCAGGTATGTGTGGTCAAGAGAAGAGGGAATAAAACACAACACTGAAATGAAATGAAGCAGCTCTCTGGACTAAACCGCTAAACTGAGGTCAGATTTATTAAGGGCCACTCAAGGGAGCGCGTTGGTTTTGCGATTAATCACATTTACTCATGGTTAAATGCGCAGACACACACCATGTTTGCAGAGTCAAGAGACTGCTCTGCAATTAGAGTGAAAATCTTCCGCTAAACCTCTTTTCATCGATCACACTGACACTGAATGAGCTTATTGGCTTGTGTTCAGCTTTTCCTGTCACATTAGAGATGTCAAGTAGACAGTTGTGTGCATCCCGATGCCAAATCAAATACATCATTGCATAGGTGGAGTGTGGCACAGTGCGTTGGGCTTATATCAAGGCTTGTGCAAGAAATTGACCATAATTCCAAGCAGCTGTGAAAGCGATTGTATAATTACAGATAAACTCAGACATCTCACATTCTGGATCTCCCAAAGCAACACACACAGAAGGGTGGTCTGTTAACACAACTTGACTTCCTAGATAAGTTGAAGACATTGAAGTCTATTATTTGGGAAATAAAATAGGAAGCCCATTTTAATGAAACATGATGGCTGACAGTGTCTTTTTTATTTACTTTATTTTTATTGTAACCATCGAGAAATGAGTTCCTAAATCCCCCAGGTGCAATTCAAATTGATGAGGATGTTTTTGCGGAGGAGGTCCCTGGTCTCACATTTACATGAGGCATAAAACCGGGACTAAATCAATATTTGAGTATCAATTGCTCTGCAGTGTTGGGATCAGAGTGGATAGGGGCCTGGCATCCGGTTGTTCACGACCTGTCGGAATAGGTTCCATGTGCTGTCCAGATCTGCTGCACCGTACAGCTGTCAGTGGTTGGTATAAATAGAGGGTGTAAGAGAATGAAAAGACAGTCATGCTGCTCTGTCCTGACACCTTTCAGCAGATATGAATTGCATTTAATTGAGCGGTTCTTCCATACGCTTGGCAGCGTGTGGGTATAATCTTCTGTCACCTCGGTGTCAGCAGACCTTGAGGACGGGGGCTTTACTGTTCAGGCAAATAGGCCAAACCCCTTCCATTCATGTTGTCATTTACTTTTGCTGAAGTAAATGATCTCAATACTTGATACCTTGATAGAATAGAATAGAGTAGAACAGCAATTTAAATATGAACTGTCCCTTAACTGAGATGTTTGTTTTGCTTTTGAGATAAAGTTGGTTTACTCTATGATCACACAGTTTGCCCACAGCGCCGTTGAGGCTGCACACTATCACCACCACAGCAAAGACCAAACAGCTTGGCGGTGGTGCCAGCGTTGGATCACAGTTCTCAGTTTCCAGGCAGTAGCTGGATCGCATCTGGTCGTTTATCCAGCTCCAAGGTAACAGCGAGGCTGTGGTGATATCACAAGAGGGTGCTAGTCACCATACGCTACATTCAGAAAAACACTGCCTCCACTTTCAGGGAACTTAGTTACTACACACTCAAACACAATCAGCCTGAATTATTGTAGAATTTAGTGTTTTTTCCCTAGAAAATTCAGTAGCAATATGATTCTTTTATCCCAAATGCAATTAACGTGGTCAACAAACAGTAAAACCTAAATATGACAGTGTAGGCTGTACACCGTCAGTATGAATGCAATGATTGTCTGTTAATGTGACAGTTTGATCTTGTGAACTTGTTTTGCATTCATATTTTTCTGGGTGAGACAAAAGACAATTTTCCTGCCTTGGTTAGACAATCAAGTTTATTCTATTGACACCTAGGTTAAACTGTCCTTGACATGATGAACAGCTGATTGCTTCCTGTTATTAATCAGTGGTTCTCTGACTTCTTTCTGCTGGAACCCAAGCCTATTAGCCGGCATCAGACTTTGTCTTTGCCAACAACCTTGAAGGGTTAACATCTGCATTGTCTTGAGGCCAGTTACTTATGTTTGTGTTGTTCTACTGGATTTACTGAGAATTTGTCACATTTCCCTACTTAAGGCAATGCTTTGGTCAAAATATGATGTTACTAATCAGGCCTTGCATAATATTCAAATGAGCCAACTGAATTTATACATGTTTTCTTATTTGCTCTCTCTAAAATAGAGGGGCCAAATCTTGAAGTTCCAGCCTTAGAGCTCATCCTCATGTCGCCAGCTTCCTGCTATAGTGCCAAATGTGCATGTGTGTTCGTGTGTGTTAGAGGGACAATGGCACACACATTAATATAATCCACTTCCTACTCCATCCTGCAAGTCTGTGCTCTAGGGCAGAGCTACTGAGACAACTGGTGCCCAACATTTTCCTCATCTTAATCTTTATATCTTTGTAATCTTGATACTTAGAGACACGATCACAACTCAATAGAAAGTATTTTTCGCATTTGCTTGGGTAGTTATAAACCAACAGGCTTTCCAAGTATAGCTTGTGCCTTTTATTAGTATGCTTGTTTTGAGGCTTGTCAACCTGTTGGTCATCATTATAAAACAAACTTCAGGCTTGTCAAGCACGCAAACCAAGGCTACAGCTTGTTTGTTCTTGGTTGCTAACGTGACAATAATAACATAATTTAATAAATGGCAAAATGCAGATATTAAAACACCTTGCCCAATGCAGATGTTGTTCTCTTCTTCTTTTGTATACCACTTGGATGCTGGCTGCTTTTCACAATGCTGTCCTCCCTGAATGCTTTTTATCTGTTTGCCCTTCACCTTCTTCACAAAGCGTATTCATGTTACACTACTGGCGCTTGAAGGTAAAGAACAAATAGAATCCTTGACTTTAAAACAAATGTCACTTTGGCTTCACGTTTGGCTATTTTCAGTTTCAGATTCTTTTTTGGTACATACTGTGTTTTTTGTATGTGTTTTTGTTTTTATGATCTAGAAAGCGTGGACATCTCCAGTCTCCTCTCCATCAGGTCTGCAAAATGTATGCTAAACTGTCAATGTTACAAACATTAGTTGTGCTTTAAGTGGTTGGCGTTGGATGGTTCAACTCACCAGCCTCCTGGCGACTCTGCTAGGCTGGGCTAGCTAACCAGCTGGCCGATGACGTTTTCAAATGTAAACATCAGAGTAGACACCGAGAAGATGACCTCAAGCTAGCAAGACCATCTCTGCAGCCATCTCATGACTATGAGCCGCTGATCAGGATAGGGATATCAACTCACCAGTCTCCCGCTGACTCTGCTAGCCAGTTTTGGACAAATGTTAGATTTTATTTGATGATATCAGTAGATAAAAGATAACTGGATCACCAAAGTGATTGCAATTTATCCTGACGGGAACAGGAATGTGTGTACTAAATTAAATGTCAATTTATGTCAACAGTTGCTGAGACATTTCACTCAAAACCAAAACTTTCAACCACAAATGTCAGCCACATGGTGGCGCTAATAAAAGTCTGTGGATCAGCAAAGAGTTTAGGATTCATTCTCTTGGGAATGTTTGGAATGTTTGTATCAAATTTCAATGCAATCCATCCAATAATTGTTGAGATATTTCAGAGATGATCAAATTGGTTGACCGACTGCTATTGCCATCCCTAGACCCACACCACCAGCCACTTGAGACAAGTGCACAAAGTGGATGGCAGGAGGGAGAAACTGAATCGAACGTAGCTTTATTATGAATTATGTAAAATAATGGGAAATGCAGATGCTTATTCTATCCAAACAGTTTAAGCCGTGGCTGCAGCTTTATGTTAATGGCTCCAACATGCGTTGGACGCATGTAAACGAGACCAGCTTCATATATGACAGCGGTAGTACACTCTTATTACCTCAACCACAGTATAACATTCAATTAAGTACCATTTAGAGGACTAAGAGGTATACATTTATACTTCTCAACGTTTTTTTTGCGTAGTATGTATTCATGCGACAAACAGATGATTTTCCATTCAAGGAAAACCATTTATAATGAGTATAATGCTATAAAATCTGATATGTAATGGCCAAAGCCACAGAAATATGACTGATTTATATTCTCACAAGAAATGTCACTGAACAGAAACAGTAACATATGATTGAAGAGGATTTAAGGTTGGACCCAAGTAGGAGTCACAGGGAAAGCTGAGCAGTTATTGTTGGTTATGGCTAAAATTAAGAGAAGCAGCACTACATTTGCACAAAAAAACCCCTCAGATTCCAAGTGTGATCTAACAAAGCTTTACACAATGTCCTTAGCTTTTCACCTGTTTCTGTGAAATGAATGTTTAGCCTTTAGTCATATAAGATGTTTTTGTAACTTGCTCAATGCTGACTGAAGCATGCCAATTTCCCACAAAATGACTTACATATTGACTGAAAAGCTGCATTCTGAACTTGAGGAGCCAAACATGGTGAACGCTGGGTTCTGTCAGGATTTTGTCTTTTTATATTACCGCTATTTTACGGGTTTGCTCTTTTTAAAAGTCAGGGATGACCACATAAGTCCTCAGAGGTCAAGCGCTCCAGTGTAACTAAATATCTGCCCATTCTTTCCTATGGGCTGGTTAAAATCCCACAAAGTTACAAACTAACAAGACATTGAGTCATTTATTAAAGTCACTTTTTGACATACTGTTGACAGTTTGCTCTGCAATGAACTTAATTTCATTTCATCCTGTAATCCCCAGAAGAACACAATAATACTGAAATCAAAAGCATATTTTGTATCAAAGGTAGAAAAGAGCAGATTTATGAGATGTTCCTGGTGTGGTTTTGCCAAGGAGCTTGGTCATCACTCTCTAAGTTGGCCCACCCTGCTGCAGCATCTGCAGAGTACCATCACTATTACTAGTAACTTTGGGATTTACACCGATCAGCCTCTTCTGTCTGGAAACTCAACAGAGGAAGGTATACTCCACTGACCTGACAAGTGGCATTGACAGACCAGTTCAGACATTTTAATAAAACCTAGAGAGGTCATCATTCTAGGCCAATCTCCATATGTGGAAAGCTTTTCTGGCAACCAGAGCAAAGCATATGAAGGTATTTAGTACAAAACATCTCCCTCACTGTGGCAGGGGAAGCAGTAAGGGGGAAGAAAGAAAAAATGGGGCCAACATGTTAAAAGTAGCATGGGGTGGATGTAGTGTTGAAAGGCTGGCTGGTGTCCGTTGTCATGAGTGGCATCTTGTGATAGACAAGCTACGGATGACATAAAAGGTCCTGCCCCACACGTTCGTTGTTAATTATCTGTCTGGAGGGTCCGCGTGGATGCATGTGTATTCTATGTTCTCAGATAGACCACATAAATTGTGGAATCTGGCATCATTAAGAAGACTTATGACTAATGTTGTATTGCCAAATAACGTGATTCTTTTAAGAATATTTCTGTTTTACAATGTTTTATCAAAAAATGGTGCTGGACTCCAATTCTCTTATGATAGAATGTAGGAAAATGTGCCATTATTTAGAATTTGTTAAAGACAAGACAAAAGGTTTTTAAAAGGAACCATTCGTAGCCCGGACTCTGACGGATACATCTTTGACATGCCAGCGCTGAGGAACTGAACTTTACCTTTGCATCAAACAAAACCTTGTGCTGTCAAACACAAAAGAAAAGGATAAACAAACAAACCTTTTGAGCATTTTATCATATTTTTGTTTAAGAAGAAAAACTTGCAAAACCTTAATCTTGCAGGCAGCAATTCAGTTGGATACCAGCTTCCAACTTGATGCATCAGTGTCAGTCAAGTCATTTAAATATAAAAACAAAACAAAAAAACAGTGCTCGCTCAATACTGACTCCTGCCATAAAGGTAAAACTCTACACTATAAAAGAGACCACTCTGGAATTTAGCAGCTGCTTGTTGCACCAGCTGTGTGTAAGTTCTCTCTTAAATTAGGGTGTCCACACTAAACGATACATAGAAACTAGTTCATTTGATACCAAAGTTGTGTCCATGTTTGGTTGCACCACCATTGCGCATAAAGTCCACACCAACAGATATATTTTGTTGCAGAAAATGACATTTTCACTTTCGGTGGCCAATAAATGAAAAACACTATTCTTGATGCAGTGTTTATTACTGTGTTGGCTCTCAAGCCCAAATATATTTGAACACTTTGCAACGCAATAGTGAAGAGGCCAACGGCTAAAACTACTAAAACGTTAATCACCACACAACAACAAAAAGGTACATAAACTATGACAAGGCATTGTGTTTATGTGATAACTCTACAACCTTAAACTGCAGTCAGTGGAAAATAAAAACAGTGACATTGAGTGGTGAAACTGTCAACTACAACATGGGGTAATATAACAGTACCCTATTATTGTTGAGCAGATGAAATTGTAGCGTTGTAACAAACACATAATAAACTGTTATAAATTAGTAGGCTAGTTGTTGATTAGAAAGTTGTCTAACCCAAGTCTGCTGCCAGCAGGTCGGTAATCCTCTGTATCTCAACTCGTGGAAAGTAGTATTAGTCAAAATCATCATAAATATCCAAGTGTTATCTATCCCAGAGAATGCGTTGCCAACACAATACAGCCGGTCGCTCCTCCTCCTCAAGTTATCCCACCTGTCAAAACGGTTCGCTATGACAACCTTACACATTACACATTGGAACTATTTCAGCTGGCACAACCCTAAAACCGTTAGTACCACATCAACTCCGACCTAAGCTAGAAATTACATTCAAACTAGACTACGTTTGAACTTACACATAGCTGATGCAACCAAATGCAGAACACTTTCCCATCCACACCCAGGAACCTCGGGTGTGGCAAGTCAAAGTCTTCAAATGAAACATCTTTAACACCACATTTGGCTGCTGCATATTAAATCTTCTATGAGCTCAACCTTTATCTTTCTAGAGAAACATGCTTTCCATCAATCTGTTGACCTCGAACCGTTAGCCATCGCCCAGCAGAGTTCTGAAAATGTAGCCTATCACACTGTCTTAGGTCAGAACTGTGACAATAGGATATTACCAATGCAATTTATCAAAGCCATAGGATTTCACATTTACTTACATAAAATCCTTTTTTCTGTGTTTAAAATGAAGACTACAATTTATCGCTATACATTTATAAATAATGTTAAAACATGTTCCATTTGAATCCAACTCTCTTGTTCTACCGTGGTTCTACAATTCCCAATTCTAAAGTCTCAAATGTCTATTTATTCTCAAAAGCATTTTGTTGACGCTTGCTTGCAATGATTTGTTATTAATCTTTAACAGTGTGTGCTTGTGTTCGTTGTACAAAGGTAAATACTTGCTTTTATCGTCTTTTTTGAAATTGTGAAGTACTTTGTAACCCCGGTTCATTCTAAATGAATGTGCAAGTACTAAAGTACAGGTAAGGACAGCAACAAGTGGGGCTTCAGCTAGAGAGCATAGAGCTGAGATTATTTATGTAACCATTCAAATAAAACAGATAATCAGATTGTCATTGAGAACCACTCAAATCTGAAATATTATGTGGCCGTTCAGCTCAGTTGGTAAAACAGGTGCACACATATAGAGATTTAGTCCTCGATGTAGAGGGTCCAGGGTTTGAGTCCGACCTGTGATGGTTTCCTGCATGTCTTCCCCTTCTCTTCATATTTGACCTATTCTGTCTTTTAAAGGTGGAAATGCCCCAAAAAATAATATTTATTAAAAAAATTGAATTGATATTTGCGTGAATCTGGACATCTAAATCAACTAGCTGTAGCAGGAAAGAGAAGACATAAAAAAGAATATTAGCCAAGGTATAAAGCTGTTAGCCTGCAGTCCTGAGAGAGCTAAGGAGAGATAGAAACTTTATTTTTATAGCACCTTTCAAAAAAAAGTTACAAAGTGCTATAAACAGTGGCGCAAAAAGTGGGTATGCGCTATATGCGGCGCATAGGGGCGCTGCAACATGGGGGCCCCAAAGTGATGGTAAAAAAAAAATTATTATTTTTTGGGTATTTTTTGGGTAGCTGCTGTTGTGTGTTTCTAAATCATTTCTGCAGTTCCTCAATGTTATTATATAACATTTTAGAGGACTAACAGGCTAGAGTAGGCGCCCTGTCTCATAAGATTCCATCATAGAATGTTGACATAGAAGAGGGAGGGGGGAGGGAGGGTGCCGTGAGCGCAGAGCAAGCAGGTACGAGCGTACGAGTAGTGAATTGTTGGGGGCTAAAAATAGAAAAAGAAAGAGGGAAAAGGAGATGGCATGTCAAGGGATGTGACAGCAGTTAAATAAGTGGATGGTGAAAGGCAACAGGTAGGATTTAAAGTGTGACGTCTGTGCTTGGAGGCTTGCAAATATTCATGTTAACAGACTAGCTAGCGTTTGCTAACACTGGGAATGTAGCAGCCAAATGGGGGTTTACCATGGAATCATGCATATATTTGCTACCAAACTTGGAGGCTTGCAAATATTCATGTTAACAGACTGTTGTCAGACTAGCTAGGGTTTGCTAACACTAGCAACTAAAGTGGGGCTTACAGCTAGCTTAATGCAAACCAATGTTGCTGATAGCTACATTTAGATTTTGGTTAAACCCTATGGTACCAATCCCATGCATGACATATCTTAATATGTATATATTAATGTAAAATAACAACTGGTAAATATAAAGTAGCGTGCACAATAAATGACAAGAAGCTGGGAAACATAACTTATGCAATAACTCTGGTTTACCATGGAATCATTAATGGATTTAGTTTTACCATTAGCTGTTAGCTGTGCTGTCAGACATATAGGCTATAGTTACATCTGTTGGGTGACATGGAAGCTGTAATTACGGGGTCACATCTCTCTCTCTCTTTAAAGGTCTATGCTAAGTGGCTCTCCATATTTGTACTTTTTAGAATCCAAAATGTGAATGTAATTTCAACAGCAGCACAACCTTACTGCATAATAGCTGTCGTATCAGATGCCATCACTAGGCTGATAAGAATTTAGGCTGCTATATTTAACAGTGAGTTAATTTCATTCAGGTGTGAGGATGGTGGATCAGGAAAGACAGGGGAAGGCAACAGGTAGGGCTAACATGAGGTAGGGTTAGGGGGAGCCACTTGATACCAACAGATTCATTTCTTAATATTATTAATATGGAAAAACTAATATAGAAAATATATTACATAATGTTTGTTTGACAATATGTCTTAGTGGAGAAGAACACAGGCAAGGAGTGAATGAGACAGACATGAGGTCGGCGATGGCATCACGTAGAGATGAGACCAGTGATGACATCAGGTAGTTCTATTAGACTACACTAAATGTCCAGTTCAAGCTCCGAGTCCTCCTCACATTCGTTTCATTTTGCACTTTAACGTTAGTGTTGCTTACAGATGAAGTCTGATTACTTCTAATGCCAAATCGAAATAATTTAACATGTTTTGTTATATGCTATTAGGCTAATCTTGCCATTGCGAATGAAAAATGCATTTCTGTATCAAAACCTGGCACATGTGGGAAATATAACAATTAGCCTATGTCTGACAGAGGGGACGTAGCAAACAAATCAGAACACAAATTTAAACATCCGCAACACATATGCTCGAATGCCATCAATGGTGATTTATTTATTGTAATGAAAATAAAGTACATTAATATATGTATATAGATACCATATCATTATTTGTAATTATGCTAGGCCTACAGGGACTGATATACTTTAAAATAAACCTTTATTATTTAAACCCCATACACTTATTTCACTTTTCTTTTTTTTTGCCACATACCCCTCTGACACTGGGTAGTTGTGCCCCTGGCTATAAATAATAATAATAGAAGATAAGATAAGAGATTTAAAAGAGGACACTGAGTTCCACAGCTGTTGGGCTCTGACAGCAAAGCCCTGGTCACCTTAACTTAGTCTATATCCACGACGTTCCACTTCTGGGATTGCTCTGTTGCCGTCAGAAATTCCGCTGGATTTCATTCTTTTTAGCTGGATGTCCGCTACTTCCGTTTTGTTTGTGTTGGAATTTTAAACTAAGTGGATTTATGAGGACTATGGTTAACTGATCCTCAGATCTCTGCAGGGTAAATCCAGACAGCTAGCTAGACTATCTGTCCAATCTGAGTTTTCTGTTGCACGACTAAAACAACTTTTGAACGTACACGTTCCCCCAAAACAAGTTCCTTCCAGAGGCTATTTCGCAGCGGAACCGTGGCTTTTCCCAGTGCTTTTCCCGGTGTTTTTCCCGGTGCTTTTCCTGGTGCTTTTCCTGGTGCTTTTCCTGGTGTTTTTCCCGGTGCTTTTCCTGGTGCTTTTCCTGGTGCTTTTCCTGGTGCTTAGCGCTGCCCAAGAAGATTGTGATTGGTTTAAAGAAATGGCAATAAACCACAGCACGTTTTTCCCCCATCCCGGAATGCTGTGTGGACTAGCCAGACCCTCCTTTGCAGCGCTGTAGATGAGGGTCTGGCAAAGCGAGACTACCTTAGCTGAATTCAAGCTTTAAAAGACTTTTTAAAAGTGCAAAACTAGTGACTTATAACTAGTATTTCACTCAGTGCAGAGCACACAGAGGCTCTCACTGGGACGTTGCAGGGATAGCAGGGAATGTGCCGCAGCTGTCTGCCCATCTGAGAAAAGTGGGAAGCGCTGTGCGCCTCCAGGCCCCAGTCCTGTCAACTGTTAGACCACTAGGAGCAACAAACAGAACCAGAGAGATCAGCAAGTTGGTCAAACGCCGATGTCACAGGGGTCATGTACCATGTGGTGGTGCTTTTGCTCCCCATTTGTTAAATTAGTTTCAATTTATTTTTACATGGTAATAGCGGCTTTAGTGCGTGACAAGTTCATAGACACAAACTCAAATAAGCGCTAAGGACCCTCACTGGTGTGTCCTGGAGGGCCAGTCATTGATTGTGTTTAGTGTTGGCCTGTTGACCCATCCAACAAAGTGACGTGATGTAAACCATTGGTGCGCTTCTGGCTTTATTTGACATGACAGACCTCTGCTAAACATATACATAGCATGGCCAAGTTTATATCACTTCTGCACCTTCTGACTAATTTCCTGACATGAAATTGATAAGGTCAAATTATCACTTGTGTGGGCACAAATTACTCTGATTTAAAGGAATCAATTCATCAATCGTGACAGTTTAATGAGGCATTTGTTTCTGATCAGCAGCTGAGGAATTCACCTCTGAGAAGCAACTCAAGTGTTTCGCTGCGCAAAGTGTGTAGGGGGATGTGAAGATCTGGTTTGTAGCACGGTCAATGTTTCTGACAGATCAGTGAAACATACCCGCCCAAATCACCAGGTGAATAACTGCCAGTTTGCAAGGAGACATGTAAGACACGCTCTTTTGGAATTTGAGCTTTAATAGGCAGCTAATAGCCCTGCTTTCTGTGAGGTGTTTAAGGTCCATGCTACACTCTGTCACTCACTCCCTTGACCTCATTGTGTTTCTAATGGTGGAGGCAAGCGTCGCCAGACACTGACGCAATGATGCCTCAGATGCCGTTTCCATATTCATAGAAACTGCAGAAAAGCTTCTCTGTGTGGAAATTCACATTTTACTTTCTCTTTTTTTCTCTCTTCTTGTCATTATAATTTACGTCTTTAAATGTCTCCAGTTATCAGAGAGTCTTGAGGTGCTATCAACATTAGCGATATGTGTTATTTATTTATTGATATCACTTTGACATTACACACAATCCCACGCACTTGCTAAATCAGATAGAAGTACTGCACAAGATCAACTGTGTAGCAAGAGACATAAATGAATTGCTTTGGCTCAGTGACATTTAACTTTACGAGTTTGCATAAGGATGTGGTCATATCTGTTGGGTGCTCTTTTCCATATGGTTGCCATAAAAATATGATCTTATAAGCTCAAAACATATCCTCTCAAAGTCTTATAAATCAAATTTTTTGGCGCGGTAGCAGGTTTGGCACCAGTCAAGAGAAAATCACAGCAGAGCTATTGCAGATGAATGCATGGTTGCAAAGAAGATAACCACCCTAAATGGTAAAAGCATGTTATATCCCTTTATCGTTTTAGTTTAATGTTTTGGTGTTGAATCTCAATCAAGAGCTACAGAAAATGTCCTTTTTGAGGCAGATCAGCTTGTGGATATCAACATGTGACTCACATATCTTAAACTGCAATATGTTTGACAACAGACTTCATGACATTTTGAATCCAGTCTTCATGATGACAGTCCCAAGTTCAATTGAGATAGGCCAGAAGATATGGATCGCTATCTCTTTTTTTTCCTTTAGTTTAGCCGCAGTGAACTTGTGTCATAGTCACAATACAGTGGAGACAAAAACAGAAAAAAAGAAAAACTTTAAAGAACCTTTGGGTCAAATGGAGGGTTCATCGATGTGGTGAAAATAAAAGCAAAACAACCCAATTCCTTCAAATTACTGCAGGAATGCACAACTGAATGTGAAACTGAGGAAAAGGTCAAAGCCAGCAATTATTCCACTGACAATAGACCAAAAAAAAGTTTTTTTTTATTGCTCCAGCTTCCTTTTGTGTGGTGACATTTCTTCATTATGTGAACCAATAAAAGAACTTGATGAGACTTCCACCCATGAAAATATGGAAACATATATTTCATATGAAAATATTTTCATATTGCATTGCTCTCATCAAACATAATGTAATCTAAGTCAATAAGCCTCAGGTGACGACAGCATATTGTGCAGCAGTCCACCTGGCCAAGTGACGATCACAAATAGACTTCACTTTTGACGAAATACTTTTCAACGACTTTCTTTTTGTCATCTTAAAGACACAACATTGATGGTAGATTTCTAATATGAACTAATATTGTGAAATAATGGAAATAGACAGAAGTGTCACCCATATTATTTTAGCATTTTACAACAGTAGGTTATAATGTAGTTAACAAAACCTCTTAATATATTTGTTGGCAGCAAAATGAATTTGTAGGTAGAAACTTGACTACATCTACTGCATATTCGATCAAGTAAATTGAGGAATCAACTAGATGATGGAGACTAAACTGGCAATCCCACAGTGAGTGGTATCACTATCTATCATCAACAAGGAACAAGATTAATGCCAGGGCTGCAGGAATGAAAATATGAGAGTCAATTTGTGTTGTCATCAGGTGATTCAGATACAGTTCACATAGAGGAGGTCAAATTGAAGACAGACCATTTTTGTGGGTCTGGGAAAGAGAAAGAGAGAGGGTGGGAGTGGGAGAGACAGAAAAAAGTTCAATTTAAAGACACACTTATTTCAGTACAACAATTCAAACTGCCTCTTAAAATGCTGACTAAATCCTACACACACATAAACTCTAAACTTCTCTCGTGAATAGGCTATTTGTATATCAGTTTTCAAAACCAACATAGCAAAGTGCTTTACTGTACATAACTAAAATACCACTAAAATCAACAAAGTATAATATCATATCAGTAAAACAGGCATAAAATAAAATTTAATATGTACAGAGTGTAAAACATAATGATTAAACTTTGAAATGTAAAATTATTGCTAGGCAAATTGGAGAAAAAAGTTTCAGGAGGCGATTTTGCCAATCCTGAGCTTCACATACAGGTCATTCCAGAGCCAAGGTGCCATGACAGAAAAAGTAGGCCTATGGTTCCCTCTACTCTTAAATGTAGTTGCAACAACAAGCTAGCAGGTTTCCTTGTGAGGACCTCAGGTTGCACATACATGGGGGAGAACTCTATTGATCTGGGTACCTTATGACAATGACAAAGTTATGAATAAAATATTTAAAACAATTCTTGAACAATTGGGCAACCAACGCAGTAGTGCTAAAAACACTGTTTTAGTTTGAAGTCTAGATGCTGCATTCAGTACTATTTGGAGTTTATGAAGTTCTAGTTCTGTTTTTTAGAACTATAGAACTGCAGACTGAATTTATTAGAAATGCAATGTTTCAGTCATCAACCTTCGTCAGTGTTCACCGTTTGCAGGAATTAAACTTTTTCTCTTGCATGGTTTCATTTTCCTACACTCCTTCCTACCAAGTTGGACAACACTTAGTTTTGGTTTATACCTGTTAGAAGACCATTGTAGTAGTACAGCCGCATGGAATTTAAGGCATGCACAACAATCTTTGAACATTAAAGATTCCTTATTGTAAAAAGGGAGATTTCAATATCCTTTTCTAATTATAAAGCAGATAAAGGTGCTATATAAATACTGTAAAAGTATCAAAACACTCAATCCACAGAGAAATGTACACAGCCGTATTAAAAAAACTATGCCTTTAAACGAGCCATCAGGACTTATGTAAGGTTGTGATGTCACATCTTCTGTATAGAAAATGCAGCTGAAGTACCGTTTGATTGATTTCACATAGTTTTAGCAGCATTTAATCACACAGTTTTAGGGAACTTTAACCCTTTTTTCTGGAATTTAATAAATCAAACCGGTATTCTCCACTGTGTTTGCTACAAGTAAGCTGCATTAAGTTTTTATCGCTTTATCACTCCTAGATAACACAGGTTTAAAGATGAATGTTGCATCAAGAACAATATCGTAACGATCCATCTTCGGGTCTCTATATTTGGCACTACCTGACACTGCTAAGACTTTGTGAACATTCTTTGGCTCTCAGCAAACTAACCCACCGTCCATTAAAGGATTACCATTGTGACAGAATCTGATGTTGGCTGTGGCATACTTCATAATATTCACAAACAGAGCTGTGAGAAGGTGTAGGTGCGGTGGACAGTGAAGCAGAAAGACCAACCCTTGTTCACCAGACCTCTTATCTGATTCCTTACCCTCCATCCTTCATACAGTATGTTAGGAGTCATCTGAGGGGAGTAGGCACTGAGTTGAAGCAGCTCCTTCCCCATTCATCTCGGCTTGAAAGACTGCCATGCATCATTCCAAAAGAAATAAATAAAAGACACAGACACACAGGACAATGAAACACAGGAAGTGTACATGTGGCAAATTGTGTGTGACATCCATTTTCAACACTGCTGTGTGTGAGTCATTGAATGTGATAGGCCACATGCAATTTAATAAACCAAAAGTAGGGAGTTTTAGATGGGCGTATTTATTGCTCTCATATGTATGATCTCATACAACACACACCTACACCCTGACTCAATATGTGTTGATTCCACAGGCAGGTTAAGTCAAGAAATAACCAAGCGCTGATGACATGCTCTTTTCCCATGTCAGGAGGACTAACTGGCCCCATTACCACAGACAGAAATACAACATGACAAATGGCAGCAAGCTGGCTGTGCATTAAGATGAAGAGAGCAAACAACGCTTGCCAGCGGTGAAATTAGCAGAGTAAGTAAGAAGATATAGCTCGGCTCACTGTGTCTCCTCTGATGTATGACACTGGACAATGTAGCCTATCTGAAGCCAGCAAAAAGTGTCTCCATCAGCGTCATCATGATTGATGTCAAACAGTGGTCCAAGTAGCCAGGCTAAATTAGTTAGCGCTAATTAAAGCTGCATTGCCGTCTCATACCCGCAGCAGATCAGGTTCCATTGTTTGATAATGGTGTGGAGCACTGACAAACACCAAGGCAGTCTAACTCTGTTGCTGTGACTGACAGAAAAGCATGTTTCTGTATGACTAATATCTGATTGTGTAAGCCTACACATATTGTGATGGAAACATGGTGATATCAGTAGTCATCAGCTCATATCAGGTGTCAGTTTGCTGTTGTCTACAATGTTAAACTTCACTTTATCTGATGTGGCAGAAGAGGATGGAGAATGTACATAGAGAATATTCGCTAAAGGCTGAGGAATGTGATGGGTGAAGGTCCTTTGTTACTCACTAAAGCTGGGAACAAACCTTGAGATAATTCAAACATACAAAGATTGGACACACCATATTCCTCATACTCTGGAAAGGAGCACATACGTATTAAACAACTGAGTAAATACATAAGACACCATACAGGATGTGACCTTGCTCCTTGATTATAAAAGGAAAAACATTGTACTCGCCACCTCCATTGTAGCGATTCAGGAAAATGAGTACTACAAATTCACCTGGATGAAGATCCCTATGCAGTTAGTCATAATGACCGTTGTAGGTTACTTTCTGTGTTTAGATTTAGATAGAAGCGTTTACAATTAGTCAAATGTAAATGTCATTTGGAAAGCTTGCCTCGATTTACATTGTTTGGTTTGAGTCCTTGTTTCTCAGAATCTTTACAACAAAGGTGTTGAAGGCAAAGTTAGCATGACTCAAAGAAATGTGGGTACCATAACAGAAATCAGTGTGTTTGTGTTCTGCAGACCTGCATTGTTCAGTGTTTACTCAGCTCTCTAGATTAGTGGCAGAACAGAGAGAAGCATACCCAGAGTACCATTGCAGATACCTTGAGTCTAGCCAAACCGCCTACTGACCTTTGCAACAACCGAGCATTGCAGCAGTCATATTTTGTTAGTGCATTCGTTTTCACATGGGGCTTGCTTTTGATTGTGAATTTAAAACAGAGTTCAAGTAACATTATATAAATTTGATTGTGACAAATTTGATCTCAGTGACTGATTTGCAGAAAATATTACACAACAGAGACAAAGTAAACCAAAGGGTGAGGGTGAGAAGTTGGAAAAGGGCACATCAGATGGGACCTTTACCATGCAGTACACAATAATATACAGAACGTCTTGAGATACATAAACACCAACTTGAACTTTGAAATTGATTTTGCTATAATAATGAATTGGCGAAGCACGGAGGCTAAACAAATTGCAAAAGTTGTTGGAGGTCTAAACTTGAAAATGGACCCAAAGCACTGATCCTTCTTTTTTATTTCTTTTTCCCTTTGTCTGTTTCTATTGTTTGCTTATTTATTTTGTAGTGCTACCATGGTGCCATACCCCCCACTGTTAGACCAACAGAAGAGTGGTTACCCTGACCACGGATGCCTCCTTTATCCTAACTTCTTGTTCCCTTTCTGTTGCTCACATTGTTGGACAAGTAGTGTGAGTGTAAAAAGCCCCTCGAAGTAAGAAGTGGAAGAAAAGATTTAACATCTTACTGACAGACAAAAACCTCCTTACTTTTCCATTCACCTTGGCCTGAACCTTGCTTCATGAGTCGAGGATGGGATACATTGAGGCTGGACAAGGATTGTGCATTGCTGCTTTGACAGGAGATAGAGGCCATGCCTGTCGTGAGTGCAGACTTGGAAGCCTAGGGGGGATAACGAAGAATGACAGCCACCTTGTGCTAATGGCTTCGTGGTGTCACTCTTCCAGTGGTTTCACCCTGATGACATCATTGCTCCAGGCAGGCAAGTGTCACAATAGGTTGTTTAGGAAATCCATCAAATCATCTGCTGCTGCAGCAGAATTTAGTCTGAGCCTCTAATGGCAATAAAACACATACTTTACATCTCTAAGCACTGTTTATGTTTGTGTCGTTAGTAACCCTTTGAGCTTAGTCAAACAGGTGCTTTGAGCTAAATGTTAAGCAGGTGTAAGGTATACCATGTTTACAATCTTACATTAGCATATTATCATGGCACTAGTCTGGCATTGCCAGATCTTCCTCCACAGTGCTACGGAGGACGGTTTGGCTAGTCCACACAGCATTCCGAGATGGGAGAAAAAAGTGCCCTGGTTTATTCTTTAAACCAATTACAATCGTCTTGGGCTGCGCTAAGCGCTGGACAGAGCAACGGTGCTGCTGCAAAATAGCCTCAGGAAGGAACTTGTTTTGGGAACGTGTATGTTCAAAAGTTGTTTTAGTCGTGCAACAGAAAACTCAGATTGGACAGATAGTCTAGCTAGCTGTCTGGATTTACCCTGCAGAGATCTGAGGAGCAGTTAACCATAGTCCTCATAAATCCACCAGAATTTAGAATGCCAATACAAAAAAAGCGGAAGGAGACGGACAACCGGCCGAAATGAGGGACATCCGGCGGAATTTCCGGCAGCACCTGAACAATCCCATCGATTTTATGGCAGTAACTTAGCACTAAAAACAATGTACAATGTTGAATTAGTTCTGCAAGTATCTTGTCATAATGCAAAATATTGGACACATTAGATTTTGACCTGATGGTCACCCTAGATTAAAAAACGTTAAGGGATCACCAAAGTGATTATAATTTATCCTGAGGGAAACATGGATGTCTGTATCAAATTTTATGAGAATCCATCCAATAGTTGGTGAGATATTTCAGTCTGGATCAAAGTGATGAATCGACCAACAAGGCCATAAACCAAATAATGCTATTTCAGCAAAATATTCTGTTTACTTCATTGGAGATGGGTCTGTGAGGAAGGATTTAACTTTCAATTCCATTCTCCAGAGGGCGTAGCAAAGCAAAACTGTTCATACTCGGCCTCTGTTTAACTCTACACTCAGCTGGTTATCTACTTTTCCTCTTAATCCTTTCATGTTTTGTCTCTTCGAGGAAAATCGCTGGAGGTTGAGACTCAGTATTATTTTCCAAAAGGATTTCTGTAAGCAGGCTTAAAAACTTGATCTCATTACTCTATAGGCTTATTGCAAAGTTGTTGAAGTGGCTTCAGAGAGTAAGACAACAGTGTAACTCTTTACTCCCTACACATCCACTCAGACCGTCTGAGTTTTTCACAAAATCTCAATCCACTCAAAGCACACACACATGTATAATTCCTTAAATCTCACCTTTGAGCCACTGAGTATGAAAAGTGAAGTCATCACTCGGCGGATTGCGAACAAGGCTGTTGTGCGTAAGATTAGTGTTCCCTCAAGGCCCTGGCAGACCGGACTGTGAATCTTTCAGAAGGAACTCAGAATAGGACAGGTCTGCCCTGAACTCAAAACATGAGAATAGTACACAAGATTGACACGCATTAGCACTTGCAAATAGGTCCCTTCTCTGATGACTCAATGAGATAGATGCTGGCACTGGTTCAGCATTACCATGACACTGGGTTTGAATGTGTGTGTGGGTGTGTGTGTGTGTGTGTGTGTGTGTGTGTGTGTGTGTGTGTGTGTGTGTGTGTGGGTGTGTGTATACACACTTTAATCACCATCACTATGACAAACAGTGATGCTTAGAGGCGAAAGAAAAGGTGCCATCAGTGATTTGGCTGGGTTATGCAACCATTTAATCAAATTCAAATTTCCAGAGATAAAAGAAACAACACTAAGAGTGCTAAAGCTATTCAAGCATGTCTGAATGTGTTGCTGAGGTTTGTCTTTAGAGTCAAACGGAACGCTTTTTGCCTTTTTTCCCCTCATGACAACTGCATTTATAACCCACAGTGTTTTTCTTTGTGTTCCGGCCAGGGATAGAAGATTAAAGAGAAAAATGGATTAATGGTGCGGGTCACACATTTTTGAGATGTCAAATAGGGAATGCAATTATTTGATATGAATTTCAGGTATTTTTTATAGTGTAAAATGTAGTTTCCATAGGCATCACATTAAGGGGTAAGTGGGGGAGAGACAATGAAGTCTGGGGAATATAGTAATAGGCTATATATGGGTGTTGCACTTTTCTTAATGGTGCCCTGTGGAGTTTTCTTGTAAACAAACAAAAGTTATGTTTACATTCAGCGTTTTACACTAAAAGGAATTGTGTATCCTTAGGTCAAACAAATGTGTCAAATGCATTTGCTTCCTCATAAAACCTCCTTGATGTCGCCTCGCAGGCATTTGAGGGCGTCACTCAACCCAGACAGGTGTGTCAGTGACAGAAGCTCAGTTAGCCTGAGATGAAGAAAAATCTTCTAATGTAATATGTTCAACCAAGAGGTGGAACTAAGTGGAGCTGACGTTAGAGTGGCTGTTGAAAGAGAAGTTGACATTATTTTTTACAGTCTACAGTTTTTACTGTGGTCAGGACGAACACCGTCGAGCATTTCTTTCCAATTAACGCTAAACGGTCGATTATCCTGGTGAGTTAGCTAGCTAGCTAGCTAGCTAACTACCCAACGTTAGCTGGTTAGCAATAATATCCCGTTGTTGTGGAGTTGACTTGTGTGTTATTTTACTTTTGAGGAATATGGTCAAGCAAAACCAGTCATGGTATAACGTTTACGTGATGTGAAGTAAATGGTTGTTGATGTAATGAGCTGTTCAGCATCCCAGCTCTGTCAACTAGCTACTTGATTGCAGACTCGAAGCTAAGCTAAGTACAACATTTAGCTAAAGCTGCTGATCTAGCTAGCTCTAGTAAAGCACTTAAGGAAATTAGTGTGTGTGTTTGAATGTAAAGCTGTAAAAGTGTAAAAAGGCCAGGTATGTATTATTTTGGAATTGAGATTGCAAAAGGAAAAAAATACAATTAAGCCTAGCTAGTTTGTTTGTTATAGTTACTGGTTATGAGTTGTATGAATAAAAAAATAAAAAAAATCTAACTAATGTTATATGATATTTTTTTGTTATGTTTTTAAAGGATTCTTTCTGTTGACAACAAGGAGTTGCTGGGTCTGCTGTCCGGATGGTCGTTGCTTCTTGTGGATTTCTTCATCTTCAACATATGGATATTGTGCCGGGTAGGAACTGTATCAAAGAAAACTTAACTAAGGAGGATTACATTTTGAGGTCTCAGATCATTTTTGATGACTAAAAAAACTGACATTTTAAAGAGGCCCAAGGTTGACTTACAACTTTAAAGGAACATTCAAAGTAAAGAAAACCGAGACACCTTTTAGATAAATAAGCCATGATACACTTTACTCCCCACTGACGTGTCACCATGCAACTAACAACAATCACCATTTTGTTTTGTACTCATCAAATGACCACGGAAAGCAGTTTAATGTCCCTTTTTAAATATATTATTTTCTATCTTTTTTCAAATCCAGTGGTAGTGTGTGTTTGTGTGAGCTGGAGGTCTTATTGCTCTTACGTATAGTCTGCTACCGCAAATTTCCTTACCGAACAAGTAGTGAATTTAGTGCCAAACCAGAGTGCAAGATCTTGGGTCTAAGATATTTTGGAGAACCCCAGATATTGTTACGAGATTCTTAACCCATCAATTCCCCACCAAAGGAAAGGTTACATGTCAGACATGTTACACCTGAATTGTTTTAACATGTTTGCTAGCATGCAGTCTTCTTTTTACTGCCTTTGCTGGCGGATTGCTGTGTTTCTTGGCATTTTACTGCGTACAACCAATGGCAGTAATTCTTATTGCAAGGCCTGGATGCTCATGTGAGTGCATGTGCATCCTTGTGCGCGTGCAGAGTACATACAAAACAGGGACCCAGGCGTATAACCATTGCTCCACAGCACTGCTAGTGGTCAAAAACTCCACAGGGTATCTTTCAATAATTGTTCAAAATAGTTGCTCTATTATTCATCCACCTACCCTACCTAATACATCTAGTTTTATAGAAGTAGAACTAATAAACTACTTTAGTCAGTAAATCAAGCTGAAACTGTAAAAGTCAGGCGAACAGAAATAGTTTGTCCCCAATCCCCAGTGGAAATTGCTTGCTTGACTTGAACCTGTAAGCCGCTGCCACCACAAAAAGAGCGACTGGACAAAGATCTAAAAACTCTGATCTTCTTTGTTCTCACATCATGCATTCAGTTTTAGATCACATGCGAAAGGCAGTGTCATTCAGATTGAAGTTGAGTTATACAAAATGTCCTCCCAAACTTTTCACAAGTAAAACATAAGCCAGGTTCCCATGAAGGCAGGCTGCCTCGAGGCCTGACATGACCCGCACTGTGCTTAACTGTCACAAGCAAAATGATCATTTTATTTACTGTAACTGGGTTTGCATTGGATATATGTATGGGACAGGAAGTACAGGATAGACAGCACGGGACCTCAAGGGTTAGTAAATGATTGTACTCTTGTAGGTTTGAACACCGGGTTTGGTTTCTCAATAAGTTTACATTCCAGTAAGAATTCAGATCTGAGATAACACCACTCAGTTATCGACTCATAAATATAAACAGTAAGTATTTCCTCATAAGCTTGTTCAAGTAAGACACAAATACCTTCCATCTTTTTTCCTCTCTGTTTTGTGATGGATCAATGTTGCCGTGCTCCTGATCAAGCTATTTTAAAGCTAAGGCTTGATAAAGCTAACCATCCACTTGCCTTTTACATCAACAACATGGTATGTATTGAGTAGGGCTGGGTATCGTTTAAAAATGTTCGATTAAATTCGGTACCCAGCCCTAGTATTGAGTTGCATGTAACTGTAAATGTTTTTGGGCATGGTACAAGAAGACGAGGAATATTTTAATAAAATGCTGAAAATAATACAATTTTCAAACTCATTTCCAGGCTTTTTTTCTTTTTATCCGATTTCGATATTCGATAATTTTATTAAGTTTGCTAATCTTAAACTTAGATAGACATAGAGAGAGAGTTATTGTATTTAAAAAAAAAAGGGTCCATCTAGGGACGTACATTGCAAATAAGCTTAGACTATAAATGCTGTGTTGTGTGGCATAGGTCTTAGGTATAGGTCATACTTGTCCCTATACAAATAAACATCAAAAAAATAGTTGCAGCCCTAGTTGAAAACATTTGAATGTTTCGTGCTGATTCATTTTAAAACAAGAATCTTGTGCATTTGATGGGTACATACATGCTGACTGCGACTGAAGCTGCTGTTCAGAAGAGGGGGTTTAGCAAACAGGTCAATATATCGTTTCACATTCGACGACTAGACATAACACCTTCCCTCCCAATTTATGTTATACATCAGTGAGTTTTTTTGTGTGGCTGTTCATAGACATGATGTGTAGTTTTTATTTTGCACACTTGCTCAGAGGTGCCGATTATCTCACACTTAGTTTCCCTTGGACACAGTTACTGGCGCCCAGATTTTAAGACACCAGCAAAGTACGTCAACCAAAGACAAGCGCTCCAAGAGATATTTGCACATGCTTTGTGTCTTGGCCAGTCTGGGTTATTCAGGGGGTTTGTTATCTTGGGTCTCCTTCATGCATTTGTTCACTCTGCCCCTCTGCTCCCACACAGAGGGCCCAACGTTTTGTAGCCCCCTGCTATCACTGAATACACACACTTTATCAAACACACACACACACACACACACACACACAGAATCATGCAGAATCATGCAGACGTATTAGTAAAACATGTAAGCATTAATAGGCAGATGGAGACAGTAAACACGTGTGCACAATGCCGCTTATAGGAGGACACTTAACCCTCCTGTTGTCTTTGGGTCAAATTTGACCCGAAGTGTTTTTTGTGTGTCAAAATCCACCAAAAGAAATAACGTGGATGGTTCCGTACAACGCTCTTCACAAGTAAATGAAATGATCAGCTCACTACTTTCATTGAATTTGGGTGTTGACATTTTTTTAATAAAATAACGTCAGAAAAAGCGCCGAAAAAATCGACAAAAACATCAGAAAAGGCGCCGAAAAACTTGGAAAAAAGTGACTAAAACGTCAACATTTCCAAAACATCGGGAAAAGCGACAAGTGTCAAAAAAGACGACCAAAACATTGAAAAAAGTTCACATTTTTACACAGAAAAGCAAAGTTAAACGGTCAACGGGAAGACAACACAAGCATAAGCACGTGCACTGTCACACAGATTTAGATGTTATTCAGACAGCTGTGTCTCCCCGAATCAGAGATTTTAATGTACTTTCCATAACAAGTACTTGACCTTTGACCCAGAGCGTTTCAGCACTGTTTCCTCGTTCTGTTCCTTCTTCTGGCCTAATGATGAAGACACATTCCTTCTTCCCATGCTCATTCTTGGATTTCACATTTGTTTTCTTGAAAACATAACAGAAGAGAGTGTGTGTGATAGAGACATACAGTACATGAGATATAGTGGGTGGATGAAAGACAGAGCGGAGCTTTTTGCAGTCTGGTATCAAAAAACAAAGAATACCTCAATTCATTTGAATGCATTGTTTTTGAAACTGTCCATTTAGAGTGCACTGTTCAATCGGTGAAGTACTCTTATAGGGTTTCAGTTCTGGTTGATTTGGCGACACCTCTGGTTGCTGGTGGTAATGCTAAGAACTCTGAATAATACAAGCATTCAAAATTATTCTTTTATTGATAACTGGGACCTGCTCAAGACGATGAGCAACTTGTGTATTTCCTTAGTAGTATGGACATAATAAACATTTGCTGTCTTATTTAAAAATTGCTGCTGCTATACGTGTACCTACTCAAACATACAAGGTGTGCATTCGCAGACTCTTGACCTTTCGAAATTCGTTCAGTATGTGCATGCAGACTCTGACAATGCTAACCACTTAATTGAGAGGTAACTAATGAATGTAAATACATTTAGAACAGAAATATTGGGTATGATTTGATGAAAATATTAAGGTGCTTGGAAGACCTCCACCTCTGTTAAGAAGAGGATGAAAACAACTATGAAGATTTCTCTTGCCATGCTGATGGTTTTCTATTGTCGGTGGAGAGACAAAAGAAAGTTGAGAAATAGACTATAGAAATACCTAGAAATATACCCCCCTCGTGGCTACTTGTGATGTAGCACCTGCCATTGTACAGTATAGAAGGGAGCAGAGTTGCATCTCAAGAGCAGATAAATTGAACACACGTTCAGTTTTTTGTGTCAACACATAAGCCTGCAGTCAGCAGTGCCTGTAAACCGATCCTCATAGTCTAAGCACATCCTCTGAGCTGGGGTCCTTTTTCTGCCACACAAACACACACACACGCACACACACACGCACACACACACGCACACACTCGTTCGTGCACACATACATTCCTCTGCAGGCTCTGCGAGGGGCAGGCGCAGAGTGTGCTGGAAGCTTAGAGCTGTTCTTCAGAGTGAGAGTCTCTCTCACTCTTCCCAGTCGTTAAGTCAGAGAGCAGAGGAGGAAGGGAAGGCAGAGAGACCAGGGGAGGTCTGACGACACCATCCCAGCTTGCCCAGCACCTATTTTAAATGCACATATTGATACATGCATGCACAGTCTGGCTTTGTTTCACTGGAGGAACATCAAGATTTATAACCAAGCTGTCACTCTGCAAGACATGTCTGCAACTTTTCCTGCCAGGACAAAAACTTAAGGGAGCTTTGGAAATATAGCATGTGTAAGTGTCTGTGGTGAGAGAAGCAGTAGCTTTCAATGCTGGAGGTCCAATGTGAGGATGGATGACACAGGCTAACAATGTTCCTAACCACTTTCTGATCCAGCTTTAAAAGGGAACATCCAGCCTAACAAAGAAGAAGAAGAAGCAGCTAAAGATACTAGAACCTAATTCACCTGCCACCTTGACCCCAGGCTTATATGATGCTGTGGTACAACTTTGGCCACCATATGCTCTCTCTGGCAGCACTTCTGGTGATTGTGAGCTGCGGAGGAGGGGAGCAACGGAGAGGAACGGAAACCAGCAGCACAGGTGGCAGCAGCAGCAGTGGTAGCAGTAGCAGCAGCAGTAGTAGTGGAGGAAGTGGTAACAGTAACAGCAACAGACGCTTTCATAAGATCCAGCATGGCCAGTGCACCTACACGTTCATCCTACCTGAGGGAGAGGGAGCCAGAGGAGGCTCCTGCAGGGAAGCGAAAGCTGGTGGCCCGCAGCACAACGCCAACTCTCTCCAGAGAGACGCTCCGCCACCTGAGCCTGAGTTTCCCAGCCAGAAGATCCAGCAGCTCGAGCACATTATGGAGAACTATACCCAGTGGCTACAGAAGGTAAGAAGGGTGGTTCACAGTTTTAATGCAGCGCTAAACAAGGTTGACCAACAGAGTGGACCTACAGTCAGCTGTTTGATATCACATCATGTTTTCCTAATGGCAGATAGAAATAGGAATTCAGTTGAAGTTCCCTCTTATAATGAGATCCCTGTTGAAAAGGTTGGGTATTGAATCGCATCTACAACAACCCTGCATGAGACCAGATCCGTTTCTTTTATTGTGGTCACGCTGCAGTATATTTGAGATATTTGTGTTTCCGTGGGTGTGTGTGGTCTTCGCAGTGTCTGATGTGGCTTCTCAAGATAACTTGTTTTGGTTACTGGATGAGGCTCTCCAACTAAAACTGGGCTGTGTTTGCTGTTTTCTCATAATCAACACATTGTTTGTCAAAGTGTTTGTAAGAAGGAGAATTTATGAGCTTTAGAGGTTGCAATTTTTTTTTGTCTGGGTGATGCTGTGTGAGCGGTTTCAAACTGAAATGTCACAGAGATGCACAAATGTCAGTGAAAACATGCACAAGGAGGGTTAACTGGAAGGATTACATCATGTGCACTTCTATTAGTCCTTGGTCTCATGGCAACCTCTAAAATCACTGGATAAACTCAAAATGACATTGTGGTCAATTTGCAGGACGGCTGTATTTCTTTGTTTATTATAATTTGACAATTTGTAGAAACAAAGCTTCCATCAGACAACACAATGTGTATTTAATAATCTACATATAAAAAGACAGAGTTAGCAACACAATTTATATAAACCCTTGCTGGGCTGTTATGTAACTGTAACTTTTTCTGAATTTAACTTTTTGTTCTGGCTCTCTCACAGCTGTCTGCTTTTCTAGCCTCCACAGACTTGAACCGCTGTGTCTCTTGTCTGCCGCTCCGTATCTGTCCAGCAAACACATCTATGCTGTTCCTATATTTTATCTCTGTTTTTTCCTGAATAAACTACCCTTTGACTAAATTCCACAGATGTCCGACTGAGTTTCGCCGACTTTTCGGTCATAGAGCAGAGGTAGTTATATGTCAGTCACCCCCTGTTCTCCAGTGGGCTGTCTCTTTAATGGCAGGAAGTCAGGAAAACCCCCCAGAGACACTCAGAGGAGGAAAAGACAGAGAAAGAGAATGCTCCCTTTATTTATTCAAGTCAAGGACGTGTGAGTATAGCTTGAACATCCAGACTTGCAAGAAATATATAAATAAACATATTTGATTTTTGTAAATATAATCATTTTATAGAGCTGATATGTTATGAAATGAGTCATGTTAATTACTCTTGAACAACCAAATTACAATTTATTAATAGAGCCACCATGGTGTTTACTATGTTCAAATATGGTTCTACTGTAATTTTAATGAGTTGTGAATCATGAGGCTATCACTGATATGGCTTGGCAGGCACTCTGCTTTTCTAAGCTTTGAGACTTTGTGTCTCCAAAGAAAGTGAGACTCTCTCAATATCTCTCTGAATACATGAATCAAATAAACAGACTTCCAAATTTGGCAGAACAGGATCCTCAACTTTCCACAATATTGTTCAATAAGATTTGCAGGTTCAATCTGTGATGTATTGCGTAACACTAATCGTTTATTTTTTGTCTATAAAGCAAATGCATGCACAGATAACACCTGATGGATTAGATGGATTACAGTGTAACTGGGGAATTGATCAACCTGAAGTTCATCAATACCCCAAGTCTGTTCACTAGCGATCAGCGTGTCCTCCCAAATGTGTGCGAGCTTCTCTGCTGTGTGCCTGCTTTTTCATTTGCTCTCAGAAAGTAAACTTTTCACTCCTCAGGTTGGAGGAAATGGTCATTCCTCATCAATTACCCAGGCGTTGGTTATAGCATGTTACAGCGGGATGTTGATTGAGTTTGTAATCAGGGAGGTGTAGTGTTGGAGGCTGCTCCACCCTCCTGCACATTCAGATTATCTTACTAAACCACAGAGCAGATAGAAATCCAAGGAGGATCTTTTTGTTAAGCTAAAGGCCGTTACGGACCAACCAGACGGCCGACCGTTGGTAGAAAAGGCAGTTGGACTGATCAGTCTCCCCGAGTTGGTCAAAAAAGTGCTTCGGAACACACCAAAGTGACGAGACGTAATACGTCTCCATAACAGCAGGCGGCGCTAATCTGTATTGTCGCCCAAAAATGAAAACCGGCAGCTGATTGGACGAATGCGTCAAGTGGGTCTGGCTGCTGCTTCCGGATTTTGGATATTTCAACTGGCCATTAATGGCGACTCATTCAGAATACGATCTCATATTGTACTAAAATAGTTCACCGAAATGTGTTTCTGAAAACATTTTAAGCGAGAAATAGGCCATGCAGTTGCTGAATCTGTCTTCATTTCAGATCAACAAAGGTCAGTTTAAAAGATTTTGAGAGGCTTAGTCACGGTCATCCCAATTGCCATTTCCGGGTGAGTCCCGACCGCCCTGTCTCCGACAGTCATGTCAGGTTGGCGAAAATGAAGGCCGACAGCTCCTCCAACGGACGACGGCACGGAACACACCGAACAGACTTGAGTCACTGACCTCGCCAGACTGTCCAACGGCCCGGTGTGTAGCTGCCTTTACAGGAGTGTGTGTGTGTGTGTGTGTGTGTGTGGGTGTGTGTTTCACCAAAATGTGTTTATCTAATTAAAAAACATAAACCCTTGCACCTTTTTTTATTGATGAGTTTCTACACCAATTTGCTATAAGTCTTAAAACCTGTGTGCGTTTCTGCATGGTTCCCAAAAGCGATCAATGTGTCAAGAAAGGCCAGGGGTGAAATAACACTGGCTTTATCTTTGTTCAGTGGACCTCATCCGTCCGTGATAGTACAAGTGATACTGTGAAAACACAGCAGCAGCGTTGGTAGACTGAAGGTTTGACTAATGAGACCTCTTGAGTTACTTTCTCCTCAGATGTGAAAAAGAGGAGTGTATGGAAACGTCTGCCATCGCCACCAACACTATCATGCCTCTTTCCTGGCACTCTGGAGTTTTGCAGGGTTTGCAGTTTTTTTTTTTATATTTGATGTAGTAAGTAGCGGATTATATTAAAAAATGTGAGTCCCTGGATGCATGTAAATAAAGATAAAAGATTTGCACAAGAAAAGAATTGGTGTAGACATTTCAGAGGGGACACTTAAACACACAGTGGTAATTCAGCCTAATTGCACTGCATGGGGGGGAACATCAGGATGCAGTTAACATTTTTCATTGGACTGAAGATTAAGTGTCCTGGCCAGTCTATCTATCTTAATCACGGCAGCGTTTTTACTGCTTGTCTAACAGAAAGCTTGCCCTGATGTGGCTCCAGCCAGCCCTGATGAAAGAGATGGACGGAGGAGACCGTTCCAGATAGCTCCCGTGCCTGGGTGCTCAGTCCAGTGTGGGGGGTAGACACAGAGAGTGATGTAGCAAACAGCTGTTGGGGAAGCATTTTAAGACTGAGATCTTTCCTTTCTTAACCCAGGGTAGACTATATGGACCCTGATAACATTCCTGACCAGTCAAAGGTGGCTTGTGTTTGTCCAAGAATTACTTTCCTGGCCTGCCTGCAAGGCGATTAGCGATCTCACCTGAAGCAGGAAACGAGCTACTTTACACATACAACAATAATGATCAATAAAAAATAATTATCACTGTGCAATTTTGGGCCGTTCCAGACAAAAGTTGTCAATCGTCTGAGAAATCATTCTAAAATGGTGGTCTTATATTGTACTGTGTGAGAGCTTCGTCAACCAAAGACAACTCTGACAACCAAGACAGCGTTACAACTCTAATGGCGTGTGCACACCAAGGCGAACTAAAATATTTGTGTCGCACCATTCGCATTTGATCACAGGTTCATATTTGGATCATTTTTGTTTAATCGCGTTACTCGCACTGCTAGTGTACCCACCGGTGTGAGCTGTAGGCACCAACAATGTTTCTTTCCATCATCAATGTGGCCAAAATAACCACTATTGCTGCTTTGTACCTGCTGTGAAAGTCCCAGATACGTGGGGGAAATCAAACAACGTCATGTCTGGATTAACAATATCATCTGGCGGAGAAAAAAGCATGTTAATGTTTACTGCCTTCTCCAGGAAGTAAACGTTATGTTTGGATGTCTGCTACTTTCAGCGCTACTTGTAGTACAGTTTTGAATCCTGATTCCTATTTGTAAAAAGTCTGAATTCATACTTTAGCCGGTCTGTCTGCAAGACAAGAAGCAAAGCACTTTTAAAATGCTTGTTATCTGGATGGAGTGGGGATCGTTCAGGGCTGTGCTAACATTGGAGCTGCTCCATAAACGCAACAACAGACATATCATTTCAGAATTTACCAGGTAGTCCAACTTTCCTGCTGACATTTCCCGAAGAAGGCTCTTTTTTCATCTGGTCTGACGGTCTGACAGACAGCTACAGTAATGTGTTCCTCCATTTCTGCTTAAACGTCAGGACATCAGGAGATCCTAAACACTGATTGGCTTTCGCGACACAGCATCGCGCAAATTTCTCACTCATGTTAAAATGTTTTAACTCACGCAAATTTTCAGCGCGGCGCCAATGATGCGAATTTCGTGTCCTCGTCTCATTAGCGCAGCGTCATTCATGCTGGGAATTTGCGTCTATGCGCATTGACTTTGTATTTTATTGCGCAGCCAAATTTGTGTGAAACGTGTTCAGTGTGTATGCACCATAGCAAAAGCACTGAAAGAGCAACAAAGTCACAGATGTAACCAGGGGCCAGATTCAAATGTGCTTTAGAAAAGTTTGACATTTAGGGAAATGGGCTTATTCACTTTCCTGTCGAGTTTATTGAGAAGATCGATACAACTCTGATATCTGAGAGTGGTATCAATCTTCTCTACTAGCTCTCAACAAAACGGCATATAAGCATGATTAAAACATTTTTTAACTATTCCATTAAATATTCAAATGGATTCTGCAACATGTAGGGCTGGTTATTGTTCCAAATGTTAGGGTACTAGTACCGATTCCATACCTGAGTTTTGGTTGATACCAGTTTCCATAGCAATGTCTTTTTCAGAACCTTACTTCAAAGAAAATGTTTTCTACAAAACCCTTTTTTAACAAGCCAAACAAATATTAAAGACGATGTTTTCTGAACACAGTGAGCTACTGGAGCTTTCCCTAAATAAGAAATTAAGAAAAGTACAAACCTGGGCAATTAGGAATTCAGTACCGGCTCTCGGTACTTGACCAAAAATGTTGGTATTGCGTTTTGAATCAAAGTTTCTTTGGCTTCTGCTGAGCTGAAGGGCAATGAGGATCAGTCAAACCATTGTTTCTTGTTGGAAACATGAGTATGGATGGGTTATTTAAGATAAAGAAAAGGTTCCATTGTTCAAAACGATGAAGCATGCATCTCACAGCACATTCTGAGAATATCCTTTCTACTTCTCTAACATTTAAAGGACGGATGAAATTTTGGCACAGATGGAAGTTCAGCAAGCCAAATTTTGTTTCTATTCTTGGGAGTGAAAGTAATAGATCTCATTTTCCTCCTGGTGGAGACAGTAGAAAGTGGTTGAGTGCAGTGTTTCTTGAGAAGGACAGCCTGTGCCAAACTAAGCTGTAGAACAAAGGGAGTGGGGGGGGGACTATCGGCGGTGTCTTATCCATGTGAAATTCCCATCATTCTGCCTCTTTACGAACATGAATGTGCTGCATAAACAGTGGTTTAAAAGGATATACCGACATGTGGGCAGCAGCTTGTTTCCCTTCCATACTGGGAGTTCATACGAGAAAGGGTGAATATGTTTCTCTACTTAGTGCTATCAGAGGGCCACACAGCATGCCTGGGGATCCAAGGAGAAAGCTATCTATTTTAGGGGTGACTGCCTCTATGAGAGTTTATTTTCACTGATAATGTGGGCCAAAACTAACAATCGGATGATGCAGAAAGGCTAGGAAATGCTCAGAGGAATAAAAAGCTCTTCCTTCCTGACCCCAAAAACTTGTAAAAAGGAAACCATGGAAATTGCTGAAGGACACTACAATAACAGCTTCCAGAAAAGTTGTCTCGGCCGCACTTGCACTATGACTGAATGCGGAAAGGAAACAGAGCTCTGTGCTTAGCATGTCATGGGAATAGGGAAAAACATTACGACCTCTATTTCCACATGGACGTGAAAACGGAGCCCAACATTGTTAATGTTCCTGATTTTCAGGAAAAGGGGCATTTAGTAGTTTTGTCACGCTCAATATGGCAAGCCACTTTGTTTTGAGACCCCCTTTTTTCCAGAACTCATATTTCAATGCAGCCAGTGGCCCCAAACACGCTGGAGGTTTTGATATTGGACAGACAGGTATTGTACACCTATGTCTCTCTTTAAAGCTCAATAAATGAAGCAGTGAATTTTACCTTATTGCCGCTATAATGCAAGCATGTGGTTCCTTTTCCATCACTCATCCGATTGAATCGCTCTCTGGTGGGCACTTTATAGGGGATTTATTTTTGTTTTAATTATAAGGTTATACATTTGGCAAAATGTGTGCAGGATTTATGATATCCCTTCTGAAAACATTGTTGCTTGAAACCTTGTAGCTTGGCACCCACTGATGCATCTGTGGAATAAATTGTGAGCTTCCTCTGATAGGTTTGTGTTTCCAAGTGCCCTCGAGTACATTCACTCCGGTAATGGAGCTAATTTTTCTTCATTTGGTTGCCGGAGGTTTAATGAAAGTCAGTGCTCTGCACCGTGTCACTCGGGTATGGAAGTGATCGGTTTTTAATTGATTTTTTTTTAGGTCACTTTGAGGAAGCAAAACACGTTTATAAACACAAAATTGACAAATCTTATAACCGCACAGGGCTACTTTAGCCTTAATAGTCTTGTCTCTGGCTCCTCGTTGAATGTGAGTCCAATAGTCACTCTCTTTTAGCTCTGATCTGGTCTCCACCGACTCCAGAGGTAAATATCAGACTTCAAGCTAAATATGCCAACATGTTCACTAGCAAGTTGCTTACTTGCAGAGAAGCGAGAAGTGAGAAATGATCAGCCTTACCTGATAATTTGATCCATTGTTATTATAAAAATATTAAATATAGCTTTAGCGTATTATAAATGTGAGTGCTCTGCAATGATATTTAGATTTTATTCTACAGTGGCATTTCAATATTTTCTTTTATAAAATGGCTGAAACATAGCAAAAGGTTTTTACAAGGGAATGAGTATAAATAATATTATTTTGGGCAGGCAAGTGGAAGTCATTAGTACTGAGAGTGTAAGTTATGGTCAGAAGAGTTGCCAAAAGCACAAGGTTCATGGCTGTATCTCTGCTGCTGTTAAGATTGAGTGATTATGAGCCAAATATGAGATAGTAATAGCTTTGATAGAGCAAAACATTAGACATTACAGTCAATCTGAGTGTGCAGTCAGTAGGAAAGTAATGTGGTGTTATCACAGCCTGCAGCAAATCACAACTGTGTTTGGACCTATTTCAGTCTTAGAACCGACTGTTATCTTTGTTGTATTTTTGTTTTAAAATGACTTGATAAACAGAGCAGATGATAATATTACTCACCCGTATCTGCTGGTATTTATTTTTCTCCAGCCTTCAGGTTCATTTAGGTTGTGCACTGTAAATCAGGGTTTGATAAAGGTCAGGGGAACTGAAATGACATTTCGTAGACAGTTTGAGAAATTGAGCTCCTCGCAATGGTTACCGCAGAGCGTCTACACATTGTGGATTTACAATAATGTGTCAGTCACATTTTTTTTTTTCAGCTGCTTTACTTCCAGGAAAAGATAACGGCAAGAAAACATCCATGTCAAGTGTTGCTGGCTCTGGCAGGGAGCAGGAGAATGAAAAATCAGAAGTTTGAATGCTCTCGCAACATGCCTCAATTAATGTTCATCAAATTTAGAAGTTTACTGTAAGTCGTGTTGTTTGATCCGCTTCTATCTCTACATATGTAAAGTCTGTACAATGCGGAGAAAAATTCCTGAAGACTCCCCCCCCCATGCTGTTTCTGAGGCCGGCTCTCCCCGCAGCGTCTCTTTGACTCTCCCCGACAGATGTTGCTTTTTGAGTGGATGTCTTTGTCTGTCAACACTGGGGAGCCTTCCAGAGGTTCCGGAGGACAAAACCGTTTCACCTTTTCTTGGAGTTTAGCCCTGCGGATTTTGTGCCGCAATGATATCAAAACAAAAAAATCACAATCGGATGGTTGAAAGAGATGCTGGAATCTGAAAAAGGCCTGTAGAATCAGAGTTGTTGAAAACTGATGACAGGAAGCAAGTAAAGGGCGAAAGGAGATAGGGACAGAGTGCAAAACACTGGGTGAAAAATAAACTGTTTCACTCCCTCTCAATGTGGGCTAGATAGATCTTCAAATGACTAATATTTGGCTCCATTATGTTTGTTTTGTTCTTGTTGTGTGGGATAGGAGCCCCTTGTTCTTGAAGCCTTCGTGTCAAATCCAGAAGTTACCTCACTTATTTGTTTAATTTTTTTTTGTCCCTTTGTGTGGGTGAGAGAGGAGAGTTGGTGGGTGAATATTGTGTGATATATTAACTTAGCCACACATCGTAATAGTAGACAGTCTGGAACTATGCAGAACGGCAGTCTGATTATAGACCCGTCTCGGTTTTCTGAGGGTGGTTTGGACACTTAAGTGTGTTAGGTCTTGTTTTATTGGTTAAGCGCTGCAATTGGTGTGACACCTCATTCAGCCTGCGCAGAGACATACATGCACATATTCATCCATACAAAGATATAGACGCACATACACACCATACCCCCACAAATCTGCGTACATGTTTTGAAAACGCACTCCATACGTGCCTCGTCTGGGCCCCGAGCCAGGCTTCTCACATTCAGTACCAGGGCGGGAGTTGGCACAGAGACTACAGATGTAACACAGTCAAGTGTGTTATGTATCCCCCACTGTTAGATATATAACACCCTCAAAATATAGTACAGAACAGGTCAAACAATTTCTGTTTTATATCAGAAAATATGGGACGTAGAAATAAGCGCTGAAAATGTGTATAAGAAAAATGTAACAATTTAAAATGTTGGAAAAAGCAAAAACAAACTGAAAAAAAGCTGTCAAAAACGTCGAAGAAAGTGTTTTTTTCAAGGTTGACGGGAAGACAACACAAGGGTTAAATGTGATATAGCGGCATAATGTCAATAGTTCGATGTCTGTTGCTAGCTAACCAATTAGCATTAGCAGGTATCCTATGCATTGTTAAAGTTAAGAATTCAGATTTGTTTATCAGTACCATAGCAACGCTAACTTCCACTGGAATGTTTTTCGCACCGCACTCGTTCGGACCCATTCGCATGCGGTCTGCGAATCACCATAGGAAATGAATGACTTCCGGTCATTTCACAGCCGTATCGGAGCTGATTTCAAGTGCCAGTGGGAAGGCGGCATTAGTGTTGTGTTTGGGTCAGGCTCCGTAAGCTTGTGTTGCGTTCAATGTTGTTGTAAAATACCCCTCTGCCATCTAGTGTTTCTTCTTTTTGTTGTTTAACAGCAAATTAAATTTTTTTTTAAATGAAAATTTTTATAAATTATTATTACATTTTAAATAGGGTACAAGCAGCCAAAATGGGTTTCCTCAGGAGGGTGGCTGGCGTCTCCCTTAGAGATAGGGTGAGAAGCTCAGTCATCCGTGAGGAGCTCGGAGTAGAGCCGCTGCTCCTTTGTGACAAAAGGAGCCAGTTGAGGTGGTTCGGGCATCTGGTAAGGATGCCCCCTGGGCGCCTCCCTAGGGAGGTGTTCCAGGCACGTCCAGCTGGGAGGAGGCCTCGGGGAAGACCCAGGACTAGGTGGAGGGATTATATCTCCAACCTGGCCTGGGAACGCCTCGTGATCCCCCAGTCGGAGCTGGTTAATGTGGCTCGGGAAAGGGAAGTTTGGGGTCCCCTGCTGGAGCTGCTACCCTGCTGTTTTAAATAAATCATTTAAATGTAACCATATGGCCTTAGCAATAAACAAGTCTTTCTTTAATCTTTCATTTTATTTTATATATATATATATATATATATATATATATATATAAGAAAAAAAAACTTTCAGTTGCACTTTTAATAAAATGACACCTCTGCTGTTTTGCACAGTTTATATAAATAAAGGAATAATTTTCAGTCATTTCATTCTGTTGAAAGAAATTAGGAGAAAATCATATTGTGAACTTAAAATCGCGAATCGCTGAGTGTATCGTTACATCCCTACCTGATACTAATTAGCTGATACCTAAACTTAAGGTAGTACACGTGTACCACAGTAGCCGACAGTCTAGTCCTACAATGTGCTGCTGTACGGTAACCTAACAGGAAGTCGCTCATAAATATGTCATTGATCCAACAGATGGATGTGCTTTTTGGGTCTGCGTTTACAACCAAAATACAAATGCTCACAAATGGTTCTTGGAAGTTTATTTAAATTGACATGTTTGCAGTGGTTCTAAGATGTAGAGTAGAACCCTCCAGAGGCCTGTGTGTTTGTGTATTTCTGCACGTGTGTACAGACAAATCTGTGTCACACTAATGTCCATTTCTGCATGTGTTTGTGCATGACATTGTTTGACTTACAAATTAGTCTGTGTTTGGATGAAATGACCTTCAGCTTAACTGATGGCCTTAAAAGGATCAAAGAGACCTTCCTTCTCTGGACTCATACAGTCATAAGGTGAAGCTCTGACAGAAAAGAGGCTGTCACATTTTCTCAGCGACTGTCAAACAGCACTTCTGTTATGAATGTAGATGTATACATCTTAGTGATGCATTATATTATAGCACGAGACATATGCCAAACCAGAGAAAGCCTTTCTGAACTATGTCAAAAACGTATGTCCTCATTTTACAGCAAGTGTATCTAAACATTTTGGCTTGAAAGAAATTTCACTTATGCATAATAGTGTACAGCTAAGGTCATTGACAATCTCAACTAAGGCTCAATTTAATGGCTGTTCTGGAGCTTTAGATCATATCATCTTGACCAGCATGTGTAGTTTGTCATGGAAGCCTCCTCATTTGTGTTGGCTTAAAAGTTGAGTTTTAAAAGTTTATTCTTGACCTGTTCAAAAAAACTAAATTAATCCGAAGGTCCATTTAGTACCTGAAACTTTTAAGCCAACTTCCTGAAGTCTTGAAATTGCAAAAAAGAAAAGAAAATCTAAACATCTATAATTCCATGACAACTTTGCAAACATCTGCTGATGGAGAACATGTGATATGATCAAAAGCTCCACTAAAGTGACCATGAGGTGAGATTGGAAAGTTAAGGAAAATGTCTTTATTCTATTGGTAGTTCGGCCATATTCTACCAATAGACAGTTAAAGAAATGGACCAACAGATCCCGTCGCTCTGGACGGAGACCAGTGAAGGATATTAGAAGCACTTTTACGGTGATAGCTGAGCTTTACTGTGCAGCCTCCAACTAAGAGAGACGACGTAGATGTGACGTGAGCAACCTGTCTGAAAGTTGTAAGTCTTCTGGTAGCTGTGCCAAGAGAAATCTCAATCATTCCCAATCTTGCAGAGACGGAGAGCGTAGGTATATGTAAGGAGATAACATGGACACAGGCTAATTATTGCTAACTAAAATGCTAGTTAACATTAGTAATTAAACTTAATTTAAGTCGAAACTGCCTGCGAGCTTCTCCTGTACTATACAGTAATTCCTCTACTGTGTGACAGCAAGTCGCGTGGTTATGACACAATCGTTAGCCTATTTTTACCAAAACGTCTGCTACGGAGCCATAACGTGAGTTACAAGGTAATGGAGCCGTTTATACAGTGTTGTGTTTCTTTAGAAATTAACAATGAACAAATAGAGTCTTTAAACGCTTCAGATGTAAAGTTATTTCGCTGTCAAAATGAATGACAGTCAATGGAATGCTAATGGTGGGTGATGGCTTGTTAGCATCAAGATGGCGCCATAGGAGCTACGGGTTGTGGAGAGAGACTTACCCCCTTGGTTCTACACCACTGAGGTACATGGGACTACAGGATGAGATTGTAAGGCTGTTTGTGTTTGGCGAAGATATGGCTTTGTTCATAACTGTACTTTGGAGGTCTGTGGAAATTCCTGTGTGATGTGCTAGGATGTTTTGCTTTGTTGTCTGAACATAATGATCCTAGTTTAGTTACACTTTGTTTTCATCATTTGAGCCATTCTCTGCTTTTGACTCTGTTTATACACACATCTTGTGCACTACAGCCTAAAAAATGCAACAACAAAAAAAACAGAAACCTGGGCACATGAAAGGCCAGGGATTATACATACAGTGCACTATGTTCCTCTGTGCTTTTCTAAATCCTCCTAATATTTCATTTTGCTTTATTTAGCTCTCCCAACAAATATTCATTTTTTGGATGATTTACATCATTTGTCTGACAAATTGCAGTCAGATTGCCATGCTTGTTTCAACTAACTAACTCAGATACATGGCTAACAAATATGTTTATCCTGTGGCATTTCTAGAAAGAGCTGTATCACAGAGAGCAACACACAATAAAGACAAACATGCACATTCATCCATCATCAGCTGAAGGTCAGGCAGCGGCAAATGTTTCTAATGTTGCAGCATGGCAGTGATACAATGGTGGCTGTAAGCTGTACTTTATCATCAACAGCAGCATCTATTTCCCTCCTCTCCAACAGCAGTGGTAAACCACAGGTCAGACTGAAGCAGCTCCATCTGGAGAGGTTAGTCGGACCAACGCACCTCGTCTTCCTGCTCATCTCTTTTGTTTAGATTGAGTGTCGCTTCAGCATCACTTAGGGGAAATTTAGACCCACATGCATACATACTCCATACTGCCTTAATGTTCCACCATCTGTACTCAAAAGTGCCTCATGTAGCCACTGATGATATATAGCCTGGTGTGTGTAAGCCGCTAGCAAAAGCAACAGTGGGAGAGAGTGGAAAATGACTCGTCGTGAGTAACATAATCTGGGCCTGATGCGATAGCGTCAATCCGTCTTTCTTTGGTGATAGAAGCAACGCAAAGCAGAGATCGTAAGAAAGAAGGGGGAGGGCAAAGCACAGGCAGAAAGAGAGAGTGAGAACAACTGTAAGGCTGTGGTTGGCATTCACTGTGGTGATTGTAACCCTGGACGACTGCAGCGATGGTTTATAAACTCTGACGTACTCGCTTAATGGGATGTTAGCATGAAAGATAAACACAAATGTGACGTTAAAGGAAACATTCCCTGTCATTAAACGCCCATTCATTTTTGATTAGAAGAGACAACCAGCTTGATAGATAGTGGTGCTGGCACAGAAACTGGAACACTGTAACCATTTTTTCCCTGAAGTTTCGCCTGTCTAGGAGGTTTAACATACAACATTAATGTTTCTGTCATGGCTGAGCTTAAAACAAAACATGTCCTTTTGCATCTACTTCTACATCGTTTTGGCAGAGGAATCCCCTGCTGTGATGTTTTGAGGGTACACTGGAATGCTATCTCAAATATTTGAATGTAATTGCCTTCTCCGTGGGATGGTGGGTTTGTGGTATCCCTGTGTGCTTTAGTAAAAGGGACAGACTGACGTGGCCTGTAGCATTGACACAAAAAAGCCATCATCAGGGACATTCCTGCCCAGATGTGTCCCTGAGGAAAGATTCCCATGTTGGACAACTTGCGTCACAATAACTTCAGATTGCCCCTCTGCTGGTACTCGCTGTTTAAGACCTCTGGGTGAATGAGCAGGTCCGAGTTTGTTTGGTTGTTTGGGTTTCGTTACGCATTCCCATGTTTTGGGTGAATGCAAGTACTTCCTCTCCCATATGGCCAGATACGCATAATTAATTGGATTAATTTTTGGTCCCGTTTTGACATCAGAGAGCAGAATTGTAACTGAAGGATTTGTGAAAATATACATTCATGCTTAAGTTGTACTTCACTGTATTTATTTGTATTTAACATGGAAAGAAACCACAAGACGTTGTTATGGTTGCATCTGCTTAAAGTACGAGTCAAACAAGAAATAAATATATAACTTGGTACAGTGTTTGAGCCAGGATTGTCTGGGAGGGGGTCAAATGGGTCCTTAAGTACTTTACAGACAGAACCACTTCCGGTTCAGCCAAGGATCGAGGACCCAGGAGCTGTCAAATAAGGGACATGGGATATATCTGTAGCACATGAGCGGAGCTAGGGGTGTGAGGGTTTTGATTTCTACAATGTTGGAGTGTCGCCTTATCTCCCGCTCCAATTTTGCTCTAGTACCACTCATTTTGCTCCTTAAAAACATCTTTGGCAGAGTGTACATTGTTCCATTTTGTAGTTTGGCAAATCCAAAAATATGTGTTGATACAGGTTATAAAATATAAAAAATGAGAAGCTTGCTAACCAATTCTACCCATGGTTTTATTAGGGGAAATTGGGTGCAGGGATGTTTGCTTTACAGGGGTTATTGTCAGAATGACTGGCTCAAATCCTGTACAGTATATTTGAATGCTTTACAAAAACAAAAAATCTTTTCCCACTTTCATGCGTTTGTCTACAGAGATCCTCCTTCACTTGAGTTATATGTGTTGCTACTGGAATCTGGTCATGAGATAGCTTATCCCTGTCTGGACCAACACTAAATTAATTTCCGGAATGAATTTTGATCGTAAAAACAAGCAAGTGTCCACACTACGATATCAATGTCAATAACAGAAAAGCAAACATTTATGTTGGATGTTCTCACACCCGCTCCAGAGTGCTAAAGAACTCAAATTCAAGCAACACATGTTGTCCATCTCTTTTTTGATGCTAAGAGAAAGTTCATTCTTTCCAAAACACATATCAAACTTAATTTGTATACCTCATTTGACTTTTGAGATGAATTGGCTTTTATCTTGCATATTACAGACATACAGAATACTTTCTCTAATTCATTTTTCTCTGAGGTTTGTAGTTAATCACTGAAGGTTTGTCTCGTAGACATAACACTGTCAGCGTCCTTGATTTAAAAAGACCTCTTCAGCTAGAACAGTGGTTCTCAACCTTTTTTGTGCCAGCACCCCCCTATCCATAATCCAGCTCCCAAACCGCCCCCCATCAAAATAAGATGTAGGCTAGTTGCCCCAAATATTAATGATTACCCCCTAATATTAGGCCTATTATTGTTGTTACTATTGTTATCAAATCATATCATATATCAAAATCATATCATTGAATGACAACATATTTATTAGTTTCCCAGTTATCAAAAAAGCCATGTGAAAAAAAAGCCAGGTGTTTTAAAAAAAATGCAACCATTTGAGATTCAATTTAAATTAGTTAACAGCAGCCAATCAGAACGAGTAGATATGTAATGTTCAAACTTTAGGTATTACAAACACTAACAGTAGCCAATCAGAAGCAGAAGGATTTACCTCCGAATGGAAATAAGTTTACAACCTTTGAAAGTTAGTGAGAGCCCTTTGTTGATGCTTAGAGTATAGGTTTGCTATCGCTTGTCTTGCGAGTAAATAGCAAAAAAAAAACGTTTGGAGAAACGCAACCCCACATCGCGCTGCGTTTTGAGGAGTTGTGAGAATCCCGTACAGTAAACAGTTACATCACTGCCTCTATCGCTTCCACAAGAAAGTTTTAAAACGCCCTGAACTGCCCGGGAGTTTGTGAAACAGCTAAATGTTTGCCAAACAACAAAGCACAGTCGATGTCGCTCGCTCGTCTATTTTCTTTCTCTCTTTCTCCGTGAAATGAAGCTGCCTTCAGGTGCAGTAGGAAACGTTGTTCTGTAAAAGATCTGACGAAAAACTGTTAATGTGAAATATAAAGTCTACTTGTGCTATGCAGCTTCACGCTGAAGTACGGAGCTCATTTAAGATGATGCTCTTTAAGATGATGCTCTGACGTCCCGTTTCCATGAAGGCAGCGCGGAGCTGCGCCAAACAAAGCTGACAGAAGCACAGAAGAGAAGAAGAGTTCGAGTCCAGTTGCAGTGCCGTGAACTTGCAGGTTTTAATGTTGCAGACCACTGTTTTTTTGCAAGTAGTTTAAAGTGTAAACATGTATTGTTATTGTGAATCTTTGGTTTAAACTAGCTTTCAAACAAACGCCCCCATAAGAGCACCTCAACGCCTCCCCTTTCTAAAATATTGCTTCCAGCACCCCCCCCCCCCCCGTCATCTTCTGAACGCCCGTTTAGAAACACTGAGCTAGAAGCTACATTCATGTAGTGTGATTTCTGCTAGTGATGGTATGTTAGTCTTCATATAGAAGAAAGCTAAGCGTAAAATATCAAATGAGAAATTTGCCATATTCAGGTTTTGAAATGTGTCATTAAGAAAAGCAAAGGAAACTAAAAACAGAAACAGTACTTCCAGTCTCTTCATTTCTCAGGGCTTTTATATTTTTGGATATTTGACCTCATCCTAATAAACACTGAAATCGCTATCTGAGCCACATTTCTGCCAATTTATGTTTTGAAATTATGATTTTGCACTACATTATTCACATTTAACTCAGACTTCCTTGAAATCAAGCTTTGTTATTTTATTGTGGTTTTCTATTGTAAGTAAATTGGCCGTTTACGAAGCTCATTAGTCATTTAACCACATTTTTTTTTACAATTTGTGGTTTATTTAAACTCTTAACACTGAATAATGATTTACAAGGTCATGCAGGTCACACACATTTAACCAATTGAATATGGAAAATCAATTTGGCCTAAAACTGTTCTGATGTGTTTTTCCATATAAACATTGGCTGAATATTCTCACTTTCTTTCATTGTATGCCCTGTTGACAAACCATTGTGACAGAAAACCTTTGAAATGCTGTGCCTCTGAACCTGCCAATCGATTTTTGGCACTTCCACATAAGCACAGTGATTTACCCAGTAATTTATACAGAGAAACGTTTGTTTTGTTTTCAGGTTGTGGACACAAGGCTCATTATGTCCTTGTAAATGCACAACCGAAAATCTAAAGGACATCAACAAAATAGCATCTTGACAGAAAGACGAAAGGGAAGAAAAGAAGAAAGGAAGATGTAAAAGGAGAGGAGAAAAGAGTCTTAGAGTGGCGGGTGCTGGCAGTAGCTGGGTTGTTTTTCAGATGTCATTCTATCTGGCTGAGGTAAGCCCTGATCAACAGTATTCGGACAGAGAACCCAAGATGAAGCAGGGGCTGGACCACCCACCTCACAGCAGAACCCTGTTTCTACCCTATACAGTATGATGATATTTGACCATTCACTAAACTTACTTACTGTTACTAGGCCTGTCTGCTTTCCACTCTTGCACAGCACATGCCTGTGATGACAATGGCAGATTTATCTGTCAAATTTTTTTATACTTTTTAAACAATGGGTCATGATTTCAGATGGAGGTAGACAAAAGCTGTCTTGTCATTTCTTGCAACATATGCTTTTGCCAAATTAAAAGAAAATGGACACTGGCAGATTTTTAACAGCTGTAGCTACCTCGCTTATTAAACTAATGTTAGCTCCATGAGTTGGTTTGAAAAACACTCACTGACTTTTTACAGTTTTCAGCTGACAAGGATTTTGGCCTTAAATGCACTTGAACCCTCTTGATGGCTACATACATGATGTTGCGCTAAAAGACTCAGCTAATGCTAATCAGCTACACGCTAACGATTGCAACTTATGTTTGACTAGATAAACACACGCTCTTGAATACTGGTTTTGGAAAGGCTAAAATAAAGACATGCTGAACCATGCACACCGCTTCATTATGTTTAGAAATCTGTTTCTCAACATGTCAAGCCTGGAGTAGCGATAGCCAAGCTATGATTGGAAAATTGCTTTTTGGGGGATTTGTTATGCGAATGGTTCAAAACCCTATTTCAGAGTCAAGTATAAGCTGCTGTTTTGTCCGCTAAGGCATGTGGCACGTGTGTTTGTTAATTATATTTCCATCACTCTCCCTTTCTCTTTCTATTGACATTCTATGAGACGGGAAAAAAAATGTGGCAGCAATTGAGTAAAGGCCTGGATGTTGGCCATGGGGGCAAAGGTCACAGAGGCCAACTGTGAGTTCAGCCTGAGTTGTTACTCACCTAATCTTGACAGAGTTTAAGACAGAGAGTCTTAAAACAGCTTCAAGGTGGATTTAAAAACAAACAGGCCAGTGACTAAGCAAGACAACTTTCAAAAATATGTACTGAGGTATATTATAAAATACTGAAGAGAGACAGGGCAATGAATCAGGATAACACCTCCTAAAGCCCTACCAGAGTGAATCATAGACCCAGGGTTCAAAGAGGGGTGTCAAATGTACCCTTCATTGTCTGTTGGCGATAAGAAGGCGTGAGCGTGTTCTGCTGGTATACGTTCCAAGGTGGTTGTTATACACCAGGAGGTGTTGATTTTGGGGGGTGGGGGACAGTCGGTAACAGCCACCTATGCTCTACTCCATTAAAGTGGTCTGAAATGAATCCAGGTCTGAGCCTAAGGGATGCATCCCAGAAGCCAGATCGCCCCAGTAACACCATCACCTACACACACACACACACACACACACACACACACACACACACACACCGACTCAGAGATAAGCAGAGATGTGAAAGAGCTCTAGCAGTAAGTGTTTTATATAGTCCAGACTCACTGATTTCTAACTCTCACAGTGTCTCTCAGCACCACCACCCTGCTGCTGTTTAGAAAAAGATCAAGACCCCCTTTTAGAATGACTAAATGCCAGTAAAGTGGTAAACATTTGCAGTAATCTGTAACAATGATAGCAGGGAGTATCATCTTGAGGGATTATCCTGTTCTTGGCTCTCAAGCAATGGGAAATTAGCAGCTGCACCATGACAATGTACAGAATATGTATGATGGGGATCTCAGACGATGTATTTTGTGCCTTTTTGCCTGTGTACACATGTCTCTCTGTATGATGAACAGTCTCTTTGCTCATAAAATCTGTATCCTGCTACATGCTTTATGTTGTACAGCCTGTCATTTACGTATGTTCCAGAGAACCCAAAGCACCTTGCTTAGTAATTAACACTCAATTGTAACTCATAAAAGTTCAACGGACCAGTCTGTACATGCAGTACGCTGCATTGGGAGGGTGCAGTAAAGTTACTAATGGATCTCCGTCATTGTGATGTCGGGCAGCATCAATAGTAAAGTCACAGGCAGTTCACATGAAGCCAGACTGTGCCAAACACACCAATTTAAAACCTTTATGCCTCAGTGTAAAGTAGCACTTAGGGAAACATAAACTTGTGTTTATGTGACTCTCACTTAGCAAACAGTGATTTTGTGAAACCAGAGGCTAGATTTAGTTGTTTCTAAAACCAGAGTCTGGTATTATTGCAAGTTCAGGAATGTCCCCTATAAATCACAAAAAAAGATTTATTTTTATGTCATGAAAGTGGAGTTTATTTTAATTTCCTTCGATTTTCAAAGTGTGAAATGTGCACACAGAGGGGAATTGACAAAAGTAACACGTTTTGAACTTTACATTTCAAAGTCAGACTTTTGAAAGAAGAAAAAAATATTTTACAAATGAAAATTTGAATTTAGAAGCAATAAAACTTAACTTAAGGTACATATTGTTGCATAACGTTATGACTCTTCTTCACTTGTGGTGCTGTTACATTACAGTATTTAGCATTGTATCATGCTTTTCACTTCATCCTCACTGGCTGATTTGTAGCAGAAGTTACATAATCTTTAAAGATGCAGTTTAAAAATAATGTGACCCCTTTATATCTGAAAGCCTGTTTTGAGTTTACTTCACTGTTTGAATCTTGCTGACGATATTCCACTTAGATTGTTACACCTGACTGTACGGTTCAGGGTGACCCCCATTTTTTTAGTTTAACCCTGAGTTGGTGGGCTCCACCTAGAGGCTTACCAAACCGTAAAGCTTTTAAACCATGTTTGCTGGTCTGAAACCTGTTTCTCGTCAAATTCCCATTTGTGAGAAGAATTCTCGGGTAACTGACAGAATTACCAGTTGGTTTTGTCATCTCATTGGCTTTTTGACTCTATCTCTTAATGAAAATGCATAGATAGACATACCAGCACCATTAATTGAAATGATTTGGTTCCAGTTTAACGTCAATGAAACATTGTTTAGTTACAATACATTCTACAGAAAATCAGTAATTGGCCTAAGAATCCTGTGTCTTCGTAAAAAATAAAGCACCACAACCTTTGCATTCTCATTATGCGCTCATATTTATTTCACCATTCCAATCCCATTCCCAACTGACCCAAATTTGCATTTCAGTTCTGGCAACAAAAGAGCCTATTTGCTTTCATTGCTGACAATTGTTACTATTGGTATTCACTGACTGGAAATGCACAGCATTTAACTGGAGCCGAGGTTAGAAACCATCTAAATAACCCGACACCCACATAGACCCATTTTACGGCTTCCTGAGTAGTGATTTTACATGATTGGGTGTGTTTGCGTAATCTTGTTTCTCCTTGGTACTTTCCATTTATGACCCCCACCAGATCCCAGCCATAAGTCAGCCACATTCCCTAGGCCACAAACCATGAAGTGATCGCTGCGCTTAAGTTTTTTCTCTCAAGGTGACGTGCACAGTAAACTGCAGTGCAAAGATGCTGTTGTAAGATGTACAAAGCAGTGAGGTTTAAATTGAAGTTTTGAACCTTGGTCTAAAAGGACGTAAAAACAACCTACACCATCTACAGAGTTCAGAGATTTTACATTTCTAGATGGATTAAAAAAAACATTTCCAAAGTCATATTTTCTGGTTCATTATCAGGCAAAGTAATCCATCATTACTTGAGTTTTGTGGATTCCAGACTCACTGTTTTCTTTCCAATTCCTCAGGCCAGACTATTGGAGGTTATGTGGAAAGTGACACTTATATCAGCCTTATGTAGTTCACAGTTAGGGGAAGCATTATTATGCCTGAAATCTGGCCCGAAGAAATGTTACATTTAACTTTTAATATCGTTGCCAAGAGAGAATATTACATTGAAAAGCTAATTCGACTTGGCAGACCTATGCAAATGACTGAGAGCTAGCCGTTTCTGTAGAAGAGAGCTAAGAGCAAAGAGATCCATCTCTGTTCCGACTGTTTCATTATCTGGGATTGATTGTATTGTTGCAATCCATCTATTCTTTATAAAAGCAGGAAAATGGCTGTTCTTTTTCTGCAAGTGGATGTTTTACTATAAATATCTACAGTATAAAAATTCATCAAGATTTTATTGCGCCAGCAGATACAGATATATCGAGTTTTCTGTTAGCTTTAGAAACTTTATGTTTGCCAACACAGCCCAAAACCAATACATACAGTATGTACTAGACACAGTCAACCTTGTCAACTTTCATTGATCTAATCATTAGATCAAATGTAAATTGGAGGCACTCCCAACATACAGTTGTCAAGATTGAGTCATAATGGGAAGCCCTGAAAAATGTTGTACTGAGATCGTACTAACCTTTAACTGACTTGTGTAAATTCACCCAAATGCATGGCAAGCATAAAAGGCCAGCTAGACTTATAGCTATTGGGAATTATTTTGTGTTTGTTTGTCTGATATTTGTTTGTTTGTTTGGTTGCTTTCATAGGAATACATATGTTTGAGTTTGTGTTTCCCAACCAGGGGTGCTTGTACCTCAGGAGGTACTTCCACAGTTGCTAAGGGGTACATGGAAAGATTGTAGAGTAACTCAACTAATCCGAAAAAAATATAGAAATTATGATGTGATTAAAATGATTACAAGTCTGTCTTAACACTACATGTTGCAGTTATAAAAGAGTGCGTGAAAACAAATGATTAGCTAAAAGTAACGTTAATGAATGAATGGTTGAAACATTTAGCTTCACTCCAAGTAGTAGTAGCCTATTAGGCTAGTAGTAGTATGAATGCTGACCAAACCAACTTTAATATTGATGGTTCAGTTGTATGAACAAATTAACTATATCCACTTTTATATAGTGTTATACATTTGGAACATCCATTGGGAATTGATGAAGGGGTACATGAGTTCATCTGACAGGGCTGTGGGGGTACCTCAGAACAAAAAGGTCGGGAACCACTGGACTAGACTGTCAGTGGGGGTAAATCACCGGACCTCAGGACTAATACGATAATGGTTAAATCACCGGACCTCAGGACTAACACAATAATGGTTATGTACCTACAGAGGGATGAAAAGACAAAATGAGACTACGTGCTGTGACCAGCTGATTTCTGTGGAAGGGTCTCATAACTTACAATAAAGTATTTTCCTCCACAGACTCTTTTCTCAGTGTGTGAGCAGTTTAATTCGGCCCACAGCTTCAGTACAGGATGCTAAGGACACCAACACAACTATTGCTAAGGACACCAACACATGTGATATTATGCTTTTTGACTCTGATTTGTCTTGGCTGATGTGTTCTTGAAAAATGCCTGTAACAGCCCATTGATGAGCCAAAGCAAAACTGAGAATCTCCCCACTGGCCGATTTATTGAATCACCTCAGTGTGTGTTCAGGCTGCAAGCACCCAGATGAACACGTGGACAATTTAAATCCAATCAAGTCAGATTTATTTATAAAACAAAAGTAACCGTATACAGACCAGCCCTTCGATATCTAATAAGTCAACAATCAAGGGAACAAAATGATGTAAAACACTGTACAAATAAGACACAAGGATACAAAGTCCAAGAAAGTAAGATTTTGTAGGATTACCTAAACCTACCTACCTGAGCCTCAATAAAGGAAACGAAAACACTCCTTTAGTGAAACAATTCACCAGGAGGAAAATAAAGTAAAGAATCCAAGCACAGATGGTCCATATAGTTAATCTTTATGAAGAATAGTATCCAACACCAACCTCCATCTTGTAATTGGTTGCGTTTGGAGATTAGCGTGAAAGAGTCCTTTCTAGACAAGCTTCAGTGAATATCTGTTCATCTCTGCCTCTTCCATCACAGGCTAACCACCTACATCTGGCTGTGCATATAGACTAAACCAATTCTTCACATGAGCGCCACTCAAATGAAGGAAGAAATATGTTTGTGCATTACTTCAGATGTACATAAGAATCTTTCCAGTATGCGACCAAAGGAATGCTGATTTTGATTGTATCTTGATTAAGGTACATTATGTGGCATCCTGTGAATGTGGATATGTTAGAGATAAGAGTAGAACAAGTGGAGACAAAATCAATGCTTCCAAGATGATATTACATCAGTGTACCCAGCGCGTATATTTCTTGGAGTTGAAAGCTGCCTGATGTCAGTTGTAAAACATCTTTTTACCATTGTACTGTACTGTGATCACAGGCAAAGAGTTAAAAATCAGTTTAATCTTGTGCCAGATTTACTAGGCCAGTAGGACCAGTTATATCAGTGGCTTATGTGCATCTGATTTTAATGTGGCAGCTGAGTTACAATGTCTTGATTCTGGACATTAATCTAACGGCAAATTGAGAAATTGTGTTTCAATGGATCCGAGATTCTGTTTGCGAAATTCTTTCTACATTTATACATTAATGGTGCAAACCTGCAAGTATACTGTAGAACATGTGCTGTGTTCTGTATGTCTGTGAACTCTAATCCTATTTTTGCAACCTTTTTTTTTGTGCAGATTGAGAACTACATCAAAGAGAGCATGAAGACAGAGATGGCTCAACTGCAGCAGAACGCCGTCCACAACCACACAGCAGCCATGTTGGAAATGGGCACCAACCTTCTTTCTCAGACGGCTGAACAGACGCGCAAGCTAACAGACGTTGAGACACAGGTAACGCCTCGAAAAAAAAACACTTAGCTAATGCTCTCAAACATGTAGATGTCTCCCATTCAATTTTCTCATAACGTCTTTCTATTGCACACACACTCTAACAATGAGAGGATCCACCTTATGCTCCATTAACTCAACTATTCCATGTTCAACTGTCCCAAAAAGGTTACAGAGCACTGGCCTAAGACAATACTGCTGCTATATAAATGCCTATCCATACTTTGACTTATTTGGCTCAGGTTCCTTTTAGTGTTTATATGGAGCAGTTTGAGGAGGCAATGGAAAGTTGTTAAGTTAGCTACAGCACTAACAAGATAACTGTTTGCAAAGTTAAAAAAAGGATATCTTAAGTATTGCCATGTGTTGGGTGAACACTTGACGAAATGAAAACAAAGTTGATGCTTTTTATGTGCCTTAAATGTGCCTTGAATGTGCAGGGTGTTTTTTACTCCACTGCCTAGAAAGCCTTAAACACAGCCCTGTGTTTTTTGGTTCTCTTCAGGGTTTGGTGCACATGTGCATTATACAGAATTAGCTAACAGTATGTATACAGTAGGCCTGAACGATTAATTGTTTCCAAATCGAAATCGTGATTTAAAAGAATGTGATTAGCTAATCGTTAAGATAAAGCAAATGTCAATTATTAAGTTGAATGTTTGGTGTAACATTCGGTTAAACATTTTTTATTCCTCTTTTCATTATTATATTTACTGTTTTTTCATAAGCTACATGCTGGAATAATGTTACATGACAGCTTGTTTAAAGAAATTTCCTATTTTCAGTGAATTTTCATTTATTTGTATTACTTTACTTAACATGATCAAAGAAAGTGCAATATATAGCTAAACGATAGATAGATAGATAGATAGATAGATAGATAGATAGATAGATAGATAGATAGATAGATAGATAGATAGATAGATAGATAGATAGATAGATAGCCTTTATTATTAGACTCATGGTCATATGGACAGGCATAATATCAACTTCATTATTTTTGTATTCTGTATCTGTTATTCTAATCATGGCAGGTTCTGAATCAGACATCCAGGCTTGAGATCCAGCTGCTGGAAAATTCACTTTCCACTAACAAGTTGGAGAAAGACTTAATGGTCCAGACCAATGAGATCAGCAAGCTGCATGAAAAGAACAGGTAAACAGACACTTCAAGCAAACAAAACCACACACACCATGATACTATCCATACTGCAGAAAAGAGAGAAACAAAGGTTTTACATGGACAAACAAAAAGCCAGTCTATGCTGCTTTTCTCTGCGGGATTGCGTAAACAAATCAAAAGCTCTCATTGACTACCACGTAGTTTGTCCATTTTCCAAAACAATATCTAGTTGTATATACAACAGCATAATAGGAAGCTTGTATTTTCTGTGATAGTCTGTAAATGCATGAGGCTATGCTTTCAACGTTGAAACACTGCATTTGTTGCAAAATCAGGCAATTAAAATGTGGCTTTTGGATTTCATGTCTCCAAATCTTGTTCTTTACAGTGATTGGTGCTGTGGGATTGTCTTAGATGATGTAGTGTTTAAAAGGGTTTGGTCCACATCTCTCATTGCAGTGTCCATAGAGACTCCATGCAATCACTTTGGAAAAAAGGACACTATTTGAAAGCATAGTCTCTGGTGATTCTGACTTTGAGGCTTATGGAAATTGATTTCTGAGGACAATTTCCCTAAGCTTCAGCAATCATGACATTATTCCATCTTGTACGTGTCGTCTGTTCTTTTTCCTTTACCAACTCTATAATAGAGGAAAACATATGATCAGTTAATGAATTTGATGTCAGCTTATATCATCTTTCAGGCATTAGATTGTACAGTGGTAATTTTACCATACTGAAATGGCTTATTCATTTACCTCAGATGAGTCTGCAAACTGCATGATGATGCGTATGTTTATACTGTATATTGTGGGAAACACATAGCAACCAAACCTACAGACATCATTATTTGTAGTTCTGTCTTATGCACACTTCTTGTATTTGTATTCCCATATCACTCTCTGGGAAATAGTTTTCAAGTAAAGGGAGCCATGAGCCACCATGTTTGGATTGTAATTACTCACAGGGTCCATCACAAAGTAACAGCAGGAAGTAAAAATGTCAAAAGTGGAGGAATGTTATTAAGTTAGCTTTATTCGGTTGACCCTTATTCATGATGCTATAGGAAAAACAAAACAGATACACATCAATCACATAATCAGTAAGTAACTGGAAATATTACAAAAATTGCTAAACAATATTCCATTTAAACCCGTGAAAACAAATCTCATTCCAGCGGATTTGGATGCCCTAAAGGACCATTATAATTAGCAACTTCTCTATCTTCCATTAAAAAAAAAAAAATGTCTTCCTTTATTTTATTCCTCAGCCTCATGGAGCAGAAGATGTTAGAAATGGAGATGCGACACCGTGAAGAGCTGGAGACACTGAAGCAGGAGAAGGGCAGTCTCCAGGTCCTGGTGGGGAGACAGAGCAGTGTTATCGGTGAGCTAGAAGCCCAGCTGAGCCGGGCCACAGGAAACAGCACAGCCCTGCAGAGACAGCAGCAGGAGATGATGGATACCGTCCACAACCTGCTCAACCTCTGCTCCAAAGATGGAGGTAAGCTAACTGGTTTTGTAACTTTTTCAGCAATTCAAAGTTTAAATATGGTCTTAAAAAATACTGCCCTACTAAGGCAAAAGACCTTAACTCGCTAGAAAAATGACTTTAAAGTTATCTTAATGTCCTGACAGGTATAATATTGTAATTTTCACATTTTGTAGTGTATACCTGTATTAATCTATGTAAAAAAAATGTTGAACTCAAATTTGACCTTTGACCCTTTTTCGGAAGTTACTGTATTCTGCCTTAGCATTGCCCACAAAATGACAATCAGTCATACCAAGGCAAAGACCTTAACTTCTATTTTATAGCACAATGTTATGGTAACAATAACTTTTACTTAAAATGTAAGCAATATTAACCCTATTGAACTAACTAACTAATTAACTCACTATGATAAAAATGGCTTCACATTTATCAACATCATATGAAAATGATATATCAATAAGTTTTTTTCTGTATTTCATACTCATACTAGTACCACACAGGCAGTCGCATGATTAATTCACACACTCTCTGACAGACGTCAGAATTAAGCATGAGAGTGTTTTGATGTTTTAATGCATATAAAGCATGTTCTTCTGTTTGGATACGAGGCACTAATTTAGACTCATTGCAAGAATGAAGATGTGAACATAAAGATGCCGTCATTCACATGCATATTAAGTAGCCACGTTGGTTTGTTTTGGTCTTATAATACATCCATAGATGCTCTGCAGAGAGGATGGTTAGTTTAGCCAGCAGTTAAGTTCACAGGAATTTGTCCAAATTTCAAGATTCGTGGTAAACTAAGATAAACAGTTAGACTACAAACCGACAGCTTTTGTTTTAGCTTGTTTGTCAAAATTTGCTATTTAGAGTAGAGTAGAGCTGTGTTTGTGTAAACAGTGCGGTGGACGAGAGTGGACTGCGCCCAGACAGAGATTGCGTGCGTGCGTGCGCATCGCATTTACGGAGTACCTTAACTCAATTTGAGCATTCTGAAGCGTCATGAAACAAAGAACCGTAACTGATGTTACAGTATTCTGCCTTGGCTTCTCTACGGCTTTTGAAGTTACGGCAAAGACAACACACAATTTTCTCCCCAAAACAATAAAATTGACTCAAGATATTTGTCCACATGATAAAGCAGATCTTTAATGTGCCAAAAATGACAATAACTCATTTTTGACCAAAATTGAGTTATGGTCTTTTCACTTTGCACAGCAGAATAGCCCTGACGTACTGAGGAGCACTTTCTGGCACTTGTATGTTGCTGAGGATGGAGATGAAGTCACAACCTATTAGAAGTGTAAGGAAATGTTTAACCAAGTTGAGAAGTCTGATAAAAAGCCACTGAGAATTGATTGAGCCCAGCAGCTCAAAGCTGGACCAATCAGTGAAGTACCAGCAATGGTTAAGATGATGGTAACAATATCAAGGCTATGTTTGTTTTTTTTAAACTGAGTGAAAAGAAGAAATCAACACAACATTGACATAAAGCATGACTTACCAACTGCATGACCTTTTTCTCCCCTATAAGTTATTCTGTGTGCGATCGCAGTGGATAGTTTTAACTGTAATTTGATATTTCCAAAATAACGGCTATGTTTTTAGAGCAGGGAATGGTCTGTCTGTCTGTTGGTCTGCCCAACAACTATTGGATGGCTTGCCATGAAATTTTGTAGAAACATTCATGGTTTCCAGAGGTTGAAGCCTCCTGACTTTGGTGATCCTCGGACTCCACTTGCACCACCATGAGGTTGACATTTGTGGTTTTGAGTGAAACTTCTCAACAACTATTGGATAAGTTTCTATGAAATTTTGTACAAATATTCATGTTCCCCTCAGGATGAGTTATAATCTTGAACTTCCTTGATCCCCTGACTTTTCACTTAGTGCCATTAGAATGTCTGTAGACTCGTTTCACTTTGAAACTCAAAATCAACTACATATACCATGCACTGGCTTGGTCCGACCAGGTGAAGAAAGGTTTATGTTTATGTTTCAGTGCTTGCCATCTGTTAATTGGTTATATACTGAGCCACATTTTGTCTACCCCCACTAGCGATGACCCTAACCCAAGAAAATGCCTATTGACCCTTTGCCAGAGCACAATATGCAAAGCAAAATTTGTGGATTGGCTGTTCGAGGCTTGAACTATGAGGCAGCACTCAACTTGTTTTGGATTGCTTACTTCCTTGGGTCAGATGTTACAGCTACAACGTCTCTGATTTTACAATCCTCATGAAATTATGATGACACCAGTTCTATAAACCTTACCCCATACTGAGAGACACAGGGATGCACTGGCTATTAAATCCTGCATCACTGAGAGCAGCATGAATGAAGAAACATGGTTCTTATTTTAACCCGGTGTGCTCCTGTTAAAGAGGTTTGGTGCCTCTCATAAACCGGCATGGTGCTCTTTTTTTTGATGTGGCAACAATCACTTTTCACGCTTTAACTTCATAAAGGCTGTGCACACTGAAAGCATGACTGGTTAGAAAGTAATAGGCTTATTTATTCCTCTGAGTCTCTCCCTTCTGTTAATATGAGACAAGGGATTTCCCTTTTGGTCCTACGTTTGACCTGACAGCAATGCAACCTCTCTTGTTTGGTCAAACATGGTGAACTCATTTACCCCTTTCTCAGCCATTTAAATGCCCAACCCACTTGATCCTAACATTGGCCTAAAATCCCATTGGTCACAGGAGATTTGACATGAATGTCTGTGTTGGGGGATTAGTTGCAACTTCATTTCCATTTGTGGATTTCCTGCAGAGACGAATCGAGACCCCACAGTGCTTCTTGAGGTTTTCCATCAGACAGGAAGCATCAAGGGCATGAAGGGATGTAGGAGTCATGAGTGGATAACTACTGCACAAGATTAACACATGCTTTTTATTTATCATGCTTCTCCCTTTTGTAATTTTAATGTTCCATGCAATAAAGGTCACAGGAGGCCTCTGCTCACCCACCATCTGTTTACTCTGGATTTGTGTCTGTTACATTTAATTACCAGAGGTCTTATAAGGCCATTTTGACCTGACTGGTCACTATGTATCATTTTCGTATTAAGATTCAAGTGTTTTTCTTATTATTTTTTCAGTAGAGCAGGGTACCACAGCCAGTCTTGCTGTCTGTGATTGGTGGCTGCCTTAATGAGAGGCGATAGAAATGGAACGTGGCCGCTTTTGCTCCGTGGTTGGTCCTTTCCTCTTTCATGGTGGTGTTGAAGGTTGAACCAGGCGTGCGGGTCAGAGGTCTCCCCTTTCTTCACCCCAGCCTGAATAAGTCAAACTGTTATAGCTCCTGGGGGACGCCCCGTCCAAAGGAGGTGAAGGAGTAGGTAGATCTCACTGATCATCTGACTCACTGCCCCTGTTTTTCAACAGCATTTTAAACAGAGAAGCAGCAGAGCTCTCTTTTTTTTTTTTTTTGCAAGTTCAGGGGACAGCTTTTGTTTGTTTGAGAAACGGATTAGTGTATTAACTTGAGGAAAGGGTTAGCATTTCATGCCATGGAGTGGCGTCTGCTTGTGTTAGTCGCTGTTTTGAAAACTGAGCCTGAGCATTTCCTTTAAAGCATGGACTCAAATCATCTTTGACTTTGCTTTGGGGAAGATGACAGATACTTAGAAAAGGGAGTCTTTTCTAAGTATCTATAAAAAAAGTATTTTTTTACCAGTTGTCCATGTATGGCTTTTCCTAAAATTAAGGTTTCCAGTGGGGTTTTTTACCGTTGCAGTACAAACTGATGGCCGGGAAGATATTTTTGATGTGGCCAGATGTGGCAATGGAGCTCTTGTTTAGGTTGTAATCATTACCCAAACCTCATTAGGGCGCAATGAGCCACACACTGTTATTAACGATAATTGACCTCAGCTTTGGAACACTTTGCAAAAATGTCTGGCTGCAAAATATGATTTTGTTTTACAGTGTTCTATTATCCAGCTAAATGAATGACATTCATCATTTTTACAGGTGCTTACTCGGAGTCAAAGAAAATGGAATTATTTTAGATGTGTGCGGGTTGTAATGCCTAAACCACTTCATTAAACTACATCACTTTATGATCCAAGTTTTGACCGCTGCACATGATTATTTTTATGCTTCACTGACTAGCAGAATGAGTTGACACTTATTGTTGCTAAGACCCTGTAAAGTGTGCAGTTATTGCGAGTCACCTCAGTGACCTTCCTCAAACCATTATTTTCTCAGAGGGAACTAGACTTTTATTATTATATGTTGCGTTTGCACACGTCTGTTAAAACTGTTAAACTTGACATTCAGAACATCAATATAGCAGCAAACAAATATTTGCTATATAAAGATAGTGGAGTAATGGCGAGAATGAAGTCACATGTGTTCCGAGCGTCTCTGTTCTGTTTGCCGGCCACGCGTACAAGCATGTCAAAAACGTAGATATTTCACGTATTGGTAAAATCTCTGTGAGAGCTGTGTGGACACAATCCCAGTCTGCTGTTGTTTTTTGTTTTTTTTGTATTTCATATGAAGCCCCTTAAACAAGGCAGTACATACCAATTTTAGCCATTAGAGGTGGTAGGTTAATAATTAATTAATTAATTGCATTCACCTGGAAATTCAGGTCAAAAGCAATCCATTACGACCGTAGGGCTGCAGTACTGTGTTTAGACTTTATACTGTAGGATAGTTAGAGTGAAGATCTGCTACTGTTTTCAAAAAAGCATTATTGCCTTCAAACTCAGTGTTGACTTTTCAATATTTACCCAAGATCTTTACTTCATATGATTACTACGAAATGTATTGCATCAGCAGTACATTGGAAGTATAAGAAAGTAGATTTCTATTATTTAACAAATGTAACTTGAAATGAAACATCACCCAAAAATCTGATTGTTGTAAAGTGCACTGTGGGAATGAACCGGTATTATTTTATAGAGATTTGCATCCTTCATATATGACTACACCAGAGAAATTAATTGAATCTTGTATAGAATCACTTAAACTCTCAGCGAGCATTTAGAGACTGATTATAATCACATGGGAGCAGTGATGTCTGTGGCAGTCCATTTAGCTCCATTACTCACTCTCTTTAGCCCGAGTATTTGGGCTCATTTGGCAAGGGTACTGATTTATGCAAACACCCAAGCCCTGCTGGTCTTTTCACATGAACCCCCTACTGAATACGAGTCCCCACTGAACCACAAAATATTTTTCTGTAAATAAATATTGGGACATAAATAATATTTGTAGAGCTGGGCAGCAAGCTGTTCAAGGGAGCCGCTCCTACACTTGAGCATCAAGTCCCTCGGCAGAACGTCTTCTTCCACCAAAGGGACATCTCAAAGAAGATTGTGAAATGATTGTCCACACTTTTTTAGATCAAATACCAAAACGATCTCCCTGGCCTCTAAAATGTGCCCTGCTGTCTGCCTGCTTGGGGTAAATTACCGCCTGACAGGGCCGCTCTTTGTTGTATTAGAGTCTGGAGTGCAAGGGCCAACTCTGTCAACCTGTCACAGCAGGAGATTATTGTCGCTGACACTCAATACTTTGTCAAAATGCTCAGATAGTACACCCAAATAAGCGTCCTGCTTCCACCAGGATGTTCTGCACTCAGGAGGGGGGGATGAAAGTGAAGGCTAAAGATCGCTGACACATTTTGCTTTTCCCTGACATCTTCTTTGACTCAACAATTCCAACAATAAAAACAATGGTGTGTAAATTGAGATGAACCCCTCATAAGGAAGGAGAAAGAAAGAGGAGAGGGGAAAAAAAGGAAAATCGGAAGGAATTTCCATCAATATAACAAGGGCATGGAAGGTAAATATAAACCACTTGTTATAACAGGAACTTGAAATTTATAGCTTGTAGTATTTTGTCCTTAGCCTCTTGCTTGGTTTCAAAATAGTGCCGCCATAATTATCTACAGATGGAAATGGATGCAGCTGGTCCGTCAAAGTCTGAGGCTTTTCTCTCGGAGCAGATCATCCAGTCGATGGACTGCTTTTCTCTTGCTAATAAATTAGTCGCCCTCAGATTTTATCTGGCCGTTACAAGATACTCACAGTGAGCCCACCGATCAGCTTCTGCCTCAAACTCCTTTTATATTTTCTCCTCTGAGATGTACAGATCTGAAATATGATAAATTGACCTGCTAAGGGTCTGCTTGCAATTTGTGATTTCATAAAACATAGAACTATGATTTCCGTACTTGTCTGACACACAAGGTTGCATGAAGGGTAACCGTTTTTTAATAGCATGGACTGTTGTTTTTTTTACAGTGCTACTCCTGTGTCTGTATCTGGTCGAAGTGTTTACTTGGTCCCTTCTTTTATCGCATAATATTGTAGCACTAACACCTGAGCTTTGGCATTCTGTCAGTCAAAGTCTAAAATTGGTCCTCTCGTGTTTCCGACAGCTGGAATATGTAGCAACAAAATGTAGTGTAGGTTTCTACAAATAGTGCCCTAAAAGAATAGTTTGACATTTTGGTAAAAGAGTTAGATGAGAAGATTGATAGCACAACCAGAGTGGTATTAATCTTCTCATCTTACTCACCGCAAGAAAGGGAATGAGCATACTTTCCAAAATGTCAAACTATTCCATTCACATAACAGCCATAGATTCACAACTGTAACAGTGTTTCCCACAGATTAAAAAGCAATTTGTGGCGGCAGCGGTGGCGGGGGGGGGGGGTTGTCGGCTGGTCGCCCCGTACCAGACCGGGGGTATACTTATTTTCATACAATCGACTATCAAAAACTGAGGAGGATACGCTGTTGGATGCTGTCCTCCTCTCCTACTCTTTCTTCAATGCCTAACAAATCTATCTCTTTCTCTCCCTGACTCTGTATTTCTGCTTCAGCAGCACTGGTTGAAGCCTGAAAATATTGTATACATATTAATAACATGACTAATTACACTGGTCGGACTGTTTCAGACTGATACCTCCGGTTCAGGCTGGTCCTCATCCTCAACACGTGCCTTTTTCAGTCGCGGAAAATACTTTTCAATTCTCATCTGGATTGAAGCAGCAAACATTCAGTGTAAGAGTAAAAAAAATGACATAACATTATTTATAATAAGTTTCTTTGATTCACAGCTGTTACATATAGTGTTTTGACCTCGACAACCCAACTGCATTTTACCGCAAACTTGCGACTAGTTAACTTTCTAAAGCAGGCGCAATCGCTTGTTTGCTAAGAGTCGGGCCGGGACTCAAACATTAACACACTGACAACATTGTATTCAGAATCTAAAATATTTGTATAGCACTTTTTAATGCGTGATTGTGTAAAGGTGTTCACGAGATACCAACCTTTCGTGAACTTGTGAATTTCGCCAGCCGTCTTCTCTCGTTTTCATGGAGACAGGCGCTGTGTGCACGGAGGGAGGGGCTGTGTGTGTGTGCGTGCGTGCGTGCGTGCGTGCGTGTGTGTGTGTGTGTGTGTGTGTGTGTGTGTGTGTGTGCGTGCGTGCGTGCGTGCGTGTGTGTGTGTGAGTGAGACGCAAGTGACAGAGAGACGGAGGAGAGCAGGGAAAGGAAATGCTGCTGAACGAATACGCTGCGTGTTGATTGAGTGGCGCACCGCCACAAATTAGTCTATGTGTGGGAAACACTGTGTAAAGTTCAAAAACAATTTGCACTACCCAATTGCTCAAGGGCTGCAAGTAAGTTTACTTATGCTCGATTGGTATTTGTAGAACGTCAAATTGTGCAACACTGTTTCCATAATTTCTTTTGTACCCACAGTTGTGCCTAATAGCACAAAGGTCGCAGATGAAGAGAAGAAATTCCGTGACTGTGCCGACCTCTACCAGGCTGGCTTTCATAAAAACGGAGTCTACACCATCCAGATCAACCCGCAGGAGACCAAAAAGGTGGGAAGCCACAATATCTCACAGCCAATAAGTACACTATAATGTGAAATATCTGCCTTTTCATCACTTCTAGGTCACTTTCTTATAGTGGGTTTACAGGAAGTATGAATGCCGAAAGCTGAAAATACACTTGGCAGGGTGAGGTGTGAAAACAGGACAGGAGGTGTTCTTAAACTCTACACTATGCTTATGTACTCTTGATTGATGGGAGTGATGATTTAATAAGTTAGGAGGTCACAGAAATATGAATTCTACTCTATTTTTTGTTTAAGGAAATACTATTACTATCTTGTTTATTAAGCTATTGTGCATACTTTTCCATTCTTTAAAGCTTTAGTGCTTAACTTTTAGATATTAATGAACGTCCGTTACATTTAAGCCATTGCCAAATGAGTTGCTGGAAAGCTAATTAAGACTATCAGCTCCACAAAACTCTCTCTGTATTTCTCAGTCTGGCTATATTGTGTCGTCAGGTGACTTTCACGCTCAGAAACTCAAGTGAAGATAATTACCTCCGATCACGGAAGGCTTGTATCATGTATCAAACGCCGACAGTTTGGTTGTCATTACTTAGAATTCGTCATGGGGGCGACAGATACTACGCACTATAGCTTTAAAAGATGATGGAGCAGCTTTTGAATGTATTTGTGAAAAGAAGCATCTGAGCTTCAAGCCTCTGGGTGGACGTTTCCTTGCGGCAGCTCAATAGCTTTCACTATCTGAGTGGAGGCTAGTGAACCCTAGTCTAGCTTGCTATCATTAGCAGTGATTCAGTGTGACGTCATTTTTCGTTCATGTTATTCCAACACCTGCTGAGTCATTGGCTGCTCCCACATACGCATTGTGTTGGTCCCACATTATATTTGTAAGTACATAAGTACGTTTGTGCATGTTTACCATGAATTATGAGCTAGTCTTGGGGAAAACGATTCTATCAAGGGTACTTCCTTAATAATACCCAGGCTGTGTTCATGTGTGTTCAGCTGTGTGGGCTGACTGAGGTGAGAGACCTTCTCCACTCCACCCTGGGGTCATCTCAAAACAAAGAGCAACACTGCAGATAGAGCACCAACCCTGCGTTATCAGCTTACACACACTGAGGTCCAAGGTTAAGGGCCACATTACACCCAGGACCTCCACTTTGATCCTGCAGAAATAAGGCCGCCTGATGAGGAACATCTCTGGGGAGTTGGTGAGGGATAAGGAGGCGCTGATTAAGTTTGAGAAGGACACAGATACGTTGCATTCCCAAAAATGATTTATTATGAAAGCTGGGAAAAGGAGTGTCTGTAAACCAAATAATTGTCCAAATGACCCTTCATTGTTTGTCAGTGCCGCTGAGAGTCATGTTGAATGTTGAATTAATCAGCTTGTTAGTTAAATTTCTTCTGAATACTGGAAAAAATTTCAAAGACCTATGGGTGCTCTCATTGTTCCATTTCCTTCACACATGTGTTTTCCCACCCTCATTTGCGCTCTCTTTTCAATTGTGTAGGTGTATTGCAACATGGAAACAGCTGGTGGTGGATGGACGGTCATCCAGCGCAGAGAAGACGGGAGTGTGGACTTCCAGAAAACGTGGAAGGAGTACAAGATGGTGAGACCAGACAAATGTGTGCACACAGACATATTTCCGGCATGCATACACACATCCATATCCATTAAAAGCAAGATGATAATGGTGGCCCTTTAAACACAAGACAGTGACTCAACACACAGAAATGGCGAGAATACTCTCATCCACATCCATCAAGCATAAATTACGAAACTGTGAGCAAAACATCCTGTTTAAAAACTTATGACAAATAGTTTGCGCTTTTTGGCCTTGACTGAACATGCTGAAAACTAAGAGGCAGATCCACTGATCCAGATGTCATTCCTCTTCAGCAATAGCTCCCCCCGTCGTCTTTGCATGAGCTATATTGTCAAGGGTGTCTTGAGACTTGCGCTGCTCCTCAGCCGAGGCTTCAGTGACATGCTGTAATTCTTTCTCTTTTCCAACAGGAAATTATTACATACATCTGCAACCAACACACTTGTTTAGTCTCTCTAGCACTGTGCCAGGTGTTTCATCTGTTTGTCATCAAGGAGAAATGTATGCATATTTGCATTAAGGGTGTTAACATTTCAGAACCTAAGCTGTGTTTAGACGGTAAATTGGATTGTATTATTGCTGGCAGTTGCATTGCTTGTGTTTGCTGTGTAAGTCACCTGTGTATACCTTCCACAAGCTGTCAGTTTATTGTCAAATGGACTATGTTCATTCTATCCCCTGTTCTCTGCTTTGGGTTTTCAGTTTAATTATTTCCCCTCTTTCTGCTGCTCTTGATGTTTAATTTACCAGGCAATGGGAAAGGATTTCAATGAGTTTGTGGGACATTATAAACCAGATAATAAATAATAAAAGAAATATAGAGCACAAGGGAGAAGAAGAAAATAAATATATGTGAGGCCTAAAAAGTAAGTACCTATGAAACCGACATGGAAACCCTCCAGCTTTGAACAGGTGTCATAGAGAGCATGACGTGCATTACAGTACATGAGGGCACACACATAGACCTTGGCCGACATTTACAGTACAGTGCTGATCCAACAGCGTAGTGTAACTGTCCCTCTCCTTGAAAAGCCTGTAGGAGATTGATGGAGTTTTAAGTGTTATTAATTTTCTCATTCTTGGTCTCCAGAGGCTTGCGCTCACAGATTTAATGTACATGGAGGATTTGTAAATCTTTCAGTAACAACTGACATGTTTCTTTGTGGGACCATGGAGAGAATTTTGGCAACAGGGATGTCCAGTAGTGCATATGTTAAATTGAGATCTTAAGACCATCTAATGTTTGTTATTACATTACCAGGAGACCACATATCACTGGAGACCTCGCAAATAATAGTCACAACCTACTCTTTCTTCTTATCAGTATGTGAACATGGTGCTTGTAGAGTAATGGTTTCCAACTATTGCTCTACAAGCACCTCAGGGGGTACTTGGGAAGTTGCCATGGTGTAACTGGAAAGATCAAGTAAAGAACTAGTAAGTTTTACAATAACCAGTAATCTGTCCATCAAACCGAGTCAGGCACACTAGTAGTCTGGATCTAATTAAACCATGGTTTGGTTTGTTTCTAGTGTAAAAAAAGTTTTTGGATGGGTTGGACTTTCAGACCAATAACAGGGAGTTTTGGAAGGCTATCCTCATGTTATAAACGTAGCTAGCTGCTTTAAGGTAAAGCCCTGTGCTTAGTCAGGGTTTCCGCAGGTTCTTAAAACGTCTAAAAAAGTCTAATATTTCAACAGGTCTTAATTTTCTTACAGAGGGGAGAGAGGTTAGAAAAGGACAGGAGAGCCCGTCTAGAAATCAATTGCATGTATGACCAAAGCAACCTAAACATTGACACTTCAATTGTATGACGGAAATAAAGTAATGTTAATAATTAATATAGTTAAATATTAAATATAACATTCAGTTATAATCCAGTTATAAGAACATAAAGGCTGGTGCTGATGATTTTAGGTCAGACAAAAAAGGTTAAGAACCACTGTTGTGTAGTATTGTACATAGTATAGAGTATTGGACTTTTATTATTATAGTATTGGAGTTTATCTTTGTAACAACAGTTTGAGTTTTACAGGGCTCAGTGTTTCTCCCAGACATAGTGATTTTAGCAAGTGTAACTGAAATGCAAACCAAGCACTAAGTCCAACAATATGACTTACCATCTTCTCATCTTTTCTGAGGTGAGTGATGTAGATCAGGTTTACGTGTGAAGGATCGTGAAGAACCGGAACTATATAATGGAAAACTGTCAACGGAGCTTGACTCCAAGCCTTTTCTCCAGCCAGGGTTCTTGAGATAAACCACAGTCACAGTATGAGGCGTTGGACCAAGCTGAAAAACAGTCAGAGGGGAACATCTCATCGGGAGTGAGATCAATTTGAGAGAAAGTGAGAGATAAAAGGAGAGAAAGCGGTAATGGGCCCCAGTCACTTTCTCTTCCACCCACTCGGCAGGACATGCCTAAGGCTCGAGGAATGCCCCGTATTTACTTTCCCTCCTTCCCATTCCTCATCACCACACACGCTTAGCACAAACACAGACTTCTCCCTGACTTTGCCTCCCTAGCCCACTCCACCCCCCCTCTTTCCCAATCTTTAATGGAGTGGTCCAGACTGTCCTGTCAGAGCTGTAATGTCATCCTGCTTTGCGATATTCCCCTCTGCAATTCACTGCTCTTGCTGCTGTCAGAAGCACTTTGCCTGTGACCGGGAGCAACTCTGATCAAATACAAACTTTTGCTGTTGTTTGAAGGAGTGTCCTATGCATACAGTATATATTTTTGGAAAGAAATCTTTAGGTAATAATGACTTTAGCATGTGTGAATGTTTCAGCTGGTACCAATTTAGGCACTTTATAGGTAGGTAAGTCTATCCATGTGGAGGATCAAGCCAAAAGCAAGCCTAAAATACATTAATACACAATATGAGTAATGTGTGTGACTTTTCACTGAGTTCTGGAGGAATGGAAAAGAATGCTATGAGTAATAAAATATATATATTTATGCAGTACAGAAACATTTCTGCTGGTGGATAAACAGCCACATTATTTATTATCAGGAACCATTTTTTCTGGTCTAATTTCTGATTGACAAAAAATAAATGAGTAAATAAATAAGAAAATTCCTTTCCATTCATTCCACAATCCTCTAGTGTTGAGATGTTATCATTCTAGGAAAAATAGGGGAGATAACACTGCATAATCTCTAGTCCATGATTTACAAAAAGGATTTGAAGCGCTATCTCCACACTGATTATTGTGTTTCTCTTCCTTCGTTGCAGGGTTTTGGCAGCTTGTCTGCAGAGCACTGGTTGGGGAACGAGTATGTTTACCATTTGACCAGCCAGAGGCAGAATGCCCTCCGTGTAGAGCTGACAGATTGGGACGCACACCAGGCCTTCTCACTATATGACCGCTTCCAAATCGGCAGTGAGAAACAAAACTACAGGTAAGACTAATCGTATTGCTTCTGGTAGACAAAGATGGGGATGCTTGTTTTTTCAGGCCAGGGAACACACAGACAGCGAGAGTTGTCTGTCTTCATTACAGCTCATCACAGTGGCTGGTAAATATCCTCTGGACTGGATTTTTGCAGGATTCAATAGGGGTTTGAACCCATATTTGCACCACATGGTAACGTGATACATCACATGCGTCTTCAGGCTGAAATTTGAATAAATCAATGAATCTACAATTAATTAAACAAATAATTTTTAGCCACGCTAGTTGCACGGCTCTTTCGATGGCAGTGCTGGTCTGTCTGTCCACTACTTTGGTCCAGACTGAATATTGAATAAATTTGCCATGACATATGGTACAAACATTGATGCCCCTCTCAGAATGAATTATAATAGCCTTGGTGATCTATTGAGCTTTAATCTAGTGCCATCGTTAGCCTTGATCACTGCATATCAAAAGATTGTGAAGCTTTAGCATACAGTATGTTACTTTTGAAAGGTAGCAAGTAAGGAATTATATAAGGAAATAATACTTCAATGGAAAGACAAAATGTTCAAAAGTGTTAACATTATAAACATGGCTAGTAATTGTGAGCTCTCCAGACACTTCAATAACGTCAATCCTGTTATATAAGTCTGTGGTGAAGTTTTTCCTCATCGCAAACTCCTTGCAAACCAAATCTATCACTTGTCATCGTCTCCTCATTACAAACGCTCCTTTGATTGTCACTTTGTCCTTGTGTGTTGCGGGGGCGAAGGTTTCTGTTTTCTTTTGAAGGGGTTAATGATAACAGGCCTCAAACTGTGGCAGATGCTTGGCCCTCTCAGATGTGGAACTACTGCAAATTCCACAGGGTTTCAAGCAATTGCTGGCTTCAGAGGAGAAGGTCTGACAATTCTGCAGTTTTCACTGGATGGCTGGTTCTCTCTGATAAGAGGTCCCTTTAGTTGCAAAATAACTTGCGTCCAGCTTTGAATGACGAAATACGGAACGAGATTTTGTGGCTTAAAAGGCTTTACCTAAACCATTCCATTCCTTGCAGTGTTTCCCTGCAGCGGTGGGGAGTTAGGCTTGTTGCCAAATGTAATTTTCAGAATTGTCTTGCGATGACAGGGGTTTCACTTCACGAGGTTTCCGTCTTGAGGAGCCCGTACGTGGAGTGGGCTTTGTGGTTTTGACTAGAGAATTGGATTTCAATCAAGCGTTGTTTTTTGTTTTTGTTTGAATTTATATGCAGAGTTGAGATTTGAGAAAACTCCATCTCTTGTTACTGTACCTTTAGTCTTTATTTCTGGCTCGTTGGCAGGACACACACACAGACTTTAGGCTTGTGTACATGGCACACAGATATGTTAATTGCAGGCCCATATATTTTTAGGGCTGGGTATCAAGACTCAATACAGTATGTACTTTACCGTATCTATCCGTTTGAAACTCTCTTTCACACGCACACATTTATATTTGCTTTTATATCCTTTCCTGTGTTTAACACATTTTTAACCTTTTGTTCTTATGAATTAGGGAAACAATATTTTTTTTTGTCCCGCTGCGGCAGACAAAGGGCATCCCTGGCCATTCCAGCCTGTTTTTAATGCAGGCTCATACTGTTAGGAGTCCAATCGACACACTGATCTCTATAAATAGATTTGTTCTTGAAAAATAGTTGTGGTATGATAATCACACATTGCTCCTCTGAAACACGGGCCAAAACAAACCAGATGGCGGGGCCCAAAACAAACGCTGCCATGTTTTTTGCTTTGGCAGCTTCTTGCTTTTAAATGTCAAACAATTTCTTGCTCTAAAACATAAGAGAGATAGTTGTAAGTGATATGGCCGGCCTTTTAGTTGGTTTTGGATTATTTTATGTCATCTGTGGTAGTTTACTGGAATACAGTCTGCGTCAGCGCGTGTCAGACAAACATTTGTAAAGACCTCACTTGGTATCGTAAATATGCCTCTTGCTCTCTCTCTCTCGCACGCACACACACACACACACACACACACATACAGCCTGTAAGAACAAAAGCACATAAAAGAGGCCACGAACAGACCACTTTGAGACCAGGTATAATAACTAAATAGTCCAAGTCCAACAATCCATATGACTCACCATTTATGATAAACAATATTGAGCATTACCAGGAAATGTTTGTCTTGCTGCCAGCTTGTTGGTTTCATCTATGTATACAGTACTGTAAAACAGAAATGACTTAACCTGCAGAGAGGGAGGGAAGTGTGCAATTAATCCTTTCTGAAATATAAGGTCCTAATCCTTTATAAATGAAGTCATGTACACGGAATAAATGTCATATTTATTACCCGTGCGCTAAAAGTTTAGACCCGCCATTTATCTTTATTCAGTCCTCGACTTCTTGTATAATACAACTGTTATATCAGTACATTATTAACAATGTGATGTTTTAAATAATTGAATAATAGTGGTAGTTAAGGACAGAGAATGCAATAAGGGGCACATCTCAAAAATAGAGAGATTTAGATGGTTATGATAGGTGTGTATGCTTAATGTCCAAGGAAACCAGTTTGAGCATCAATAAACAAGTTTCAAGTTTCCACCCAGTTTAATGATATATTGGGAAAGAGCATTACTTATACTTACTTATACTTTACTTAATACTGTTAGAGAAAATAAAGTGTAAATTAATGGAAAATGAATGGCTATTACCATTGCCAACTTTAGGTACTTCTGGCTTCAAGACTTTGACTTTTATTCTTCAATGCAGTTTGGAGAACAGAAAAAAATATATCATACACATGCATCTATCATGCACAACATGCATTGGATTTGTAGAACTCAAAGAAAAATGCTCTTAGAAGTAGAGCATTAGAGCAGAAGCACATCAAGAGGCCTACATCAATACACCAAAGTAGTGCCAATAGCAGCCAAATAAAGGAAGAAATCTACACTGGCTACATCTGCACAGTGTAAGCTGACATCAGCAATGTTGTTTTAAAGCTGAACGAACACCTCTTGTGGACAACACTTTGAGGGGCAAATTTGGGTTGACCAGAGCTTCGAAGTTCCCACTGAACCACAACCCCATAATATTGTGAAATGAGCTCTTGAGTTTTTTTCCTTCATTGTGACTGGGCTTACCATAATTGCAGAGGTTACTGTCTTTATAAACAACAGAACCCCCCCCCCCCCATCATCAAACCTAATTTGGTGTCTGTGATACAGCATGGGTTGCAGAAAAGAAAATAATAAAAATCAAATATAATTTGATGACCTACAAACATTGTTGTAATGACAGCCATCAGATCAACACATTCAGTTAATCACTGTCATTTATCAAAGTTTCTTTGCTGCTAAAATGGACTTTGTGCTACATATCAATATGAATAGAAGAGGGAAAATGGCAGAAAAGATACACAAAAGTGGCTAATTAGAGTAAATGGAATGAAAAAAAAATTAAATAGTGCTCAGTCAGAGGGAAATCATGATACAGAATAAAGAAAATTGCACACAACTAAATTATGTTAAAAGAAAAAGACAGAGCCACAAACTGAACTAACTGATGAATGGTGGTTAAGATAGTTTCAGGCAGATAAACAGTGATTATTGAGAATGGTCCTGAAGTTACAGAGGAGTTTAAGTGTTTCGGTTTATACGTGGCTTTGTCATTGTTTTGTCATTGTTTTCATGATGCAATTGTTCTTATTGAACACAATCAGTAAGTATAAAACAGTATTGTTTACATAAAGATGTTTCTGTCAATCATGGATTCAAAAGACAATAATCAGGGTTTCCACTATATATATTTAGCAGCGACGCACCGCTGCTCCGTAAACTGTTTATGAAAAAAGTCGTAATTACACGACTCTGCAGAGCCGTCAGCTCTACTGAACTTAAGCGAACAGTAATCCTCTCTCTCTCTCCCCCCTTTGAGGCAGAGCAATTGGAACAGTGACAGGACATCATCACTCGCGAAGTCATGGCAACCAAATAAACAACAGCGCGAGTATAGCAGTTTCTCAGGCAGAGTGACAAACGTAAAATATGACAGCTACAGCATATTGGAAAGTAGTGTTATGGGCACTGAATTTGATGAATTTACTGTTTATCAGACCCCAGATGAGACAGGAAGCTACCGTTAGCGAATGCTGCGGCTCGTCTGCCTTTGACTTCCTGCTGCAGGAGATGTTGTATTTCCTTCCGACATGCTGTAATTACTTACTGTTTAAAACGTTTTCCAGGTTATAACCTAGTGGGGTTGCATACTGCTCAAAACCAACATGAAAAAACGTAGTAATGTTCCCTCAGCATTTAGTTTTGTTGCTAAACTGAGTGTAAAATGAGCGGTGACGCTAAATCTGTTTCAGGTAATGGTATCCTAGGGGTACTGTCTATTTGCTGGATTTTTCGGCGGTAACGGTAGCTAACGTTAGCAAATAAGCCCACTGACAGCGACGATATTGTTCATATTTTGGCATAATGTTTAGTATAGACAATAGCAGTGGTCATAGTGAGTTAAAATGTGATGTGCGATATCTGTAAAGCTGAACGGACTTACAGTAGTAACATGAGGCTAAAACAGATTTTATTCTGATCCAAAAACACTTTTTGTGAGAAAGTACAGAGAATGTACAATAACATTATATCCTGGAATGTAAGACATAAGATGCTTTTGATTTGATTTGATGATTGCAAATAAAGCAAAAAAAAGTAAATACCTGCTGTTTTCATTTTAGTAACAGTTTTAGTTTCAGTTTTAATGTGGATGTTTATTCCCCCCCCCCCCCCTCGCTGCTGAAAGAAATTCTACCGGAAACGCTGAATAATTGTTAGAAAACCGCACAGAAATTGTAAATAGCCAGGATAAACTTATTAAATGTTGGCAAGCCTCCAGTGGGTTACTTACTGTAACAGGACTATAGGCCCACTTATGAGCTATCAAATAAATTGTTTTAACTTAGTCAATTAATGCTCATACTTGTTTCAAGAGTCGAGTTTGCCCTGAAATATAACAATAGTGTTGTTGCAGTATGGGGCTAATACAGTCTAAAGGGTTTCTATGTCTCAAGAGAGACAAAAACAAGAAAGAGACACAGTAGGTAACACATTTGAGTCATCATGTAAGATTATATGAAGGCAGATATACTGGATAGTATCTAATATAGGCCATTGGTGAATATATAGAATTTATTTGTCAAAATATTCGTAATGTGAGATGCCACGTCAGACCCATTCTGCACCCAACTGAACTTAAACCCTAAACAAATCTTATATATTATATATTTTCCAACATGTAACATTGTTTATGTTTTCATGTAACAAGATGTTTCTAAAAACCCTTTGCTTAACAATGATTAAAGGTGCAGTAGGTAAGACTTATAAAACTAAACTGACCCTATGTTCGAGTAGAACTACATGAAGCAGGTCATTTAAAAAAAAATCTGGCTCCTAATCAGGGCCGAGGGGTGTCAATCACTGCTCATGCACACGCATTCATTCTCCCTTGTGGGGGGAGGGACTGAGAAGTTGTCGATGATCAAATTTTTTGGCTAAGTTCTGGATCTTCACAATCCTACCTACGGCATCTTTAATGCCCAAAGCCTGACCATGTATGTATAGCTAACTTTTTTTCTAGGATTAAGAATTTAAAGTTTCATGCAACTACTTCACAGAAGTGGAATGTGTGAGTATGTGTAATGCATCTTAAAACACTAATGCGCATGGTAAGATGTAGTGAAGTACCCTGGGCACCAGAGAAAACCCTAATTTCCAAAATTGTCTGAGTTATCCATTCACAGCAGTGGAATATATGCACAGACACAAGTTGAGGTTTTCATGTGTACCTTCAAAGCCCCCCCAGCTGGAATAAAAGACTTGTATGTTTATTTTTGAACGAGCCATTACATCTTTATTCAATATCCTTCCCTGTTCGGAAGACAGCCAACTTCTGAAATCCCAGTGAATTCTCCACATGGTAATAACCCGATTTCCCCTGTGGAATCAGCTAGATCTCGTTTAGATGTTTTTCATGTGAGGATTTAGAAAAGAAATTGGCAGATTTGTGTTCCAAAACACGGTGACTCCTCTATTTTCCAATGCTCACACTAAGATAATCTTAGATATCTCAAGTTTTGTTTTCATGTTTTGAACTCCATCCCTGGAAGCTTCAGGTTCCACTGTTTCCAGTGACACGGAGGTGAAGCATTAAAGCTACAGGCTGCAAAACTTGTGTAAGACAGAAAAAAGGATCAGCAGCTGAACTTGTTAAACATGACGTGAAGTTGATTGTGCACTGTAAACAGAAAATCCAAGAAATTAAGATTAAGAATAAAATTAAGAAAATACTGATCACACACAAAACAATCCTAACTCAAGGTCCACCTACAAGCTTTTAACCACACCACACGGTCTTCATCTGTGTAACTAAAGGTGATATGGCTGCAATCAGCTGCTGAACTCGCATACCGACAGATCCATCTTTATATAATTATAGTAATAATAATATAATTTATACTTTATTAATCCCACAAGGGAAATTACAACGTTTTGTTTTTAGAACACACATTACACACTGGCCTGAAATACACACACATGCTCTGTGGCAACTAAACAAACTATAACTGCGGTTAAAAGCTATGGAAAAAGCTAGTAAGTGTGCCTTGAGTTGAAGTTGTTGTGCTAGATTTCCAAGTGAAGAGTTATTTTCAAATTAAATGGACAAAAATGTCAATTTCTAGAGGCTTTCAAAGGAGAGTGGCACAGGTCTTTTTCTGGTAGTATATTGTCCTCTATTTAATGGTCATGAGACATAAAGATGACTGTGCTATTCACTGAATGTTGACACTTTCTTCCCATACCTTAGCCACTAACTTTAATACACATCAGTGTATCTGTGTCTCAATGAAACTATTTGTCACCTAATGGCAAGAGAGCAGTCATCAGGTCTCAGCCAGCCAGACACCTCTGCGGCCTTGCAGTAGGAAGCGAACCATTGGTCAGGGTGATTAACCTCTGCAATGGGCCAATCAGACTGCAGTTCAGGAGGCTAACGACTGCCAGGTGTGTAACAGCACGTGCTGGGGTGTCTTCTTCATGTATGAAGATGAAAGAAAATAAAGCAGGATAAGCTTGGCTGTGTCAGTCATAAGATGAAAAGTGGCATATGTTTAAAAAACACTTCCATTTGAGTCTCAAGAAAGATTTTGTGCGCATTACAGTGATCTTTTAAACCATTTCTGTATTTTATTTCTGCCGTATTCTTTAGAAAATCGCTTGAACTTTGTACAGGGTAAGATATATTCCATTAGACACATTGTTTTACGGCTTTTCCCTTAACCTCTCCGAAGACATTCTTTCATAAAGTCACTGTATGACAGCAATATCCTCTGCTCAGAGTAACATATGTTGTGAAATGGGAAGTGTCAGATAAAAGTGAGACTGGGAACAAGCGACATGTTAGCAGATCTGAGGCCCCACGCCAATCCCAGCCTGCTCAGCTGCAATCTAACACATCTTTCCTCTGTGTGGGGAGAAGGGGACACATTTTCGGAAAGGGCCAGGTCTAAGGTAGTCCTCTGTGAACACTTCACTGCTTTAAATTAAATGCATTTTTGGAAATATGAAGGCTGATTTATATATATTTGCTCAGGTTTCTAAGGTGCTTTCTATGGTGAACAGCTCTGAGATTCTGAGCCTGATGTGGCAGGTCTAACAAAATGTATTGTGTTAAAAATATTTCAACTCAGTTCAAATTTTTATTTTATTTAAGATTTTATGTGCGATCTCGGATATTTAAAAAAAAGATGCAGTTAATAGAAAGGTTTTTAACAAAGTGTGAAGCCTCCATTCCTTGTAAGAACACTGTAAATGTTTTAATGATGTTTGATAACAATGATGTTTTTAACATACAGTATAATTAAATGTCAGTCACCTTGTTTTACTTGGAAGTGCTCTCAGATAAACACATCATGTCACGTCATCTTATTCCTCACCTGACCCTGCAACAACTTATTTCCCACGTACACAGTTTGCAGCTGTACTACTCCAGAGCACAGACCTATTATGAAAACTGAATCTGCATCAAATCTTGAAGGCAGCAGTTCACCTAAATCACACACGAAAAAAACATTTTCTCACTTACCCCTAGTGGTAATTTAGTCATGCAAATAGTTTATTTATCCAAGTTTTGATGTCCCTCCATTGGAGACACTTGCAGCCACCCCTAATACAATAAGGGTGTGTGAAATTTAATTTGTGGTGCTAAACACATTTGGATAATTGCCTTCGACAGCATGGTGTCTTTCCAGAAACAATGTCCCAGTTAACTTTGTCATTATGCAAGCACAACGAAATTGCAATTGTGTCAGCCACAAATGGTGCATTGTATTACAAAGATTGAAATAAGGAACTAATGAGATAAGAGATAATAAATATCAGTGATTAAAAAGTGCAGAATATAAGCAATATGAGCTACAATATAATACAATAAGCGTCGGATCTCGCTGGGAGCAGTAGGTGTGACGTAGGTTCTGTGTATTATCCTTGTTTACCTTGACACTGTTTCTTTAAAAACATGCTTTCGCTCTGTCAAACTCGTACTGCAATTCGTTTTTGTTTCAGGAAATATAAACTAAAATGATACTGCAACTATTGTACATATGTATTCAGTTTTTCAAGAGTATAAAATAATCTTTGGACATATTTGTGGAAACCGTGTCTATTATTCAGGTGGGCATTTCCCATGGCAGCAGTTGGCTGACGTTTGATTGCCAACATCGCTAGCAGATGCACTGATCATTACTGTGGTGCACTACTTACTGTACTGGAACACATCATGAATAGCCTATGAATGTTGCACATAGCATTGACCCTTTAACATTAAACAACTGGGATGATGACCCCTCGTGACCCTTTTCACGACCCTTTTCGCTCATGTTATTTCAACACCTGCTGAGTGTCACTTTCAAGCTTCTGTACACAGAGGGTTGTGTTTGGGGGGACTGGCCACTGTTAGCTGTCTTTGTTTTATGACACCAGTAAACTTAGTTTAAAGTTGAGTGGGGTGGTATTTGTGATTAGCAGAAGTTTCAGATTAGATGCTGTAAATGCTTTAGGAAAAAAAAAATATGCATGACAAGATACCACCAGGGGTAAATGGGAACATGTGTTTTTTTGTAATTTGTGTGAACTGACCCTAATGATGACATGCACTGTTGGTACTTTAATTTTCTAAATATGTCAAAAGATCACAAACAAGCTGGCGTCCACGGTGGATATTAGAAGAATTAGATGGCGTGACACCATTCTCCCTCCCCAGAGGTGTCATTGAGTAAAACCAAATGATTCCCCTCACAGCTCAATATTTAGGTTACTAATGAGCCTTGACCAATCGCATTACTAAGTTACTTCAACAAGAACAATCAGATTAGCATGCATTGCCTGTTAAGTTCCCAATATGGCTGAGCAGATGTCTGTCATTTTATTGACGTGAACTATTAGACGCCATCTCTCTGTCAATCTCTATGTCTCAGTCTTTTTCTCTCTCATTCTTAGAAACAGGCCTTAGGAAAAGCATCTCTTCCTCTTGAGTTTTTGGGCTATCTTTACATTACCCTACCTATCATTTGAATGCATAATGGATCCTGACAGGAAGAACTGCAGATGTCAGTTGAGTTGGGGTTTGTTGGTCTGGTAAATATGCAGCACAGCCAGTAAACACAGCCGCAGACTATTTAAAGCAGCCTGTCAAAGTGTCATGCTGAAAATCCCTCTTGATGATGTGCCTTGGCAATTCCTTAGCGCAACAGAGATCGTGAGAGCTTTGGAAAATGGAGTGTAAATGTGCAGCAAAGTCTGTTCTTTATCAGAGCGGTAGCAGACCTCATCTTTGACATTGCATGTTTTATTCCTCAGAATCTATAGCTGATAGACGTCATGCTACCCGTAAGTGAGGCAGTGTGACTTCACTCTGGAAGTGGAAAGCCTCTCCTGAGACATCTATTGCCTTGTAGACACCAGTTAATACTTCAGTATTTACATGTACACCCAAGTGCTTATAATATACTCACAGGCCCTTATCCGAAGTGCCATATCCAGTGGTCATTCGGTGCCACTGATTAGACACATGACTCACCCTTACATTGTAGGATTACACATATTGGTTTAGTGGCTTAGTGAATTCCCCACTGTGACCCACAGTCACACTTTTTACTCTGTTGTACAAGTCAACCATTTACACAGCTGTCCAAATACAGAAGTCATTCACGTTAAATGACTTTCCATCCCAGGGAGTCTACCAGTTTCTTTCTTTTAGGTATTCATGCTGATGCCTCAGAGGTACAAGCTTCACAAAGGCTCGAGGTGCGTGGTGTTCAATATCTCCCGAAAACAAAATATTTTTATATTTGTTACTTTCTCATCGGAAAACTCAAACTGGGTGCAAGGTTCACTACACGCCCATGGTCCCCTGTTGTCAAGAAATGAACTCAGGAAATTGCTTTCACTGAGAGTGAACCATACTTAATAATAGAGACCTCATTGGCTTGGTGCTGCAGTCCTGCTCTTTGGATGTGCAATCTCTTCTATTGGGAGAAAGTGAAACCGAGAGGGCGTGAGAGAAACAAAGACATGAAAAGAAAAGGAAAAAAGGCAAGTGTGTAATGCAGCAGTTTAAGGGAAGGCATGTGCTGGTAATGGAAGAGCTGTCAAAGGGATGAAGGAATTGTCAGATCCGCATGTAGCAGTTCCCATTCACACCTCGAGTGAGTTCACAGTGTGCCACGCCCTGAAGAAATCTGCTTCCAAGCTGCATATTAGTTTTCAATTTGTGTGTTGAGCGCCGAGTGTGTAGAGGAATTCAGCTTGGGAGTGACGGCTTATCAGTCCCATAGATGTGCTGTTTGTTGGAATAATCCTCAGCGTGAAAAAATGGCAAGAAAGCTTAATATTATCTTGTTGATAGCTTGCTGTAGCACATGGTTAATTTATGACATACATTTTCAGAGTAATAGTTTGTGACTTTTTATTGTACGTATATGCAGAGATTATCTTTGTGTGATGATGCACAGCAGTGACTTTTCTGGAGTAGAAGAGGAACTGGGTAGCATAAACTGAACAGACAAAGGCAATATCCCCACAAAGCAGTATCATTGTAGTGTTTTAGTCTCTTTTCTCTGAACCAAAACTTCAACAACATGGTACTAGAACAATATATAATTTTTTTTAGGGTATTTAATTTGATAATTTATAGAAAGGTTCTCATGAAGAAAATGAATTCCTAGCAGCGCAGTATGTGAACCAGCCTACAGATACACCACTGTATTTGAGGGGACACATTTGGGACTAACGTAGTCTAGGTTCTGAACATGTACTCTATAGTTTTTGTATACCTGCATCCTTCTGACATGCTTTTGAAAAAATAAAAAAAATCCTTTAAATTGGGTTTGGCATATATATATATATATATATATATATATATATATATATATATATATATATATATATATATATATATATATATATAATCATACACACTATTTTATAGCAAAAATAGTGTGTATGATTTCAAGAAAGAAAACCTCATGAAAAGAGGAAGAGCAGTAGGAGCTGTTTGATTAAACACAAGACAGGGAGAAATATTGCATACCAGATACCAAAGACTTGAGCGTATGCCCTACCTGCCCAGCTTTGGATGGATGATAGGTTAAACAAGTTGCGTATTGCTCTTTTACTGTGTATAGCTGTTAAAGGTCAGTATTTGTGGTCTAAATTAACGTACTCTGGCCCTGCGGATGGAAATGTGATTCCCAGATATTCCTTACACTGCATGTTCTCGCGTTTGCTCGCTCTCTCTCTCTCTCTCTCTCTCTCTCTCTCTCTCTCTCTCTCTCTCTGTCTCATTTTCCATCTTATTCTTTCATATGCTCTGTCTTTCATTATTTATTTTATCTTCTCTCCACCCTGTTAATGTTGTTCCAGGTGTTCTATATGTACTCAATCACAACAAAAAAGAAATCTCTCTCAGGAGACATTTCTTGCAGCATGTTATGTCTTCTTGCTGTCTTTATTGCTTACACTGCTCACTCCACCATACTCCTCTCCCCCGCTTCCTCCCCCTGATGTGTTTTCATGTCCTGACTCCCTCCTCTACCTCGTCCTCATGTCTTTCAGGCTGTTCCTGAAAAGCCACAGTGGGACTGCAGGCAGACAGAGCAGTCTCGTAATTCACGGAGCAGACTTCAGCACCAAGGACATGGACAATGACAACTGCATGTGCAAGTGTGCCCTCATGCTTACTGGTGGTAAGTGCAGCCAAACACTGCATTGCAATGAGGATAATCATACATTCATATACATTTAAATAATATATATCTGGCTCTTTAGCTGCTAAATAGTCCAATAAGCTGTAAAACCAAAGCAATGACTGAAAAAGTTCCACAGAGCTGAGGGATCTTCAAAGTAAGTTGTTACTCTCCGTGGGTTGGTCACAACAAATGAGAGCTTTAACATTATAGATCGTCATCTAATCCACTCTTAATATGAAGAAATATCGCTTAGAGCAATCTTAAGTAATAATTTAACAATTTGCCTTTGTTTTTCTCTTCCATATAAGTTTAGCTATCTCCTTCTAATGGTCTAAGTTTCTCGTGTTTCTTTCCCCATCAGACTTCTTTCCAGCAATGTCTTCTTGCTCTCAGGTCTCAGCAATTAACTTGGAGTACATTGTCATTATAACCAATAGGAATCATGGGGAAAACTATAAACAATGTCCAAGATGTAATAAACCACAGTGATCTTTCAAGCATATATATATATATGGCAACAGCGGGACAATACAGAATTGCTTTTACGAGAAAACAACAGGCATGATTTTACCATTTCACAAAGTAATAACCTCTGATTGGCTTTATGACCAACCTCACAATGTTTATTGCCCGGTCATTCGTTCAGGTCATTATGATCACAACCTGCTCTTGCAAGACATGCAATGGGCTAACATGGCCACTTATACATCTATCTGCACCTATTAGGCTATATTCTGCGTCCCCTCCCAGTTGCACTGTGGATGGAAACTAGCACATTATAAAAATCCCTGGGCGCGGCACCAAGTGTCAGAGAGATTTAAAATGACTCTGCTTCTCCTGCTGTGTAAGTGGAGCCCAGTGACCCTCGCTGTCACCGCATGGCAGCTCTATTGCTGTGGAGTCCTGACCTGTTACTAATCAAGCATTTCTAAGTGCAGATTTAAGTTCAGCATTACCTCTTAGGTCATTGTGAATGCATTGGGTTAAAGGGAACTGGCATCTGATCACTAATCAACACCCCTACTCTGCTTGATTCATAGCCTGCCTATAGCAAGCCACAAAGGAGAGGCATGACAAAATGTAGCCTGAGTCAAGGCTGGTCCGAACCCAGCACTGTGCTACAGTATGTACAGTATATCATTTGATTTATACCCTGCATTTACAAGAGCAGGGCTGACATCAGATGATGTAAATGTCTGGAATATACAAGAGGAAAATACTTCTCTGCTACATTTATGAGGACAACTGCAGCATGCCATGTTAAGAACACGGAAGAAGATGTAGTGTGGACACACACATACTGTAATGTATATATGTTCACAGCACTAGAACATACAGTAGGGATACAGCACTGACAGTATGAGGCAGAAGTGATCCCACTGATATGAGAACTACACTAGCGGGGTCTTTCGTTTCAAAATAAGACACCCCCACTGTTTTAACAAGTCTGTAAAAAGTGCTTGCCTGGAAACAGAGAGGATACTGATCATAAATCCCAAAGGATTGCTGCTGTGCACACTGAATGTTTATGTGTGTGACGGCGGTTGTGTGGTCTACGGTTTATCAACAAGTGAGGGATGGCAAGTAGGTGACATTCGCTGTATTCTGCTTCATTGTTTAAAAGGAAAAACAATGTCTCAATAAAAGGAAACAGCAGGATGCACAACACATGCTATAACCAAACCCCATCCCATCATTGTATCAACTACAGGACATTACCACCAGCTTTTCTACTGGTACTGTCTACTACTAAACTGTCTTTTTATTCCAGCTGTTGCTCAACCCTAGCCTATTCTTTGTGATCATGTTTTTCATCTTTAATGGGGGTTTTTTTGGCCACTTGAAGGCAACGGAAACAAGCTGTAAACACAGCATTCATCACCTTTTTAGTTGACATGTCTTATTATTATTATTATTATTATTACTATTATTATTGCTTATTTACACATCCAGCTTATAGCAACCTGGCAAATTTTAAGTCCAATACTCACTCTCCTTTTAGCTCTGTTTTGGTCTCCACCAACTCTCGTTCACTACTAAATGCACTACTTTGTTCAACAGCTAATCGTTAACTTTGTCTCTCTGTCATTTGATGCTGGGCAGGTAGTGTACATTGTTGTTGTTGTTGTTTATTCGCTTACTCACTGAGAACAGCTGTATGCTGTTGCTGGAAACTGATGACACCTGTGAACCCAAACAGTAAAGCTGTGTGCTCTAAAACTAAAACAATGAGCTAAAAGATGCTAAAATGCCCCGTAGAGTTGAGGGAAACTGCAGAGTTGGTGATAATTTTCCTGTAGGTTCGTCACTACAAGCAACACCTCTTACATTACACATAATCATTCAATCCATTGTTCAATTATAAATACTGACCATAGCAGCTTTAAGCTTTCACAACGTTGTGCAATTTCATATTTGATTCCCACTGGTGCCAGCATCCTAAAATTATAAGCAGCTGTGGAAATGTAAGGAGGGGTCCACCAGTTTCCATGCTATGTTGTGTACGTGTCTTATGATGAAGTAGCAATCAATGTGAAATTTATATCTGTGTGATCCATGCCAGCAACAAGGGCAGAACATTGCTCCTGATTACTGACAGCAGGTCTTGTGAAATGTCATTCTGTACGCCGCTGTGGTATTCAGGTCTGACAGGAGAGAGAAGAGCTGCCATTTGTCACTGTGTGACTGACACATGCCATGCCTCGCATATGTTCTATATCTGACTGTATCAGTGAGGGCGTGTTCACTAGTTCAGATATGAGACTTGAATGACAAATTACTAGGATGGAATAGATGTTATGTTCAGTATATCTCTATCATCTGAAATATACAATACCAACAGGAATAATACCGTAACAACACTTTATTTGTAAAGCACCTTTCATACATACATTTACATGAAGTTGTGTATTTAAAAAAGCTTTTAGACACAATTTCAAAAGTGGCAAGCAAAACATTTAAATATGATAAAACAGGAGAAACTAATAGGGATAACATTTAAATAAGATTGAATAGAAATACACTTTCAGTAAAATTCAATAAAGTAAGGACACAGACTGATTAAAAGCCAGATTAAAAAGGAAGTTGCATGGTTGATATTTATGGGCAGGTTGTTTGACAGATTATGGTCCATAATAAGACACAGAAGTATGAAGAGGCAGCTTTCACTGACCTAAAACTGAATTTCCCCAAGAGGGATTGATAAAGTACTTCTTCTTCTAGGCAGCGGGTAGTGGCAGAAACAGTTGACTAAGAGATGCTAAACCATTCAGACCCTTGTAAACTTCTAATTCTAAAAAAGACACAGGAAGCCACTGTGTGTCTTGAATTATAAAATATCTGTCCTCTATCTCCGAGCACATCTAACCTTTCTCTTGGTACCAGATACACTTCAGTGAAAGTATGAAATGTGTCACCTTGGGAGTAGAATAAAAGTTTCCCATGCCATGCACAACTCTTCTTGTGCACATGCACTCTTTGCTTTAAATAGAAAGAGGTACTGAAAGTGTTCAGCAACAGGTACTGGTATGCCAATGAACTCAGTGACAGTAACACATTGAGCAGATAGCAGTGAAATGGTGTCTGAACCATTGCCATGGTCCTGTGGCAGAGGCCATGGGAAACTTTCAACCTTTACAGTAACACGCACAAAAGTTATGTATCAACACCTTGACAAAACACTACTTACTCAAAGCCTTGTTTGTTCTGCTAAAAGGCATTGATGATTTGCAACTAATATTAAATTGTGTCTCTATTCAGGTTGGTGGTTTGATGCCTGTGGCCCGTCCAACCTTAACGGCATGTACTTTACCCAAGGACAACATGTAGGGAAGTTAAACGGTATCAAGTGGCACTACTTTAAGGGCCCCAGCTACTCGCTACGAGCCACGGTCATGATGATCCGCCCTCTCGACTTCTCCTAGTCTTTTGAACTTGAAACTTCAAAATGGCTATGTAGCACATTAGAGGGACCCTCCCTATTTTATCTTCTTGTCTCATCTCATTTCGCTGGCCCTGGGAGTCATCCAATGAATCTTTTTTTATTTTTTATTTTTTATTCACTTATTCACTTTCCGTTGGGGCTTCCCCAGAGCAACAGCTATTGCTGTTCTGCTGTTGCCTCGTAACCTTTCCCCTAAATGAACTGAAGAGCAGCCATGAAGAGGAAGAAAGACACAGATTCACCTGAACTGATTTCGTTTCACAAGCAGATTCGACGTTATTTAGGGACAAATGCTTTCAGGTGGATTATCTCACACCTGGAATTTGGGCACATTTTGCGCATGCTATATGGTCTGCTTGTATGAAAATTCAAGCATGATGTCAAACCACAATTTTTTCAATTTTCCTGGGGACCTGCGTTGTAATAATATGGAGGACTTGAACTCTTCTGAATGGAATGCAGCTATCACAGAGCAGCACTGACTCCTTAAACTGCAGAACTTACCTGGAACGCTCTAAGGAGACAAATGAGAGATTTAGCTTTTTTATTAAAATGTTGCTAACAAAACACAGCCCATAAATATTATGAATGTATTATATATTGTGTTTTTTTTTGTATTTTTGTTATCCCAACTCTATACGATATTGAACGTGAGATGAAATTGTTTTTTGTACTGTATAGTGTATGCTGAATTTCTATCTGCATTATGTATAAACGCACTCTGTTTTAAAGTAACCTTGAAATTCAAGTAATGAGTTGGTAATAGTTACAAGGGTCACTTGCTGGCAATTACACACTAGCTGTCTTGAGAGAGTGTGATTATTTTTAGAGTTCATGTGTGAGGTTATTATTGCATTAGATTCTGGGCTGAGATCCTTTTGCCTCTTTGTTATTGGCTGAGAAACGACCAATACCTGCCAAGGTTTAGATTGTGAGTGATCACGTTACTTTCTGCTGAATATGAAAAACAAGGACATTAATACAGATGCATATAATTAGTGATATATATCAATTACAGCTGTGTGCACATTGGGGATTAGAATGTACGTTTGCATATACAACAAGTAATGTGTATTTTTTTTAAATATACATATATACAGTATATTCCTGAGTGTCATGATGGAAGTACCACGTCATGATGCTTCCATATTCACAAAGATGTTAAGGCTTATATTAAGCTGGTGTCCCACATGTACAAAGCTCACAAAGAATGAGGTCAAAGTTCATATTACTGAATCGTATTTCTATCTATAAAGGACATTGTAAAACCCCTTTAAGACTGTTCCTAATCTCTTACCTTAAGACAAATAGCAGATCATTAAGACAAGTTGCATCCAAAATGTTTTTTGCACAGACATCAACATGACAGCATCAGAATCCAGACAGTTTCTGTTTCTCATCAATGCAGCTTTGAAAAAAAAAGGAGCTGGAGTTGGATATGAAGCATGAAATTAATGATTCCACCAAGTGATCTGTGTGAACACATATTTCATAACTTCCAGATTTATAACAACAGAATCTACTGTGGAGTATTTACTAAAGGTACATGTGGCGAGAAGACAAAGTGTATCTGGATCTTGTAAAACTACAATAGACATGTTTATTAGCATACTAAAATTGTATGATTTAATGTGTGTGTGTACGTATAGAGCAGCTTTCCTGAGGAAAGCTATTCTTTTGTTTCTGTTTTTCCTCCGCCAGATCTACAGTGGTGTTTTGAAGTTGAGCATAAAACATAGAAGTTAAGATAATAACCCTGGAGAAATGTGCCTTTGATAACTCTGCTTTTACCTCATTCAATTCCAGATTTGCAGATTTATTTAAACATCTTTTGTAACATGTGGTCAGTGTTGTGTTGCTAGATTAAATAAAAGAGAAAATGTTTTCAATCTGCCTTTAGTCTGCACTTTTTGTGCCAAATTGATGTGATGATAGACATGGGTTTAAAGTCAGGGTTCCAAAATGTCCTTCATTACGTCTTTCTTTAAGGAGACATACTTTAACTTTTTAAAAAAAATCATGGTTTCATGATAATATCTTCAACATCAGTTTAAATCTCCTGATACAAATGCTATACTGTATATCATACAAAGCAAGCTTTTTGCACAGATGGACATGAGATAAATCCCACAGATAGACATGCTTTCTTCCGGCCTTTTCGGGACCAAACCATATGGTTCAAACATTAAACTCTCTGCCCAGGCAGTGGAGTGGCTTTTGTCTCGAGTGGTGACTCGCTTTGCTTGCTTGTGACAAAGTGTCAAACGATGCTGTCGGGACCTGTAGTGTCTCCTCAATAGTTGACATTCCTGGGCCTAATCAGAGGTTAAACAAATTAGTGCAGCCTGCAAACCAACACGTGTCCTTCAGCGCCTGCACTGACCCAACACCCTCACTGGAATGTGTTCTATAGAGAGTCTGGAGCAGTGGAGTGTGAAGAGAGTCCGCACCCGCTGGCAAACACCTATGTGGGTCTGAAGCTTTGTCCTTTGTTGGTGTGAGGACAGAAGCTACCAAGAACCACTTCTAAACTGGGGGAAGTTTTGTCTCCAATGGACATTCAGGGTGTCAAAGCAAAGTGGCGTTTCACTTGTCATCTGCACGTACGCACACACACACACACACACACACACACACACACACACACACACGACCAGCTCCTCACGTCCACAGCCAGGCTGCTCTGCTGAAAGTGGATCCTTTCCTGTTAACTGAGGAAGAGCAGAGGGCTGGCGAGACGATGGGACTCCCTGTGGGTCTGAGCTGCAGTCAGGCAAACAGCGTTGGACCTCAACCAAATCAGATATGACAGAAGACAGTACCTACAGTATGAACACTCAGGGCTGTTGAATCCCCCTAGAGAGACCACCTGCTCACATGGAAATGAATAAAAACATTGAGGATATATAGAGAGAAAGGAAGTGATAGTAAAAATAGAACATTTGTCTTTAGCCCTACACTTCATATCAGATTTAATCATAAAATGCCCTATACGAATGTGCTCTTCATTTCAGTATTATTAATCCAGTACAAATAGATTTGCACTAGCACAAATTCTTATTATATTACAACTAAGATTGCTGGACTTAAGCAAAGCAGTCACAGAAAGCTAATAATATAATCCTCTTTCATTGTGTAGGCCTCATGTAGAAATACGGGGTTTAAACATTAAAAGTAGGGCTGTCAAACGATTAATTATTTGAATCGCGATTAATCGCTGAATTTCTATAGTTAATCGTGATTAATCGCATATTTTATCGCATGATTAAAATTCTATTATTTTGCATTTCAGAACAGTTTTTAAGTACATATTAACAATCGAAAGCAATTGTTACCAGTGTATCTTGATTGGGAATCAAATGAATGCAAAGAAAGTTACTTTATGAACTTGATTTTAAGATTTGTAATTATTTATTTACTGTAAACAAAAGAAAAATGTGTGAATCTGTCATTATTTGCACAATTCCTCCAAGTACCTAACTAAAAAACAAAAAATCCCTATCCTTACCAGAGTCAATATAGTGTTTAGTAACTCCTAAATAATGTTGATTCCTCACTGACGTCCAGTGATCACCGGTTAATGAGACAGCGTTTGCAGCACCTTGCAGCTGTTCAGTGTGGCTGCTTTCTCCGTGTCGTACAGGCTGTGCGTGGGGCTGCTGTCCCCCTCGACGGCAATGAGACGGGTCAGAACACGCCAACCGTAGTACGTCTTTAAGACCCAAGTCCTCTACGATGCTGACAGGTCTGCAGTTAGTTGCCACCGGTGTCGCAAGAGCTGTAGTAATTTTTTGGGATTTGGTTTCATCCACAGGTCGGCAAGTAGTGCTCTCTCCAAAATAGTGCTTTGCCTGAGTGGGTAGCATGCTAGCAGATAGCATCACGTTAACTGTACTACTATGCTTAGCTCCGTAGGTGGTAGCTCCAGCTTGACGTGCTTCGGTGATATTTTAATTCGGCTTTACACAATGTGCATATGGCTTTCGACTCGTCTACAAGCCGTCTGGGAGTTTTGGAAAATAAAAAGCGCCATTCAGAGTTGTGTTGCTGCTGTCTTTCTCCATCATGCCTGCAGCAGGAGGAAGTTTGGCAGCTTGATTATAAGTAAAGGTGCTGAAAAGGGTCAAAATAGTAGCCTGTTAGGCACAACGCAAAGCCGAGTGAAGTGTAAAATAAATTAATAATAGCCGGCATCCAAATTCCCATGCGAATTAACGCGTTATGTTTGGCCGTTAATCGCATCGCGATTAACGCATTAATGCTGACAGCCCTTATGAAAAGTAAAAGTGATTTAGTTTTAAAACAAGTGAGATGTAAATAGTGAGGCAATGAACTCAAATATAAATAATATCAGAGGCAAATATTTAAGATGAGTGAAAGAAAACTGAGAATACACCTTTAGTGTCAACTTGCTTTCGTTTTTATTGGTCATCTTTAGTGGTGGGAGTAAAGAGTTTTCTGGCATGCTTGCCAGTTAAACCTGACATCTACAGTAAATGACTATGTCTGCATAGAGACCTGTTCAGTCACACACAGAGGCAGTTGCAATTTTATAGCTGAATCCATTTGTGTACACCCACTGAATTAGTGTTATTAACTTCACCAAAATGCCCGTTGATGTCTAAGTGAAAATAGATTATCATCAACACTACAGACTAAAAAGGTCTGTCAGGCTATGTCAAAATCAGAACTTTACCGTCAGGCTTTAAAAGCAAGAAATCTGAACGTAACTAAGGCCACAATTCTCAATCCTGTATGGTGCATATGGAATTTTTACAATGCTGTTACAGTTTCACAATTGCCTCCAGTAAAGACTTAAAATGCCAACTGCTTCAAACTTTATTGGAAGTGCGTTTAGCTCGCTGCATGCATAGCGTTGTGAGGGAAGAAGAAAGACCCATATTTTGGCACTCTGTGACCGTGACATCATTTAGCATGTCTTTAAATCAACGACTGGGTCTTAAATGTTTTCATGTTGCGGGGCAATCACCAACACAAGCAACTAAAGAAATCATCTGTGCAACCACATAACTGGCACAGAATCGACCACCGATAAAGCAAACATTTAAAAAAGCTAAAAGGGCACTGGAGAATTAACTCATGAATTCATCAGATGCAAGTCACCTTGAAATCATTATATTGGGTGCAACTCCAAGTCATCCCACTTTCACTGCAGCAGACTCTATAATTCCAAACCAACTGTGTGGTCTCTGCAGAACTGTTAAGATTTGGCATTAAGTTATACACTGAAAGTTTTTTTTTTTTGTATGTGTAGAGCGTTGTATCAATATCCATGTCAACTTAATGCATTTTAGAGATTTCCAAATTTTCAACAAGTTTTCTGATCTCGGATTTCTCGAGACTACCAAAGGTCAACTTTTATCAGTAAGTTTCTTGACTTTTATAACAAGTGTAGTTGCCATTTGCACATATTGCTTATATAAGTAATAGATATTCTGTCCAACTGTAGGGGAAAAGGCATTTTGGATTGTACAATGCTGGTGTGAGTACAAACCCATGTGGTTTAGCAAAATAAATAGAGTAGAATAAGAATGTAAACGTGAGTTAAGGTAAGGGACTCCCTCATCTAGAAAAACTCTAAAGGAGCTGGATATGATTGATGGCCTGTGGGAGTGAGAATGACACCGGGTGTACACAAAGGGTGTGAAGCAGAGAAAGGCTGCAGGTCCCGGCAGGAGCCATTCAGACTGATAATAGCATGAAGGCTTCTTAGTTGGATGAAAAAAGCTTACAAGTATCTTTCTTTTTCAGATGTGACTAAAGGCCGAATCAGCTAATATGGATCCCAGAGAGACTTTAAATCACGTTAAGACATCCTGGGAAGTTCAAGTTAAAGAGCATTTACTTGTTTGTGTAATTGATACAGTGAAGTGTTATTTTATGTGTCCTTTCCTGTGTCATGTTGGAAAAAAACACAAAAATACATGGGAAACCAGTATGGACGTCAGAAAGTATGATACTTTGAATAAAAGAACAGTGTAAGAATAAATGTGCAGGTCCTATTTTGGGCTTTTGATTTCAGAGCTCAGTGTTGGTAACATTATAGAAGTTGATGTAACGAGTGAGAAGTGTGTGGCCAATTATTGCTCCAGAGGCTGCTGCGGTCTAAAGTAATGAAGTGTGATGGCTGACTGATGCGATGCAAGCCAATAGCAACATGTTTTTATAAGATCTCTGGTAACAAGACTATGTCTCTAAACAAATAGGCCACATTTTTTACTAACACATTCAATGTCTCTAAAATACAGTAGATGAAGCATGCAAATCATCAAAAATCAGGCTAATTTTCTAATAACCATTTTACCAGGTTCATATCCATATTCATTGGCTCACACTAGAGGCACACTTACCTTTACAGACGACCCATTTCATTTCAGAAAAGAAAAACTGACTTAAGTAGGCTTTTACCAATTCACACTAAAATATTTGGTAGCTTAGTTCGTTCCATTTACCTCGGAACTCGGAAGAAAGTCGTGCAACAGAAAACTCAGATTGGACAGATAGTCTAGCTAGCTGTCTGGATTTACCCTGCAGTGATCTGAGGAGCAGTTAACCATAGTCCTCAGAAATCAACCGGAGTTTAAAATTCCAACAGAAAGAAAGCGGAAGGTACCGGACATCCCGCCGAAAAGAGGGACATCTGGCGGAATTTCCTGCAGCACCAGAGCAATCCCAGAAGTGGAACGTTGTGGTTAGGCTACTAATTAGCAAATATTAGCATGCTAACACGCTGAACTAAAATGGTTAGAATGGTAAACATTATAACTTCTAAACATCAGCATGTAAGCATGCTGACGTTAGCATTTAGCTCAAAGCACCACTGTGCCCATACAGCCTCAAAGAGCCGCTCTTAATGTTATTTAAAGCCAATAGCAATTATCAGTGACACAGAAAAACATCTTTAACATAAAACAGTGCCATTTTAAAGCCTCTACAACTGTAAACACTTGCCACTCCAAATAACTCCTGTTTTATCTCTTATCATACTTCATCCTCTTCTGCTTCCATCCTCTTCATCATGTCAAACATTGTCATGAAACCTTTCACATAAATCCAAACCAGGGACCTTTAGTTCTCCCTCAGCCTCTAATGACTTTGTCTGGCTCCAGCTGTGCTCTCTGTCATCCTGTCGGGGGCTCTGCAGGGGACGAGGTTTCTTAGCCTCCTGGCTGGCCCTCGCTGTATTGAGCTTGCTTTAATTTACCGTCTTTCCCATCTTTATTTATCAAGGCTTAAGTGGCACGGCCCAACAATAACACGCAGCCTCTTCGGAAGGAAGTATTAGTGGATTACATAGTGGTTTACTGCTGGGCCAGGACAGATTTGTGCGGCTGGCCTTTTTGTTAAGGTCAGCATTGTGGAAAGGCAACAACCCTCTGCAGTTGGATCAAAACTGTACTTCAGTGTAGTATTTCAGATGATTTGTCAAGATCCATGTGTATGACTGTTTCAGATGTTATTGTTGATTAGCCTGGAAAAGAAGAGACATTAAACCATCAAACTCTGCAGACGAGAAGAGAAAAAAACATCCTCTGAATCCTGGTTACAGCTGTTTCATTTACTCATTTTACAAATAAACACTGCTGCAATCAAGATGATATTTATGAATATCTCCTATACACTAGGATGTTGATTGGATCGTTGCAACAACAACAGGATTCCAATTATGTGCAAGATCACCCCAAGCATAACACAAATCAGCATCACATACAGAGGTCAGAGAAACAGCTGAGACCCTCACAGATGCATTCTTGTGCAATTAATGCACAATAAGACCCACAGCCAAATAAAACAGCCTCAGAACGAGCAGTGAAAGGTAAACAAAGCAGCAGCAACAGTGCAGATGTTGATAAGCACTAGGAAACACAGGTGCATTCGCTCCACATTTGGACATCCTGCCTTCAGTGGGGTCGACCACCCGGCCTATTTGGCATAAATCACCCGAGTAGGGAAATGCACTGGCTTCCCACCTGCAGCATTCACCACTTTATAGAAACTGAGACAGAATGAATCATTCTTTAGGGATTAAATATGTTTATACTTCTTCCCGCTCCTTTTTGGATATGTTAACAGATCGTCAAGTGTTCACAAGTTGTTATTATTATTAATTTATTGTCTTGTCATTTGTTGTTATTGATTTGTTTTGGTTTAATTTATTGTCTGCTGTTCTTTTCTTTACATATTCAAAATAAAATCAATCAATCAATCAGTTCCACTGCTGCCATGACTGCTTTGCAAAGTCTAAATTAAAAAATCAGCAGATGCTTAACGACATTGTAATGGACATGAACTTTACTTTTAGAACCCTTGGATCCAATGTTGTTTGTTTATTTTTGAGTGTTTGGTATTTTGTGCTGATTTTGTATTCAGTGTGTCAGAAAATGCATCTCAGAGCCCATGATTGTTTACTCTAAAAAGAGGAATTTTAATTCCAGGGAAATAAATCAAACAGGGAGATAGTGGGGTACAATTTATTTATTTAATATAATATGATGAACTGTGGTGGTTAAGTGCACATCACTGTGCTCTTAATTCAATATACAGTGTGACTGGTTGTTGATTCATTAGTAGAAACAGTTAACAGGAAATAGTGAGCTGAGGAAACCTATGTGTCCTTGTGGAGTATTACTGCGCTTCAACAGTAAAATAATAGCAACCTCTACTGGTAGACTGCAACCCTCACATTGTTTAGGATGCCTCCAAAATGAAAACTGACTTTTTGTCTTTTATTTAACAATGTAAACGACTGAAAATGAAATAATAATAATAATAATAATAATAATAGTAGTAATAATAATAATAATAATAATAATAATAATAATAATAATAATATTATTATTATTATTATTATTATTATTACTTCCTGATTAACAACACCTCTTTAGCTGTGACATAATTGTGCGGGAGGAAAGATGAATAATCCTCCTTTTGCCACAGTCTGAAGAAGTGATGGTACACTTTGTGCTACCACTGCCATCAAAAGTGTTCCAGGTCCCTGCTCTCTGCCGTCACATAAAAATACAAGCAGTAAAAGCTCCAGGTGGTGCTTTACAAATAGAAACAGGGTTTGAGGGCTGTCTTGGATGTGACAGATGGACTGTGTGTTTCTAATGTGGCCATTGTTATTATTATAGTATCTAAAACTCTAACAGAGGAGGTACTGAAGATAAAACATCATCTTTGTCTTCCTTCACTGACACCAAGTCACAATATGTTAGCTCATGTTGACTCGTATAGGGGTGGCAGTAGCTCAGTCTGTAGGGAGTTGGGGTGGGGAACTGGAGGGTCGCTGGACCAAAGTATGGTGGTGGACTGGTAGCTGGAGAGGTGTTAGTTCACCTCCTGGGCACTACCAAGGTGCTCTTGAGCAAGGCACCAAACCCCCAACTGCTCAGGGCACCTGTCCATCGACAGCTGCAGCCCCCTCATTCTGACATCTCTCCATTAGTGCATGTGTGTGTAATTCAGGCCTGTGTGTAATGTGTATAATAATAACAGAGTGAAAAACATTGTGTATACAGTATATCATTGTAACTAAAAATAACAAAAGGAAGCTTATGAGTTCTTGTGATTCCTATAGCTGATTGCTGTATGTGTATTATATAAGAGTGTCTTTTGAATAAAATGCTTCGATTTCACTTAAAGACATTAGACCACATCAGGTGCAAAAAGAAGTTTTATCCATGTGTATTTTGCTCCCCAACCTGAGAGCGTAATGAGCCTGTTTGTCCTTGTGGTGGAGCACTAACCCTCCTCTCAGAGCAGAATGTGAACTCACTCTGACTTCGTCTGAAGAGACTTCTTGTGCTGATGCTCCAAGAGTTGCTTCCATTCTCCATGACAGACTGCCAACAGCTGCAACTTCAGGTCCGTGTGCATGTGTGCCGAGTTCTATTTATAAATTAGCCTCCTCTGCACACACATAAAATAAATAATTTGTAATTAATTAATTTTAATTAATTAATTTGAATAACACAGCTATTAAAACAGCACTCAACACCTCTATCAAGGCTCAATGTAGCAAAGCATAAATATTGATGTTGATCGTGCTAATGTCAGGATGCATGCTGCTTGAATTGTGATCTCACTCCCAGCTGCATTGCAAGTTTAAACCTCTTAATGTGTAAAGCAGGAGATCCGCGTCTCCTTAAGGTGTGACATTCTTTCCTGGTCAAGAAGCTCCTTTTTTCTTTTCTCCCCTCAGATTAAGTGTCTCCTTGTATCTGTGATACTCTCCTGGCCACATCTAGTAGATTCTGATAGTGTTATATAAACTCTTAAATAGCTACAGTGTTCTTTTTTTCTCATTTAAGCATACATTGTGAATTATTTCAGTATTTAAAGTTTCTGAAAATAATAATCAGAGATTGGCATGGGGTACTTTCCATAAAATCATCTCTCAACGCAAATCAAACCAGCCATTAGGCTAACTGAAATAAAACCATGCCAATCTCTAGGTATGGTGAAGGGTATTCTCTTATGATGATGTGGGGGCTATTTTAATTCCAAAGGCCAAGGGAACTTTATCAGGATGCATAGTATCCTGGATCCGTGAAATAACTGGCCTTTAAAAATAAAAATCTGCCTTCCTCTATGGGAATTTAACATAGGGATGTGTATACTTATGCCCCCTGTATTTTAAGGAAGAACATTTATTTATTTACGATACATTATTCATTCATTTATTCAATTTCCAAAAGATGATTTTTTTATTCCTCTTTTTAGTCAACTTTAGCATGGGTTCATAAACGTATGAGTGCCACTGTATATTACTTTCTAACAGATATATTTGCATTATGCTTGAAGATGTATCAGGTGAAGCTTAAAAGTTAATAAGGGATTATCCCAGATAATACATATCAAGTGGTGTGTCTTTTATGGTCTTTGTATCTTTGCACTTGCTAATTAAGCTGAGCATGTTGTGGTCTACTGCCCTGTTTACCTCTAGTTAAAAGCTCTGCAATCTGTGATGAAACATGAGTCCGCAGGGGTGACCTATGTCAGGGAAAGATGATCAGGAGAGTAGCATGGGATGACTGGAATACCTTCCATCGTCATGTCAGGGTTTGCTCTCCCCATTTTAGAGCTGCGAGCGTGAAGGTAGGACGCAGCAGAGGGAGAAAAAGCCACAGAAAACAAAGATTTGAGCAGAGAGGATATGGATCTGTTCAGGCCAACCTGGCAGATGTTAAGGAAGCACTTAGCAGGATTAAATGTGCCTAAATTGACACATTAATACTCATAAGTATGTCTGACATACAGGCCAACCAAAGGAAACCATCCGCCAACAAGAAGATCAGGAAGCTGCGCACTATTAGCAAGGTGTGCAGCCTGACAGGCAGCTGGCAACAATGGGTGACGGAGAACGAGAAGAAGCAGGCCAGTGAACCCAGCGGCTGGGCTCCATCTTCGCTGGGAGGACCAGTGGTAGAACCCAAAAAGACATGGGAACCTAAGAAGCCTCCTCCCATTCAAATCCAACCAACAGAAGCTTCTCAAAATCACATAATCAGATCTGGAGAGGCTCAGAAGACATTAACTCCTCACAAGGAGACCAAAGATATCACCAAGACTGAGGAGGTGAAGACCCCAGCTGAGCCACCATCTCCCATCAAGGTAAAGCAAGGGGTGAAGCCGGTGACCAGTGGGGTTCAGGACAAAAGTGCTGGCATCGGGCTCATGACCGAGAGGATCAAGAAGGAGTCTCTGCCATCAGGTGAGGAGATTGACAGGCTTCTGAAAAAGAAAAGCTCGCCTACACGCCGCAGAAAATGCTCCAACGTGGTATCATCTCTGACCAAAAGCTGGAAGCAGGTGGAGAAAGAGCAGAAGCTTGAAAAAGAGGCAGGAGGACAAGGAGAGAGACGCACCTGTGGTGGTGAGGAAGACGACAGTGGACGCCATGAGGCAGAGAAGGAGAGGCTGGACATAGAGGATGCTCAAACACACAGGACAAGCTTTTTGAAAGAAGCCGAGCAAAACAACTCTGAAGGAGAGTCTGAGTCAGTATTGAGGATTAAAAGACCCCCGGTGCCAACGTGAGTATGATCAGTTTGCTTCATTTTGTCACCAGATGCCAGGCCCATTCCGCTCTCTGTGTGTTGCCGTTCTCAATATCCTTTTGCTTTGCTACTATTGCAAAGATTTAAAGATAATAGATGTTTATGGCATTTACTAACTGGGAAGTTTGGGACTGAGTGGCGGGATTGCTATGGACAGAAGTACACACGGCAATACACTGGTAAGGTCATATTCCATTTAACTATGTATCCATCTTATTTAAATAGCTCACTTTACTGTATTGTGTGAACAGTTGACTTCATTTATTATTTTATGTGGCATTTTCTTTTGCAAGGTCTAAATGTTCCACCAAAACAAGTTCCTTCCCGAGATTATTTTGCAGAGCCACCATCGCTGGTCCGGAATTTAGCACCGCCCAAGACAATTGTGATTGGTTTAAAGAAATGCAGACAACCCAGAGCTTTTTTTTCTCCTATCCTAGAAAGTATGTGTGGTGTAGACAGACCTTACTCCACAGAGCTGTGGAGATCTGGCAATTTAAGACTAGTTGTGGAGAGAAGGGCAGCTTGATTTGACAGGATGGGCAGAAAGCCAGGACTGTTGAAATATTTGAGATGACTTTATTCGTTGAACGTAATTACACTCCCTTAGTGCACCATGAATTCACAGATTAAAATGGGAAGTCTTCCAGGAAGTTGCATTTTCACACAAAGATTGAGTTCCTCTTCCATGACAACCTGAAAAAAACATAGTCAAATAAAGACATCAAAGGTTATCTTACAGTATTTTGGTTTCCAACCTTAGCATATTTGGAGAGGCAGGCGACCAGGGAGGTTTCCTTCTTGTGATAATGAATACTGGTATTGCTTTTGTAATTCATGCAGTTTAAAGCACAAAGACAACTTTGATGCATGATCCATGTGAGGTTTTTTACCTAATTCGGAAACCCGTCAATTAGGTCTGCATTGACCCTCAAGACCAAAAATAAAAGGTTCCAACTTCTCACTGTTGATGATTTGGTTCAAAACAGATAGTGTGTTCTATATTTTTATTTATCTGTAATATAATCTGACTTCCCTCCCAGGTACAAAAAGGAAGCTGGGGATATCAACAAGATCAACGCCCTCTCCAAGAAATACAGCACTGTGGGAAACCTCAAGAGCCGCTGGCAGAACTGGGCCTCAGAGCACAACGTTAACCAGAAACTGAACCCCTTCAGTGAATATTTCGACTATGATTACTCCATGTCTCTCCGCCTCCAAAAGGGCGAAGAGGGTTACGGTCGCCCCAAGGAGGGAACCAAAACAGCAGAGAGAGCCAAACGTGCCGAGCAACACATCCACCGTGAGATAGCCGACATGTGTTACGTGATCAGGACTATGGCTGATCCGGATCCAGACGGAGAGATCCGCGTCACGTTTGGACAGCTGTTTGACAGATATGTTCGAATCTCTGATAAGGTGGTGGGGATTCTGATGAGAGCCAGGAAACACGGGAAGGTGGCATTTGAAGGGGAGATGCTGTGGCAAGGCCAGGATGATGAAGTGATCATTACTCTGCTGGTGTGATGTTAACACCTAGGTCAAAGTTGTAACAGAAATCCTCTTACAACTACTT